>NW_027526361.1:164010599-164510599 GCF_048455015.1 Haemaphysalis longicornis | reverse complement strand
GGTTATTCACAGAATGTATCACCAACTCGCCGAACTTTCAATTGTGCATGTAACTACACGTGACGGCCCGGCACACGCCCAAGAGTGTTCCGACTGCAAGCAAGCTGCTGCCTGAGTTTCGGCCAGTCTGCCCGTCGACAAAAGAAAGCCAAGCAGAAGACGCAGACACGATGTAAAGGAGCTTTCGCCATTCTCTTGCCTCTGCCATCAACACACGCGAACAAACTTAAGTGCCCGAAGAATTTGTTTCTTTTTTATTAATTGCGCTACCGGGTGCTTGCCCGTCCCTCTCGCGTGCATCGCCTCGTTATGCCATCAGAGCGAGGCAGGACTTCGAGAGCGCTTCGGGCGTTGCTGCCCTCCCCGAGCGAATAATATGAGCGAGGGCGATTACTGAGGCCATCGATCGGCCGCCGGGAACAGGCTGCGCTGTTTGCATAGCGAACGGCCCGCGCTGCAGCAGCGCAGGGGCAAACAAGAGCCAAAGGCTGCCCAAGCAACTTGCCTCTTATTCTAATTGCTCACCGCCGCTCTTAACCAATTGCTCGCAGCGGCAACCGCGTCGTATTTCAACTGGGGGCGCGGCGGACGTACGCCCTCTCGCCCGCACAAGCGGCCGAGGGAAAGCAAGAGCAGTCCGCGACGTCTCTAAGCTTAAAGTCGGGGCCATCCCACCTTGCTTTAGGATGGTGTGAGGCAGTGCACAAAGCGCAGCATCGCGGGTACAACAGTTCGCAAAAGCGAGTTGTCGCCGCTTTTTTCCGGGACGCCCACAGAGCCCACACGACGGAAGTACAAAGTGTCCGTTCGCCCTGCCCGTAGGCCTCCTGCGCTGGAGTTTGGCGGCATAGCAGCGCCCCTTCGTGTCCGACACGTCTGGGTAGTACAAAAGCAGACGACCCTCGCCGCCCTACATGGGTTTTCAATTACAAGCCGAGTGAACGTTGGTTGTACTTAGTTTAATCGCGTTGTGGCGCGTTTACGTGACTGCAGACTGTATGAAATAGCCCTTAAAGTAGTTGCAGAGTCTAAGCAAGATAATATCCGCTAAAACAAGCCTGATCATCGGCTTTCTTTTGAGCGAGCTGTCGCGGCGTGGGACAGTATCGCCAGGTCGGGTGGTCTAACTTCCTGATGACAATTATCACTCTTTCTTCTTGCGTGCGCTCGACAAAGGCTGGACAAAGTTCACGAGTAGCATAAATACGCAACGCTGCTCATCCTATATCCTGACGTAACTGCAAAAGGTTCTTAATGCGGGAGCATGGAAGCGAACGCAAGAATTGCGCAGCCGACTCAGCTGACGCAGCACTGCTGGCCTTGCACCGCTTTGAAAACGAGTTGAAATTGTTTTTTTTATTTTCGCAAACTAAATGATTCTTCTGTAACGTTTTACGCCGCACGATTTACGAACAGCAGGGTACATGTATACTTGTGAGTAGGGGAGGTAATAGCGTCAAATAAACAAATGAAGCGCTAATAAAGGACGCAAAACAAGCACCGAATCGCACGCCCACGGCCTGCAGAGATGTGTACTTCTATATTTGCATAAACACAGCCGCATACATGGGGTCGGCCTCGAATATTTACATACGATCATCACTGACTCTGTTGGTTCGTTGGTTAGTGCAGGGTTCGTTGGTTAGTGCAGGGGTCGCCGCTAACAATCTGTACGCCGACACGCCAGTTTTGTCCTCAAATGGATTTAAGCAGCGAGACAATAACACAGAATTGATCGCTTCCAGTTGAATTGTCCCCCGTCTTCGCACTTCGCCAGATTGTTGTCAGATATTGTCAGATTATTGTCAGGCAATTTGCTGAAATTTTCCTATTTGCATTCAAAGCCCCCCTCTCCCTCCTCACGATTTGCCGTCCAGCCGTCCGCCGTGTCAGCTGCATGCAACTCGGCCCTACACGTTCGAAAGGTTGCTGACCCTTATTCTAGCCTATTAAGTGCGAAGTGGGAATATATGATGCACGAGGGTAATTAGGTAAAGTGAGAGAAAACAAGGAAAGCGAGCGGCCTATGACTTCGCCTGACCACTTTGTTTTACAGCCACTAATTTCGGAATCGCAAAACAGATTTCACGCTTCTGACACTCGCTGCAGTTTGTCACTGAAACACGCAACAAAACAGCAAGCTAACGCTGCACCATGTATTCGTAACGGCGACGCAAACCAGCAGTGTTTATTGAAAGTTCAAGCATAGTGCGCAGGTACGCAAAAGAGCGGTGCACCGCAGCTAGATTGCGGTCCGCCGGACTCGCTGGCTTTTTAAAGCGCGATCATCGCCAATTGCGACAGCTGTTGTTGAAAAGTCCTTGTCACCTAGAGTATTAGCTTAAACTAGGTTTCCCTTCAAATTTCACTTCATACGACAATCGATCGGTGAACCTGCGAGTGGCAGAGCACCGTCACCATTCAAGCCCCTTTCGTCGGCGCTGTAAACGCATTCTCTGCAAAGCTTTTTTTTTTCCTAATGCCAAGTTGCTCACCGGAAGAGATCGGACTCGTCGGGGATGGGCTGGTGACCATGCCGCAAAACAATCGGGAGCATCGAGCTCATTTTGCTTCTGTCAACACGGGCTCCTGTGGGACCCGCGCAGCTTTGTACTACCCGGAAGTACTGCCCGGAAGCCGCTTGCAGCGCAGGAGGCCCATAGGCGCAAGGGTGGCCAAGTAGGAGTGCTTAGGGCGTTAGCTGCCGTAAGAACTTGGCACTGAAATCTGCCTTTGATCGAGCCTGGCGGCCCAAGTTTCGAAGAATTCCCAGGGGAACTCCAAAGAGCCATCGAGTCAAGCAGCAAGACCGATCAACCATGCGCCATGCGGCGGGTCTTTCTTGCGCTCGAATGGCACGGGATCCGCAATGGGGCTAGTGCTTAGTAGGGCTCCAGAGAAGATGTGACGGCGGACCACGTCAGGGCGGGGGTCGTAACAGACCCACTGCAGGCTTTATTGAAGTAAAGCCATTTCCACTCCAGTCCCAGTTAGTTCATTTTTGACACTTCTTCAATGCGTGGCACAGTCACACTTACACAAAATTGCACATCTGCGGCCACATTCATCCTGTTTCTGAATTGTACGTGGTTAAATACCCACCAGACCAGTCAATTACGTTACTAAATCTGTTCCTGTGGTTGCCGCAGTGGTCACCGCTCGAGCGGGAAACGCGGTAAAAACATCGAATCGGCAGTTTGCACTTGGCTCACCCATGAGTACAGTCGTCTGCCGTTTTGTGAACGTCCAAGGGTGATTTGTTAAAGGCGCAGTGGTGGTTATTTAAGGGACAAAAGTTAACTAACTGCAAGAAATGGGCAAGAGACGACAAGACTCTCGCATACCCGTACCATTGTGAAAGTGCGATTCGTTCTTTCAGAAATTATATACGAACAAAGCCCATTACTCTGCACATGAACCGAGCGTTATCGCCCATACATTCACGAGGACGTATTTTACGCATGATAAAGAGCCTGTGTCAGGGAATTCTCCGCGTGTCATTTAAAAAAAATTAATACCATTTTTGGGCACTTATTGCTGGTACTGTGCGGCATTCAAGCTAATTTTTATGCGTAAGTTAAAGACTTTCTGTTCCTGAATGTGCGAGAGTATTTCAGACGGACCTCTGGGCAGGTTTTCTCTCAGGTTTGCTGATCATACTTCTTACACCGTCTCCTGGGGCGATATTCCAGAAGGCCCGAGTTCTGGAAGGCCCGAATCCAGAAGGCCCGAATCCCTCACGGTTGGAGAGCAACTTGAGCGGGTGGAACGCCGGCGTTAGCCGACAATTCTTCTTCGGCTTGAAAGGCTTTCCGAGAGATTTTTTCGTAGGTTTAGTTCACGCCTAAGTATGCGCCCATCGTCGGTTGCCTGTCTAAGCGTGCACGGGTTGGGGGTGGAAGGAGGGGGTCGTGCACGCACAGCTGGGCTTCATGCCGCTATCTATGACACGTCCTTTGTGTTTGTGGGAGAGTTAAACTTGTAAGTCTTATGGCTCGATGCACCCTGTCAGCTGGCCTCCATAATAGAACGGCTGTGTCTGGGTTGGTGCGGTACACAGACAGCAAGACTCATATTCTAGCGGAAAGCCAGAAGCCTGCCCGGTAGAATAAAGCTCGAAGTCTTCCAGGATTTAACTCGCTATGGGACAGACGCATGTCGTCCGATGTGAGAAAGAAGAGCGGGAATAGAAAAAGTGTTTGCCCGAACAGAAGAGCGAATGGGAGCGAAAACACCGGAAAGCTCTTACGCCGCCGTTGCGGCCTCAAGTTCCAGCTCGTCCAGGAGCTGTGAATCCTTCCCGGATAAACAGCACCTTGCCCGCTTCTAACGTCAACGTTAGCTAATATTACTTGTTCAGCTTAAAGAGCTTTAGGAGCGACATTTTCGGCGTTTCTTTCACATCTAAACACGCGCACATGTGGACGTGTGCATGCGTGCCCTGGTTTATGCGGTCACGAGGTTTATGCGTGCACGGGTTTTGAGTGAAAGGAGGGGAGGGCCTACACGCGCAGCTATAGGCTTCATGTCTTCACTGATGACATGATCGTTGTGCTGGCGCGAGGTTTAAACGTTGACGTTACGGAGGACGTCGAGGTTTAAATGTGACCTTTCTGACGTCCTCTGTGGGGGAGCGGACTGGATTGGTGTGTTACGGAGAAAGTAAAATGCCCACTACGCGTGAGGGAAACAGGCAGCCTCAGGTTTCTTCGCTAGAGTCCTTCCATATTTCATTCAGCTGATTGGCCAGGAAGCATCCTCAATCGCGAATTACAAACTTGTTTTATTGCGTGCACTCCATCGACTGCGTGAGCTTCCCAGGCCATCCTTCGTTACAGACTGAAAGGCCACAATTATTTTGTAGCGAGACGTATCTGGCTTGAATAGCAAAAAACGTGCGAAGCGCCTCTGGCAGGGGACCACACGAGCCGTTGTGCGGTTCGCGGCGCAGCTATAAGCTAGTTTTTGTGACGCCGCTTAATTGTTCTACAATCGCTAAATGCGGAAAGACGCCTTCAGTAGAGGCCGGCCAATCTGTTTAAGGCGTGTCTTCAAAATTGACGTTGAAGATACTTGGCACCATTTGTGCACGTTGGACACTAGTCCACATGGTGTACTCAATAGGAAGTTTGTTGTAACATGAGAGAAAGACACGCCTGGAATGCCTAACAGAGTTAGTGCGAAGGCATACAATCTGTGGCTATTAGCGCTTTAATGCCCTAAAAGGGGCTCGTAATGGTGCTTGTCCGAGGAACAGGCACCATGGCGGGTCCAGTCAACGATTAAGTGCGCAAGTCTGAAAGATCGTTCCGCCCTTCGCCAAATGTGCGCCTGTTCACACTCCTGCACCTGGCCAGCAACTGGCCCAACGCGCCACCACACTGACGGAGGGTCCGTCACGCTAAATGCAACGAGTCACACCGAGCGAGAAATTGCATTTGCTCGATTACTGGCTCGAAACTTACGCGGCAGGGAATGCAACTCTAAGTTGGGTTGGCCGGCGTCACCTTTCCCTGCAGGGGTCGACGCCGACGCCCCACATATGTGGGGCCGCGTGCCGCAGCCACCCTGCTTCGCTGCGGTCACTGGTTCCCGCATCCCTGCATGACCCTTCGGTCACGGTTGTGGGAAGCACCCGGTCGCGACGGCTTCTCTGTGCTGTGGGCGTCCATCTCGCCTGCGCTCGTTGCTCGCAGCACGATTCCACGCCGCATCAGGATCACGCAGCCCAGCTCTCTCGAGCCATTCGGGTCCTCTGCACCAGACAGGTGGCCCGCGATGCGCGAGATGCTAGCGCATGTTTCTGGCTCGAGGCGTGGTGGACGCGCCCCGTCACAGCATGTGCGCGTTGGAAAATGACGGCGGTAAGGCGAGTGTATGGCTGAGTAGGTGGAAAGAAAGAAGGGAATCTGAATGATGGCGACCAATTGCCAGTACTCGGAACAGGCAGCCAAATGTGACCCCTGAAGCGGACAAGCCGCAAAGCGCGGTTGTCAAGGGGTGCGAGGGGCGTGCGAGTGACGTCGTGTTGTGGGCTTCGAAGGCCATAGCAAGGCGTGCGATTCGGGCCGAGGCTCAGGTTCGCTAGGGAGGGGGTCGAGATGCTGTCGCATTCCCAAAAAAACTGAATGGCGAATTTTGCCACGCCTCGTGGACATAATGATAACGACATGTGTGTATACATGTCCGAAATAAGTTGAAATTGTAAATCATGGAAATTCAATTATTTGTACATGCTAGGGCTGTCTTGGGCGTTGACTATTAGCATTGAAACAAGATAAATAAGCTGCAGTGAAAACACGAATTGAAAATATCTCCGAGTAGGCTATAAACTTTAATGTTGGTGAACGACACCTGTTATTCACTCCGTCTATATTGCTCTGCGTCATGAAATAAGCCACCGCTTTTCTTCAAATCAACAAACATCAATGCTTTATCGTCCAGCGCGTGTGTTGTGAATGAACACCGGTACGAATAAAAGAACAAGCCAGCCGAAACAAAGAGGCGGAATTGAACAAGAAAAGGAAGAAACCTGCTTCTATGAGCGAGAAACTGCGCATCGAATGCGAGCCCGACGTCGGACGTGAACGCCATAGAGGAAGCGAGAGCGATAAAATGGCAGTTGTACCTTTATTTTCACGCCTCCATTCAAAGCGCTACCAGTAGAGGCATCGTTGCCCTCTTTTAAGCATTAATCTAAATGTGCATTGGAAAATCTCTTTTAGTCCCGCGGTGGTTGTCTGCCCCTGCCGATTTGTGTGTGTGTGTGTGTGTTTACATATTAAAAATAGCTACAGCGCGAAATGGAACAGAGACACGACGAAACGGCGGGACGGGCGCTGGCTTGGTCATTTCATCGTGTGTTTATTCCTTTTCGCGCTGTAGCTATTTTTAGCACGAGCTACCACCTCGCCCAACGGTGCACCTCGTTATGTTTACACACACACATTACATACACACATACACACACACACACATTACATACATACATACATACATACATACATACATACATACATACATACATACATACATACATACATACACACACACACACATACACACACACACAAAGGAACCCTTCGTTGGCAATAAGAGGCGGGAACTTATCGGACACCAAGTTTATTTACCGTGCGCATTTCGTTCCGATTCACTCCTTTTTCTCCTGAAGGGGTAAGCTTCCTTCGTTTCGGTAGCAGACAAAACGAGAAAGGGTAAGGGAGCGATTTTTCCGCGGCACACCGTTGTCGGGTGGGCGCTGCTGCGATTCGCGCTAAGCCAATATGCGTTCTAGCTGCGTTCCGCCGAGTGGAGAGGTGAGGAACGGGAGGAGGGCTCTGCTCGGATCGGCGAGGGAGGCTGCTTCTCCTTGTCGGGGCAATAAGGGAGACTAGGCCCTTCGTGCGCCGTTCGCGTTCAGGTCCTCCGGGCCGGCAGATGGAAGAGACAGATGGGCCCTCGCGGAGAAGCCTTGGCGGAAGGCCCCTTCCATTCCTCTCTATCTCGCTCTCTCCAGAGCTCGCTTTCGCTTTCAAGGAAAGTTGTGTTAATCTTTCGATACCGCAATAATAAGCACGGCACAAAGAAGTTTGAACCAAGAGGCGCGCGGCTTTTAGTCCGGATTCTAGGCAGCTTTTAAGATGGTTCTGGCGGATTTGGCGCTCTGTAGATAGGATGTTAAACACTTGCGCGCTTCATTGTTCTTTATCTTTATTTCTCAATCCAGCCGTTAGTTTCAATTGCAGCGACTTTGCGTATTCTGAGATCGGTTAACCCCCACCATCATTTTTGTCACTGCGGGATTTACCCCGAAGAACCTTCATTACCTTCGAAAGATATTATGGAAAAAATAAAGCTTAAAAATCAAATATATGAAAGGTTTATTACATGTACAGATTCAAACGTGTATTCCGAATTCAAGCGCCTTCGGAATCAGCTACTTAAGATCATTCGCAAGCCTAATTAGCACACTACAGTAATTTATTTGCGCACGACGCAGGGAATTCCGACATTACATGGAAAAAAATAAACACTGCTTTGTCGGACTCCCACACCTACCCAAATAGAGTCCATCTGTTATATCGGGGAAAATGTGTCGGAATTTCGCCCGGCAAACGTATTTAACGATTTTTTTGTTAAACATCTTACAACTGATATTCCAGGAAAAGCCCTATCAGCTACTGAGCAACAGAGCATGTTTCTGAGTCCAACGGACGATGAGGAAGTTTTGTCTACAATCTTAAACTTAAATAACAGCAGCGTGTGTGACGTAGATGACCTACAAATAGCCCCTATCACGTATATTGCTGACGTGATAGTACGTCCCCTAGTGCATATATCAAATCTTGTACTTTCCTAAGAAATTACAAATCGCGAAAGTAAAGCTATTCTTCGAAGTGGTGACAAAAACTTGCTGAAAAATTATAGGCCTATACCTATCTTGCGGTTTTTTTCAAAAATAACATAACAACTGATACATTCCAGGTTGACTACTTATTTTTCTAAGCACGCAATATTACATGATTTTCAAGATCGTTTTTCCATGAATCATTCCACAGAAATTGCGCTACTGGAGGAAAAACAAATCATTCTTAATAATTTCTCAGACCACAATCTAACATTAGGCATTTACGTAGACTTATCTAAGGCCGTTAACTCACTCCGGCATGAAACACTCCTCTGCAAACTGCACTCGCATGGTATGCGTGGTGTTGCGTATAACCTATTACCCTCTTGCCTAAGTCGCCGCCAGCACTATGTATTAATAGGCGAGCATTCTTCTGATCTAAAATCTATAATCATGGGCGTGCCCAGGGCAGCATTTCGGGGTCTCTTTTACTTTCCCTTTACGTAAATGACTTTCATGCCTTCTTGTCAAGGCCACAAGTTTCGGTCATCTGTTATGCTGATGACACCACTTTGATGATCGCCGGTAAAACAACCGAAGAAATAGAAAAAAATTACCCCCATCTCCCCGCGAGGGGACCCTGTTGTGATGCGACGCATCTGGAGGTTCAATTGGCGTTTCCATCGGGTTGTTTCTCTAAAACGCGTTAAACGTGTTGTGAACGCGTAGGATGCCTTTCCATCACATGTGGGTCTTCTCATACGCGAGGCGATGGGGGTAATTTTACATTTTCATGTCGCTTCCATCACCTCTTCATCGGAAGAATCAAGTCAAGCACGAAGAAGTAGTCAAGCAAGGTCACGTCAAGTGCGAGAGCGAGCGCTTGACTGAACCGCCGCGGCGCGATACCCGCTTTATATTCACAGCGCTTGAAGGAGAGGAGACAGCAGAGGAGAGTCGCGCATGCGCGCACATGCGCGCAGGAGCAGTTGTTAACGCAGCGTTAACGCAGCGAAGCGCGCGCCAACCAAGCACACCAGCTGTCGTTATGATAATGAGCCGGAGTGAGAGTGTTGCGCACAGCTGTGGAAGAGACGAACGGAGGAGGGATGCGGACGGACGCCGCGACGCCGACGACGCAGGAGGTACATGCCTCAGAGCAAGAGATGCGTCGCATTTAAAAAAATATCAGATGCAACACTGTCGACGCTCTTGGCGTTTGCTAAGGCGTTTTCAGTGGTGTGTGGGTGGGTCTCGTGGTTAGCGAAATTATGAAGGGTTGACTGACAGTCGGAGAAGATAAATACTGGCATGGTGGTAGGAACAGTATGAGTAGCGTGCTCTATTGCAAGGGCAATGGCGTAATCTTCGAGGAAGGTCGAATCCGGTGGAGAAAAAAAGGAAAGCATGGCAAGGACTAAAGAAGGGAGTTGGAGAAATGAAGCCGTGCCCGTTGAGTTTGAGGGGATGTCGCTGGCGTCAGTGATGTAAACGATGGAACCATGGGAGCGTAGAAAATTAATTCGTTTGGAGAGGGCCTGAGCGCGCAGTGCACGACGAGCAGGGTGTCGATCAGGGTTCATGTTGCGGGGCAAAGACTCAACCCGTAAATTAGCGAAAGTGGCCCAAGGAGAGAGTTCCGGTTGTACGCTCACCCGAGTACCTTTCCCGGGTCCACCCATGTCCTGGTCAACCTTGTACCACCCGTTAACGATTCGTACTCAACACCGCGCTTCCCGCCGTTGCCAATTACACGCCCAACGCCTATCACGTACCTTGTCCCACCCCCCAGTTCCCGTCTAACTCGTGAGGCTGCGTGCCTCATTCGGCAGGCTCAAACCTCCTCACTTCCCTCCCATCACATTCTTCACCGCACCTATCGGCGCCCTGATCATCCTTGCTGTCCCAGCTGTTCTTCCTACCCATCCGTTCCTCATTCTTATTGGGACTGCACCCAGCCATCTCTTGACCCATCCCTCAGCCCCATCGCCTCCTGGGAGCTCTGGCTGCCTCCCCCGCCGACAGTAAGCATCCAGGCTGCCCAGGAAGCTCTCTACCAACACGTGCACCGGATCCGCACGGACAATCTGGGGTACTACGTGGATCCGGTGAATTGAACTTTCAAATTAGGACGTGGACTTAGGTCCTGCGGAAAGTAAAAGTTTGTTCTCTCTCTCTCTCTTGGCGTGGACACAGCGCAACTCTAGTGAAAAATGTGGATAAAACAACGACAGTACTGTTTTAGCCGAAAAACAAACTCGCTGCTTCCCCAAAGGTGTACCTTGGCAGAGGCATAATCGAGGTGGCCGACAGTGTATAAAAGTTCTTGGGGTATATTTTTTCACGTCGAACAAATATATAAGGAAACTCAAAGCGCAAATTAGGCACAGACAAAGAAAGGAGACAACAGGACGAGCGCTAACTACCAACAAAATATATGTGGAAAAAAACCCACAATTTATACATGTCACGCTATCCACTTGTATACCGCCTTTTACAAACCTTTTAAATCTATAAGGAATTATGTAAAACTGTTGGTGTCATCAATAAATGTAGGCGTATATTACCTGAACGTATTAAACTGTTACTATATAATTCACTACTTTACCGCAACTTACATATGCACACATGATCTGGGGCACGACAACCAACTTTACCAAGCTTTTTCTACTAAAAAAGAGTTCCAAGTATAATAGCGAATGTGCCATATAATTTCCACACGCCTAAACTCTTCAAGAAGTTTGAAATAATTAAAGTTAGCAATTACTAGGAATACCGGTTGGCCCAGTCATACCTTGCAGCTATAAAAAATAACACCGGCTTTTAGGAGGGCTTAGTTAAATCAAAGAAAAAATATTACAGCACACAACACACGGAAACCAGACACGCTGTATATTTCTGCACCCCACAACCACTACGACCGTCAATCCTTAACTTTCATTTACCCACATTGTTGAATAACTTTACAAGTAACTCAATTGAGATCGGTGAACTCTCTAAATCGGCTTTGAAAGAATATTCTTTGTACCGCGTGTTATATATCTATTGTATTTGTTGTAAATACCTGTGACATGCACCTGTTGAATTCATTTCGCTGTTTCTGTTACCCCGCTAACCATGCTGTTAAGCACTTTTTGTTACGTTTACTTGACACGTGTTTCAAATTTTTTTTTTCTTTTCTTTTTTTTCCTCTGCTGTATCTTTTAATCTTTTCGACACTGTTGCTGTCAATCACATGGCGGGCAGCCTCCCCGTTAAGCTGCTCTGCGCAGCTTTTTGTGGCTGCTCCTTTCCCTGTACCCATCTGTAAGGAAATAAAGTTGGATTGATTGATTGATTGATTGATTGATTGATTGATTGATTGATTGATTGATTGATTGATTGATTGATTGATTGATTGATTGATTGATTGATTGATTGATTGATTGATTGATTGATTGATTGATTGATTATTACCGCCCGCGTGTTTATCTAAGTGACTCATGGCCAAGCCCCTAAGGCGTCGTTGCGTGAGAGCGGAACAGTTGATACGCGGAGTTCGAGGTGATTGAAGATGTGGCGGGCTTCAGCTCTGGGAAAGTGTTCGTCAGTATCCCGTAAGCACTGGCTAGCTCATCGCCTGCTATAACTCCCGAGTTGGGTACCGCGCCCCTCTGCCCCTTTCGCCAGCGTCCTCACGCTTGGCGTGTTGCAGTCGCCCGCCCGCCAGAAGAAGCGTTGGAATGGCGGCGTGCCCGTGTGCGATGCAACGTTCGGGTGCATCGATGACGACTAGCTGCCGGTGGTCACACAAATCTACACCGAGATACGGTACCACGGCGGGTGCGGCGAGGATACCTGAACCCTAAAATCATAGCGTTTTTTTTTATTCCTAACAAGCGTGAGGTACGTTGTCCTCGCTTTATTCATGATGTAAGTGAGTAGTTTCCTTCTGGCCACCCAAAAAACTCTCCAATTTGGTTCTCAACTGAGATATGTCCTGTTTCTCCAACGAATTCACTCCGTTATTCGAGCGCCGTGACTCCTCGTCGAGGCTGAGATGTTCCCAAAAAGACTTCTCTGGAGCAACGACATTGATTATCATTGTAAACCCTGTCATCGCTTCGGCAGGAAACCTCGGGAAACCACGTCAGATAAAGGGCTTACTCGGAAAGGTTTCTCAACGCTAAACCTGCGCTTGGCATCATCGCCCACGCAGCCATCTCAAGTAGGTCAGTTTGTGGTACCTTTGGTTTCAGTATGTCCGAGGCACCCTTTTCAACTGGTCTGTTTATACAGAAAAACGAGATATCTTGCCGCACCACCACAAACATTGTTTTGAGCCCCACTCTTTGCTTTTGGTAGGGGAATTAATTAATGGCAACCCACCACTTGGACTTCATGGTGCGATCTGCGTGGTGGTAGTCGACTTTTCTCTGCCAAGCTCTTCCGCGCTTGTAGGACGAAAAGAAACCTGTCATATCAGCAAGAGAGCAAGCCAACTGGCAAGTCAGCCGTCAAGCGCTGCTGTTTGGGGGTGCTTCCGAATCAAGCGAACGCAATGATTATTCCATGAGTAGGTAGATAGATAGATATATGTAAATTTATTCGGACAAAAGCTGGCTCAGAGGCCTATAAGGATGGTAGGGCGGGAAAGGAGGGGGTAAAATTAAGTCCGGCTCAGAATTTCAGCCTCGCGTGCGAAGTCCCAGAGGGAACGCAGGACTCGGTCTGCGTGCGTGTGCTGTGGTGAATATTGAATGAATAAATATGTACCTAAAGCTGAGAGGATTTGATTGATTGTAGGGTTTAACGCGCCGACGCAACGCAGGCGATGAGGCGCGCCGTAGTGGAGGGCTCCGGATTAATTTTGACCACTTGGTGATCTTTAACGTGCGCCGAAATCTCGTACACACGGGTATTTTTGCTTTTCGCCTCCACCAGAAGAGCGACCGCCGCGGCCGGGAATCGAACCCGCGACCTCGTGCTCAGCAGCGCAACGCCTTAGCCACTGAGCCACCGCGGCGGGCGGAAAGCTGAGAGGAATGGCCTCATGTTGGTAAGAAAGAATGCTTAGGAAGACTGGTAGAGCGGGGAAGAAGGGAAGGGCTTCTCTCGTTGCAGTGGATCAAGGTGTACCAAGACATGCAGCAGTCACATTGCCAACAACTGAGTGAGCATGTGCTCGAAAACCGACCAAAGCAAATACTCTTGAGGTAAGCAACGCGAAATTGTGTCGTTTGGCTAGGTTCAGTGATGCGCGTTCTGCCGGCGCCGAGGCCACTTTTTTTGTTTAGGTTCGACCTCCGCCAATGTGATTATGTGCAGCTCGTTGGACACAACGGAAATGGAGAACGCTTTTCTTTTCTGGAGTTCGCAGGGGCCGCGTATGATGGGTGCACACGCGCAGCGCGACAGACGAGTGCGCATGCTGGGCGAACTGTTCGAGAGCCAGCCGCACAAGATAAGGCGGTGTCAATGGGGGCCAAGCTCTGGGTAGCGCTACTGCTTGAAGATGGTAGCGCTGTTAAGAAGGCTGGTGTTTAGGTTGTGCCTCGACATCACACTCACTGCGGCTACACATTGAAAATAACTGGTCGTGCTGCTGCGTTACTGCCTCCACGGGCGCTTAAAGCCAAGCGGCATTGTTGCCGAGATTTCCGGCGCATGGGCTTTTTTCCGTTTGATTTTTCGGATACACGCGCTATGAAACCAGCACGCAGCTAATGGGAATTAAGCGTGCATTTGGGGACGCCTTCATCGACGCCAGCCAGGTGCGCGCTTTCGCCAACCTAGCCAAGTAACGCTTTCCCGTTGTAACGCACCCCGTGGATACGAATCAACCTTACACTTTGGGGGACGAAGCTACCAAGTATCATGACGCCAGGACCATTGGTCATCTATGGCAACGTGTAATCAACGGTGTAACCGCCACTTTGAGGGGCACTGAGACCCCGTCCATTCGGCCATTCAGGCTCCCTCGACAATTGCATCACTCCGCTTGGGTGATCGGTGATCGGCCCAACGCCTACGGATCCCACCATGCCTCCTCCACTACACCTGCTCAGTCAGATTTTTATGTCTGCCACTCTGTCAGACGTGGTCACTCCACCGTGGGGAAGGAGGCGTGAAACAGCGGCCCCTGCTCGCAACGGCCACAGTTCGCGAACTTTGACGCCGTATTTTGCTGTTGTTCCTAGAGTGCGCCGACGTCTAGGAAAATTTATGAATACATAGTGAGTGAGTGAGTGAGTGGGGACGTAGTGATGAAGTACCGACTCGAGAACCGAAGATTGTTAAATATATCGTGAACCAGAACCATCACGAGATCATAGAAAAAGGCCCATCTGGCAGTGGACAAATGTCCGGCTGTACATGGTGATAACTTATGAGTGTCTGAAAGCATGAAACGTTTGATAGATTGGTTTCAGCAGCAGTCAGCAAAGCCGTGATATGCTTGTGACAACAAAGCTGGCACATGTGACCTGACAGCAAAGCTGTGACATGCTCGGCCAAGTTTGCTGTCATGGCATTCTGTCTGCGTGCCGCACTTTTCAGTGGGTTTGAACTTATCGGGTTCACCCAAGCTCTGAAAATCGTGTTTCATGAAAGGTGCGCTCCCGCGCACACGGCGCGGAGCGCCGCTATCTTTTCGATTCAGCGAGACGGCCGCATTGAGCGCGTGACGCGCCCTCGGAAAAAGGCAAGTGCCAGCTCCGTATTCCGGTTTTAGATTTTATCCTCAGCACCTCATTCGAGCCTTCGGATGGGATTTTAAGCTTACGGCTGAGCACAAAACACTTTAGCCCTTTTCAGTGGTGCAAAAAGGTACTACACAAAAAGAAGTATCTAGGAATTGTTGTTTATGTTATTCTATCTGTTTTTTAAAGGACTGACGTATTTTCTGTGAGCTCAATTGATTTGAGATAATCCGCCATACGTGTTCGCTGCGATAAGAGGATGGAGCGCTCACACAAATTCTTATTTTCAAATGCTATGTCCCACCTACCAAACTTCAGTATTTCAGTCGCCGCTATTTTTTTCTTTCTTTTTTTTTGCTGCGAAACTTGGTACCAGCGATCGTCAAGAATTTCCGGTTTTATAGTTTAAAGCATCACTAATTCACAGATTCACAAATTTGTTTAAAGCTCCACAAATTCACAGTGTTGTCTTGAGGGGTTCCTTCTATGAAGCAACGTACGTCACTGAAAGACAATTTTAAAACAGTCGGCACTGCCCTTGGGAGAAGGGGCGGAGTTCGGCGTGACACTATGCATACCTGGGCTGTGACAGACGTTGCATTTTGAGGGACTCCAGATTATATAATCTGGAAACAGGGAAGTGCATCCTTCCAATGTAAGAGGCCTATCAGGCCTCTTGCCTGCAACACACATTTAATGAAAATGCGAATGCTCTGATGACAATACAGAACCAATATAATAATAATTTCAGCTACTTCATAGCTTTTATTGGGAACAATCCTTCTGACGTCACTAGGTTGTTCTTTTTCCCTTGCCGGTAGGCAAGAACACACACACACACACGCACACACACACACACACACACACACACACACACACACACACACACACACACACACACACACACACACACACACACACACACACACACACACACACACGCACGCAGGGGGGAATATGCATACAGCGTGCTACAACAACAACAACAAAAGAGGGGAAAAAAAGCAAAAAGGGGTTGAATTCACAAGGCAGCTCTCAAGATTGCACGACGACATGGCAACTGACGTGGTGTGGGCTGCAAGTTCGGGCACCGCGGAAGCGTGGACAATTAAGGTTTCAAAAAGAAATGAAATGTACACTATAAGGTATATAATGGGTGGAGAGACGGCTTCGGACGGATACATGCAGGAATAAAGGAAGACGGTATTTTGGGTGCGCCGACACCCAAAACGCAGTTTTACATTCTAGTCAATATTGTCAGGTCAGATTTTGTTTAGTGAAGCCACTGTGCTAAAGAATGGGGTGCTAGCACGCAACTGTAAAGTGTACTGCGGTCGCCAACTGATGGGAGGATATCATCGATGGAAATAAATGAACAGGCATAACAGACCTCCAGCATATGACTAAGAAGGAGAGAGGACGAGGAGAAGGCGAAAGCCGAAATTTTAATCGGAGGAGAGACACGTCAGTTTCCCATAACATTCAGTGATGCCAAACCAAGCTGATTTAAACTTATAGCTAAGGTAGGGCTATCGAACCTCGCGATAGCGATGCGTTTTAAAACTGGATTTAAAAATTGTGGCCTTCAGCTGTTCAAAAGGGTGACCAGGTGTGTTCGCATGCCTTGATAGAGGCAAAGAGGGGCAGGTTTTTCTATGAGAGCGGTGATTGTTAAACATCAAACGGAAGGGTTTTTCAGCCTGGGCGGTGTATTGTTTAGCGCAGAGGGTGCATTCCAGCAGGTATACGACATTTGCGGAGTCACAGTTAAAGTTTCCTTTTACATTAACATAATAGTTTGAAGCCGTGCTGGCGATGCGTTGTGTGATGGTCACTTGTGGGCACATCTCACACACTGGTTTGTTGCAGGTTATGCAGCCGGTAGTTTCCGTTCTGCTGATGCTGGATTTGGGAGAAAGTCGCCCGTGTTCTTGCCCAGTTTGTAAACAACGGGTGGCGGCTGGGGAAGGGTTGTTTTTGGGGTGAGTACAGTGGCTTCAAATTTGGGGTTGCCAGGTTGTTTCACTTTAGACATCCCCTATTCGAGTAGTTGGACCCGCTTTTGGTTCCCGTTGACGTTCCGCGGACTTGCACGTAATTGACATCATCAAACTCAAAACGGTTAATCCCTATGATAAGGTGAAGGAAACTTTCAAGGGTGAGAGAACCGATAGGATTGTCACACGACGATTGCTCATACGCACATGACACAGCGGTGATTCCATCCGCATGCGGAGTTAGTGTATAGCGACAGAATATCGCGGCTAACAAGTGAGCAGTTGTTGGGCGTTTCAATCTTCGTGATATCCGCGAGAAAAACTTTTGTATCCTTAATCAAGGATGGAAAGCTGGGGGCAATATTGTGAATAAGAGAGTCGACAAATCGGGCGCGACCTGGGGTTTATCCTTATGTATCTTACGGAGAAGGTAGAGTCTGCCGATTGCTGGGGTCGTGTTTTTACCGTGTTTCTCTGTCTTTATATATATATATATATATATATATATATATATATATATATATATATATATATATATATATATATATATATATATATATTATATTTAGACAGGGTTTATTTAGACAGCCGAGGAACCTAGGGGGGATCAAGCGACGAAGGCAGAAGAAGCTCGAGCAGCCGAAGAAGCAGAGCAGCCAGCACCGAACACGATCACGCTGCGAATGCTGTGCGCTTGATGCGTGGGGATTGTCCGTGGGGATTGTCCTGCTTCCGTTTGGAGTTCGGCCGGAGCTTTAATCCCTTGACCCGGACCTCGCTTCTTCGTTACAATTACCCCCGGTTGACAAGGAGCCATCCTGGCGACTTCATGGCGAGGGCGAGACGATGGGCTCGTGGTAGGGCTTCAAACGGTTGGCGTGGACAGTCTCGCGGCCACGGCGACGAAGCTCGTCAGATGGTGTGAGCGGCTCAACGACGTAGTTTACTGGTGATGCGCGCTCTATGATGCGATACGGGCCATGATATTTGGCGAGGAACTTAGAAGACAGGCCAGGCGTTGTAAGCGGTATCCATAGCCAAACAAGAGATCCAGGGGGGAAAGAAGGCGGAGATGACCCACCTAGGTCGTGTTGGTACTTTTGGCGACTTTGTTCACTGGACGTGAAGGAACGTGCTAACTGGCGACATTCTTCAGCGTGTCGCGCTATATCGGAGACGGGCTTGCCTTCCGAGGCATCGGGGCTGTATGGGAGGATGGTGTCCATGCTGCATGAGGGCTCGCGTCCGTAGAGAAGGAAAAAGGGAGAGAACCCGGTGGTGGTTTGCGTTGCGGTATTATACGCGAAAGTAACGAATGGAAGCACCACGTCCCAGTTAGAGTGGTCCGATGCTATGTACATGGAAAGCATGTCACCAAGCGTGCGATTAAATCGTTCCGTCAAACTATTTGTCTGCGGGTGGTAGGAAGTCCAGGTCCGGTGAACAATCTTACATTCACTGAGGAGAGCTTCCAGAACTTCGGACAGAAAGATGCGTCCTCTGTCGCTGAGAAGCTCCTTGGGGGAACCATGACGTAGGATGAAGTGATGAAGAAGGAACATGGCGACGTCGCGTGCAGTAGCGCTGGGAAGCGCGGACGTTTCCCCGTAGCGCGTAAGGTGGTCTACGGCGACGATAATCCACCTGTTCCCAGAAGGCGTGAATGGTAAGGGTCCGTAAAGGTCAATTCCAACCCGGTCAAAGGGGCGCGAAGGGCAGGGTAGAGGTTGCAAGTCTGCTTCAGGCTTTGGATGGGGTAGCTTGCGTCGTTGGCAGGCCTCACAGCCCACGGATGTACTTGCGCACAAAACTATACATGCCCTTCCAGTAATACCGCTGACGAAGCCTAGCGTAAGTTTTCAAGACGCCAGCGTGGGCGGATTGGGGGTCAGCGTGGAAAGATGCACATATTTCGGCTCGTAGATGGCGTGGTATTACGAGCAGCCGTTTCCTTCCGTCGGACATATAGTTGCGACGGTATAGAAGACCCTCCCGCACAGTGAAATGAGCTGCTTGCCGTCGTAGTGCTCGAGGTTGGGAGGTGGCTGTCGGGGCGGTAAGGTACGTTATAATAGAAGAGACCCAAGGGTCTTGTCGCTGGTGAAAGGTCAGGTCAGTAAGCGTGAGCGCAGAGACCATGGACTCCGGTGAATCGGGGCACGTCTGGCAGAGGCGAGCGAGAGAGGGCATCGGCGTCAGAGTGTTTGCGCCCTGATCTGTAAACGACGCGAATGTCGTATTCTTGAATACGTAGGGCCCAACGCGCAAGCCGTCCCGTGGGGTCTTTGAGAGACGACAACCAACATAGGGCGTGGTGGTCGGTGACGACGTCGAATGTGCGGCCATATAAGTAAGGTCGGAACTTTCCCAAGGCCCAAACAATCGCCAAGCACTCTTGTTCCGTTACGGAATAATTGGACTCCGCTTTCGTGAGGGTCCGGCTGGCATATGCAACGACGTATTCCGGGTAACCAGACTTTCGCTGTGCGAGAACAGCACCGAGGCTGACACCACTGGCGTCTGTGGGCACTTCGGTTGGGGCGCTGGGGTCGTAGTGGCGCAAAATGGGTGGTGATGTCAACAAGCGCCGTAAAGTAGAAAAAGCCTCGTCACACTCTGGCGACCACGAAGTTATTCCATTGTCGCTGCCCAGTAGTCTTGTTAGGGGCGCTATGATGGAAGCGAAATTTCGGACAAACCGGCGCAAATAAGAGCAGAGGCCAATGAAGCTGCGGAGGGCCTTGAGTGACGTCGGCTTGGGAAACTCCGCGACTGCCTGCAGCTTGTTCGGATCAGGTAGAACACCCTCCTTGGACACCACATGGCCTAAGATTGTCAATTTACGGGCCCCGAAGCGACACTTTTTCAAGTTTAGCTGTAGACCAGCGGCCGTCAGGCAGGTCAGAATTTGTTTGAGCCGGATGAGGTGTGTCTCGAAATCTGGAGAAAACACAACATCGTCTAAATAACAGAGACACGTGTTCCACTTGAGACCTCTTAAGATGTTGTCCACCATCCGTTCAAATGTTGCTGGCGCGTTGCAAAGGCCAAATGGCATTACATTAAACTCATATAAGCCGTAGGGAGTAACAAAGGCTGTTTTCGGTCGGTCAGATTCGGCCATCGGAACCTGCCAATAGTCAGATCGCAAATCTAATGAAGAGAAAAATTCCGCACCGTGCAAACAGTCAAGGGCATCGTCAATACGGGGCAATGGATAGACATCTTTGCGGGTCACCTTGTTAAGCCTCCGATAGTCAACGCAAAAACGTATGGAGCCGTCTTTTTTAGTGACGAGCACTACCGGCGATGACCACGGGCTTTGCGACGGTCGGATGACACCTCGCCGAAGCATGTCTTCCACTTGCTCACCAATGACGCGGCGTTCATATGGTGATACTCGATATGGACGCTGGCGCAAGGGTGGCTGTGCGCCGGTGTCGATGTGATGGGGGACAGTTGACGTACGGCCCAAGGCAGTTTGGTTCGAGTCAAAGGAATAATGGAAGGCGCTTAGCAGTGCGAGCAATTGTGTGCGCTGCGTTAAAGTCAAGCTGCGGTCCAATGAAGAGGCGAAAGCGTCGGCCGGTAGCGGATGGGCATGGGAGGACGGAGTGGTGAGAGCGTTGATGTCCAGGGCAGGTGTACTTTCATCATCGTCGAAGTAGAGAATGGAGGCTATGGGTTCAACATTACCGAGGGATTCGCCGCGCAGCAATCTGAAAGGGCAGGGGGTCGGATTCGTAATCCACATTGACGTGCAGCCAGACTGGAGCTCCAAAACAGCGAAAGGAAGGGGTAGGTTTTTTCGGCGGAGGAATACTTCGGATGGAGTAAACAGAACCGTGTCATCGGAGGTAGAGTAGCACGACAGAGGTACAAGGATAGAGCTGTACGGCGGGATATGAGCGTCTTCGGAGATGATGATTTTGTCACTGGAAGACGATGAACCGGGAACATCGCACAACGGCTCATAATATTGAGCAGATAACTTGACCTCAGCACGGGCACAATCAATGATCGCATGATGGCGAGAGAGCAAATCCCAGCCCAGGATAATGTCGTGGGAACACGAGGCCAGGACGACGAGCTCAATGGGGTAAATGGCATCTTGAATAACTACACGCGCTGTACACGTCGCAAAGGGTTCGACTTGTTCAGTGCTTGCGGTACGTAGCGAAAGGCCTGTGAGGGGTGTGGTTACTTTTTTCAATGAGCGACAAAGTTTTTCACTTACCGCAGAAATAGCGGCTCCTGTATCTACGAGGGCGACTTTGCGTATACCGTCAATTGTTACGTCGATGACATTTCTTGGGGGCGATCGAGGTCTTGTGCATTTCGATGAGTGCGCAGTTCGTGCCTCGTGAACTGCGCACGTTAGTTTCCCTCTTGGACATCTTCGGGGCGGTGACGCATAGGCGACAGTGAGCGGCGGCGCGGTGTCTGTGAACGGCGGCTGGCGTCAACGGCACGAGTGGGCGGAAACTAATCAGGAGTTGGACCAGGATGTGCGCCACGACGAAGCGGCGGCGGCTAATAGATCGACATGGGATGGGGTGTGTAGGCAGCGGCACGAAGTGCGTCGGGACGAGACAGTGGCATACGGCGGCAGTAACGTGCAACATGACCCGGTATGCGGCAGGCGAAGCAGATAGGCCGGTTGTCAGGTGTTCGCCAAGGATTGGCGACTGGCGGCGTCATCTGAGAAGGGAGCGGTGATAACGTTGGCCCCACACGACGAATTGCGGAGAACTGGCGTGGAGTTCGGGCCGTTAAATGAGCGTAAGTGAGCGGTGCGGCGTCTTGAGCAGAAAGTTCAGCTGTCGGAAGCGTTTCGGCGATTTGCTCCTTAATAACAGTTTGAAGGGCAGGAGCTAGAGATGATGACGTCTCCTGAACGTGGGGCACGCAAGAAACTTGGCGCGCCAACTCTTCGCGCACAAAATCTTGTATTTTTGCCCAAAGGGACGGGCTTTCCGAAGGGAGAGCGAGGCCCGACACGGTATGTACTGGTCCCAAAGATTGACGGGCCACGACCCGGCGCCTGCGCAGTTCGTCGTAGCTCTGGCATAGGCTTATAACTTGACTCACCGTGGTCGGATCTTTCGCAATGAGCATCTGAAAAGCACCGTCGTCGATGCCTTGAAGATGTGCCGGATCTTCTCGGCGTCCGTCATTGCGGGGTCGACCCGCCTACACAAGTCCACGACGTCTTCGATGTAGCTGGTGAAATTTTCTCCCACCTGCTGGGCTCGTCCGCGAAGGCGCTGTTCGGCGAGAATTTTACGCACGGCAGGGCGATCAAAAGCTTCTAAAAAGCGCGTTTTGAAGACCGTCCAGGTATGAATGCCGGTCTTGTTGTTCTACCACAGCTCTGCGACCTTCTCGAGGGAAAAACGCACCTTGTTGAGTTTCATCGGGTCGTCCCATCTGTTGTAGTTGCTGACGCGCTCGTATGACGAAAGCCAATCGTCAGCGTCATAGTCGCCAGTGCCGGTGAACTTGGGAGGATCACGCTCCCGGAGCGCGCCAGAGCAGATCACAGGCGACGGCGTCGGCTGCGGTTGAGTGGCGTTGTCGTTACCGGGCATGGTTGGGGTTGGAAGCCGCCGATTTCGAAGTTCCAGGGTGATGGCAGCTGAACTCGAACCCGCACACTCCACCAAAATGTAGTGGGGTTTATTTAGACAGCCGAGGAACCGAGGGGATCAAGCGACGGAGGCAGAGGAAGCTCGAGCAGCCGAAGAAGCAGAGCCGCCAGCACCGAACACGATCACGCTGCGAATGCTGTGCGCTTGATGCGTGGGGATTGTCCGTGGGGATTGTCCTGCTTCCGTTTGGATTTCGGCCGGAGCTTTAATCCCTTGACCCGGACCTCGCTTCTTCGTTACAATATATATATATATATATATATATATATATATATATATATATATATATATATATATATAGGCAGTAAAAGAAAACTCGAGGAGCCAGAAAAAATACTTGAGAAAATGGTAGACGCACGATTAAAAACAAAAACAGTGGTTTACTTACAGTAAACCACTGTTTTTGTTTTTAATCGTACGTCTACTATTTTCTCAAGTATATATATATATATATATATATATATATATATATATATATATATATATATATATATATATATATATATATATATGGAAAGATAAAAACTCGCACAGAGCGCGAAAAAATAAGGTTAGTAGAGACAGGGACACACGAGAAAGACGTAGAAAATAGAAATAAGTTTACTGACGTTTCAGGAAGAGGAATTCCTTATAAAATAAAAAAAAAATTATTAAAAGGATAATAAGAACACAGTCACGCGGTACGCACATGGGAAAGAAAGAGAGAAGAACCAAACAGAAAAAAATTAACAAGGTAATTCCCCCCTCCCCCGTGGCAACAGAGGTGAAACAGGGGTCAAAACAAGATATCCCCATGCACGTGTTTGACAAGGGCAAAAAAATTACTCACGCGGAACGAAAAGGACCAAAGAAGATATGGCCATGCTCACAAAGGGCGAACATCTGCCCATTTTTTTCCGCTCTCTCTCTTCATTCTTTTGCTACCCACCAACCATGAACCAATTGTACAAACTCTCCCTTCCCCTACCTTGCCCTCGCCCTTGCTACATTTCCTGCATATGCATAACTCTGAAACGAACTTATTCTGTACTCTGAAGAAAGGAAGTCCTCTTCCTGAAACGTCAGTAAACTTATTTCTATTTTCTACGCCTTTCTCGTGTCTCTGTCTCTACTAACCTTATTTTTTGCGCTCTGTGTGAGTTTTTATCTTTTCAGACTATATATATATATATATATACTAACTATGCCCTCTGAATCGGTTATTTTTGTGTTTTGTTGAACAGGTCTGGATACGCCCGGTTGTCTTAGCTAAGTTCGAAATGAAGCGTGCGTTCTCGTCTCTTTCTTTTTCTTTTGTAGTCTGCGCCGCCTATCTAATTTGATAGAACGAGTGTATCGCCTGTCGCCACTAAAATATAAGTTCCTTCTTTCATCACCAATGGTCTAGATCTAATCCGATGGTTCTGAAAGAATTAGCGCCGAAGTACATATGCTCGCAAAGCAAACACCGCGGCATTGGATTCCTCGACGCCAGTCTGCGCACATCACTTCGATTTCTGCTTCGAAGTCGCGGGAATTTTTTAAAGAGCGAAGCTCTTTAGCAAAACGGAATTTTTTCTTGTCCGCAGTTAAAAAATACCAAGAAAATGCTGAGCGCGCTCACGTGAGCCCGGGCTTATCGGCGACCACCCGGTAGTTGACAAAACCAAGAAAATGTCTAGCGCTCGTGTGTACTTGCCTGCACACGACCGCCCGGTGTCCTCCGCACGTTTGTCAACCCACGCATACCGACTTAGGTGAGATAGGCCAACATTGCTTCTACCGCCCGGAAGTTTAAAAAAAACCGAAAATGCCGAGCTCTCGTGTGCGCGTGCCTCGCGGCGACCGCGCAGTGTCCCCGGTGCAAGTTTGTCAAGCCAAGCACACACCGTTAGGGAGATTGTCTAAGTTCGCCTCCCTGCCCCCCCCCCACAACACTAAAGGTTTGCTCAAGTCAATATAAATTTACTGCGTTCTAGTGCTACAGGCCGGGTTCCTCGATGCCAGCGCTGCAGTATGGCGGAGGCGCGCGTGAATCGAAGCGTCGTGCTCCATCCAACCTTTATAAAACCACGTTGCCCTACTTCACGTACGTTTCAGGCAGAATGTGGAACCTATTTAGTGGAACCTTTCGTTGCTGTTGTGTGATTTCTCAAATGCCCCCAGGAGCGATTGTAATAACAGGCGACGGTTTTCTGCAGTAGATGTAGAATATCATTTGCTATCGCAAAAACTAAGCATCCATGAATTCTTTAATAAATTAACACTACAGATATCACTTGTGTATTGATGTTCTGCCTTATGTTTGCGTAATGTCTTATTCGTGTTCAACAATGTTGACAAGTATGAACACTGACACCGGACTTAGACGTTTAGATTTGGCTGGGTGGCTGAATCGAGTCACACACAGACAGACAGACAGAGCAAAATTTCTGGGTTTAGTTAGCCCAAGAACGACTATCGTTTTTTAAGAAAACCCTAGTGTTCGCCGCAATCGTGGCAACACTTGGTCGGAACTAGATACTCCAGCGTTAGCGGTAAACGTGGCAACTTTTGCTGGTAGCCAGAAAGACGCGTCATAGTTTACGCCACTCCAAGGTGATGTCCAATGATTATCACTTCCAAAAAATTAAGGAAGCTCACACTTATAGCAACAATGATGAGTAAAGGTCGTTGCGGAAGCAGCGAAGAAGCAATGGGCTGCAATCGTTTACTTGAACCGTCGATGGTCGTGAAGGTTGGGCACAGCTTCGCTACCTTACACTTTAGTGTTAGCTTGCTTCATTTTTTTAGGTTTAGCGGAGCACAAGTTCACTACAATAAACATTTTTCCTTAAAGAAACCTGCATCGTCTTTGGCTGCGTGACATCTGGTGAGGGGCGGAATACACGCTCCCTAAGCCCTAGACGCTAAACAAGAACCCAATGTTAAGGTGGCTAGAATGGGGAGGTGTGAGTACCGCGGCGCCTTCCTTCGGCCGCGCGTGACTCCCTTGCGCGCAGATGACACCAGGGAAAATGTGGCGCTGCCCGTCGAGGCGCGGTAGCCGCAGCCGGCCGCGCCGTCCTGCCCGCGCTCTCCCTGCCCTCGCCGTGGCCAGCTTCGTCGTGCGTTGTGGACTGTCTCGCGTCGTTCTCCCGTTCGGGCATCTGTTCGGGGTGCGATGCTGTCGACAGCAAAGAAGACGACGGAGCAAACGGAGAAAACAAACTAACTTGCGCATTCAGCGTAACACGTTTGCATGCTAAAGCCGCGGCAGAAATTCGCTAGTCAATTGGTGATGTGCCGCAGATTGGCTGCCGAGACCATTCTGCTGCCCTGAGCTTCACGCTGTACGGTTTTATTGCCTTAGGAGGATACAGTTTCTACTTAAGGTGTGAACTAGCAAGGTAATGAGAAGAAACTGAATGCAGTGAAACCTTGCATGATGCAGGCTGAATTTTACAATTTTTTTTTAATTCTTCACTTACAAAAAAATTCAGGGAAGCTTGCATTCACGCGCAATACTTGAATGACGAAGCTCTTGTAGTTGGGCACTGCCAGACGCATAGTTAAGTTTTTAGTATCATTGTTTAGTTGCATTGTTTGGGAGCTAGTAATCATCGTCACGTGCATCGAAGATGCCGTCGTCTTCGCGGCGAGTGGTAGATGCAAAGTCATCCTCAGCATTGTATACTTCCACGTACCGTGCTCTTCTCATCAATTCTCGAGGCAGCGGTGGCGGGAACTTCCGCATTAGCGCTGAAGTTTTTTTTTGTTTTTTTTTTCTTTTTACATGGGCGGTAGGGCTTGACGACAGCGCTATTTTTTTTTTAACTAAAGCCACTTCCCGTGCCGAAGGCGCTCGGTGGTCGCCGCGAGGCACGTGCTCACGAGGGCTCGGCATTTTCTTGGTATCTATTTTCTGCTACGGCGAACTTACGGCTTGTACAACAGCTCCGCTGTTAATACTTTTTCTTTTCCCCCAATAAATATACTTTTGTTCTCTCTTCACCTGTAAATACTTTTTGTTTCTTCATCACCTGTCAGTAGTTTGTTTTTCTTCGCCTGAAAATAGTTTTTCCTACTTCATATCTTCTTTTAGTATCCTCACTATGAACATTTTTTTTTTCACCTGTTAGTGCTTTTTTTTGTTTCTTCTTCACCTGCAAATAGTTCTTACCCGGTGAATAGTTCTTGTTTTCTTTTCAGCGGTAAATGCTTTTTGTGTGTTTCTTATATACAGGTGCTAATGGGCACCTGTAAATATAGTTAAATTTGTATCTTCACATGTAAATAAACCGTTTTTTCTTTCATTGTAAATAAACGATTTCATGACGAGACCAGATGGGTTGCTTCGATGTCTGCTATCATTTCTGATGTGTGCGGGATAACTGCATGCGGTCTAGCGGTTTGTTAAGGGTAGCAGAAAGCGCCGTGTACTCCGAGACGCCTTCAGTTATTGACAGTTTGCAGGCCCATGCGGTAGTGCCGATCTCGAGGACGGCGGCCGTATTTCGAGGGAAGCGAAATGCAAGGCGCCTCTGTACCGGGCGGTGTCAGTGCACATTATACAACTCCAAGTTTTTTTTTAAATAGAAGCCGGAGCCATTTCACGTAATGTGCAAACGTGCTTTTGAAACTGCATGCAATGCGAACTGTTCCCGTAAAACTAATTAACTTCATGGGTGTAATGAAATGGGCTCATAAAATTTTTTTAGTGGTAAATATTCTCTTTTACTCTTCCAGAAAGCTCGCCATATCGCAACGGGTTCGTTTCCCCCTTAATGGTAGAAATGCAGCCGACGCGATGCCGGCGGCGCGCTCATTCCAGCTGCGCGCCTTACCGCGCCCTACCGCGCCTTGGTCAACAGCGCCGCCCGTGGCATCTGCGCGCTTTGGAGTCATGTTTCCGCCGCCGGTACTCACACCTCCCCATTCTAGCCACCTTAGCAATGTGCCGCGCAGACACTCCGAAATAGCTCGGAGGTGGCCTGCTCTGATGCATCGGAGTGCGTACATCACAAGGCATACGCTATGGCGATCACCGCTCCCGTTAACCGCCTCAGACACAGATAGAGATTAAGCTTTATTAGCAGAGGTGGGCGGTTTCTGAAGTTGAGGACTCCACCCGCCGCGGTGGCTCAGTTGTTATGCCATTGTGCTGCTGAGCACATGGACGCGGGTTCGGTTCCCTGCTGCGGCGGCCGCTTTTCTGATGGAAACTGAAAGCGCAAAATAGACACGGACAAAGAAAGGGGACAACAGGACGAGCGCTAACGTCCTGTTGTCCCCTTTCTTTGTCCGTGTCTATTTTGCGCTTTCAGTTTCCATTATGCATCACCAACAGGCCCAAACCATGACCCTTTTGGGCTTTTCTGATGGAGGCGAAAAGCAAAAACGCCCATGTGTTCGGGATTTCGGCGCACGGTAAAGATCCCCAGGTGGTCAAAATTAATCCGGAGCCCTCCACTACGGCGCGCCTCACCGCCTGTGTTGTTTGGGTGCATTACACCCTGCAATAAATCAAGTTCAGGACCCCATTGGGGCGCCCAGCCGTCTCTTCCCGGTGGATCAGCCGAAGGTGACTTTCGGCACTCCAGCTGGCCGATTCTCCTTCCACTGCTTAACCGGGGGTTTATAAATAGGGGAAAGTGAGTGGTTAAGACTTCACTCCGGCACCCTCGCATACAGGGTGCGGGGCGCGTTGCAGGACCGGCAATGTGAGTAGTATTGTACAGACCAGGCGAAGTGGAGCGCGGCCGGATGAGGGAACGCGTCGGTTTGGAGGACACGCCAGGCGCTCTCTTCTTTTTGTTCAGAGGGGAAGGGGGGGGGGGGAGGAGTGTAATACGGGCTATCCTGAAATATTAAATCACCTCCAGGTACGAAATAAAAGGCACTAAAGTGGCTATGCGGGCGTGTTTGTTAAACACGATCAAGGGAAAGACAGCGCAGCTGGCACACGGACAAAAGGAAGACTTGACACACACGGGCGCTGAAGCAACGATTTGTTGAAATGAAATACACACACATACATATATGCGCCGTAGCCACAGTTCTGTTACAATGGCCAGGTGTTAGCCCGCCTGTTAAACAGGGGCGCATGCGTAGGAAGTTCAATTGTTTCTTCGACAGAGCTTGGAGGGTGACCTCACACATGCGTGTCCCCGCCACATATCATTTCTTCCTCAATTTATATGGCGTGTGTTACGTTCAGACCTCCTGCCAACAACAACTAATTTGTCAAGCAGAGGCACACATCCGCACGCGGAGCAGTTCTGTGCGTAACTCATCACGGACGTTTATTAACAGTGCGTATTTGCATTGCATTGTTGGCATGCTTCTTTAGCCTATCCTTTAAGCATCTTCTGGCATGCTCCTTTAACCGGTCGTTCAAAATCTGTTACAGCGAAGTGGAATTTTGTACACAACCCCTTCTACGGATTACACATAGGCCATCGTGTGCTTTGCCTTGCCGTTCTTTCCCGCAATGACCTCTGGGTCCATGATTCCTGATGACACCTGCGGAAGGTACGACGAAAACAGGGAGAAGCGCGAGCACAGACACTGCGCTGTGCGAATTGAGCAATCCCTTGGTCGCGCAGTCTACCAGCTTCAAATGCTTGTTCGGAGCACAAAAGACGACTGTCACATCTGGGCCTTGGGTCAGTTTTTGTCAAGTTGTGGGACAATTTTCGCGTGTAGGGGATAACCGCAACCTTCTGCTTGCTCTTCGTACGCTCTGTGAATGGTTGAGCCTGCGCGCGGATTCTTCCGAGTCTACCCTCCGCAACGGAGGCGAGCACAGACGTAGCGTAGCCAGTGCTATCCAGGCGCCCCACCGGGCTGCAGAAGCAAGCGGCTGTAAGGTGCGGACAGACGCGTAAGTCGTCTTTGCTGCCGTGAACAAGCTTTTGAAGCTGTGCACCGCGAAAGCCAGTTGCGTTTGAAAAGCCCTGTCTAACCAAAGCCTATCCCCTGCTTGCCGAACTCATTCAGCGGCCCGCCATTTTCATTTCGCCTGACTTCCAATTGCAGAAAGTTAGGATTAGCTCGCCGAGTACGCGCACCTTCTTCTGCTCGCTGCCGCTGTCTTTCTTTCAGGGCCTCCTGCTCTTCGGTGGAGTAGACCTTATGGTGCAGGTGGCCTTGGACTGGCGAGAAACGGGGCGCTCGCAGCGACCTAAGCTCCCTCTCCCTTGTCTGCAGAGGGGCGGGGAGCGCCTGGGATTGGCCGGATCGGCGTGATCCGGCTTGCCACTTGTGGGAGAGGGGGAATTTCGAATGGGGGAGTGTTTCAAATCTATCAAACGAACACCGCGAAAGCGGTGTTTGGCCCACTCCTTAATTTTTTACCGGGACAATCGGTAAAAAATTAAGCGGTTAGCGCCCGGCATCGCCGCACTTGCACGCAGGACAAAACTAAACCTGCAGTGTAAGCGAGAAAGATAAGCTCTGGCCGTGCGAGGTGATGTTGTGGAGGTCTGCGTAATGTTTAGGTTGGGAGGTTACGTTTTAGGTTTAGACCTGTTTAGGTCGGGAGCTGAGATTTCCTTGCCCGCTTTTTAAGTAGAAGCTTTAGAGAGTGCCCACAAGTTTTGAACAAGGTGTTGGCGATTACGGGTTATTAATACTAAAGTACCGGATGTTTTCGTTATTACTGTTGTTAAACAGCGAAAACACTCCGGACATACCATTTAATATTTATACAGAATAGCCAAAGTTTAAATGACATTACGGCCAATGCAGCATAGTTATGCGGAGGCGTGGAAGTAAGAACAGAGCACAGATGACGTGCTCGTTAGGAGCCGTTGCCGCGTGTCCGCTAATTATGACATTTCTCCTTCACGGGGCCTCCGGAAGGCGACTACATTTAACGAAGGGGGAACACAAGTTGTCCAGTCACCTCATATAGTGCGTCGCTGGCACAAATGAAAAAGCTTAAGCGTCCGTTACTCGCTGGGAAGACGCGGGCGGCGAGGGCCGTGGCATAGATTCGGCGGCCAAGTTTCGCCGCTCACCGTGCGCGCACACGTTGGGGCGCACCAGGACGCTGCCTACGCCTGAACGCATACAGGCAAGCGTAGAAAACGCGCGGACAGGGCAGCGGTAAGCGCTTTTCAATTACGACGCCGCGTCTTCCGTAATTAAGGCACGCCCGCGGCCTAGCGTTTTTTGGCCTGGCGGAGGAGGCGGGAGGAAAAAGAAAAGAGCATGATAACGGTGAGCGGTCAGCTTTAATTTAGCGCCGTTTGTTTCGCTCGGTTTTGGCGCGAGCCGTTAATAACAACGCCGGCCGTGCTCAAGTGCGTATACGAGTGTCGGTCGCCAGCGGCCAGGCTCGAGTGGAGGCGCGCGCAAACGAGTTCTCGGTCCGCCGCCGCGGCGGCTCCAGGAAAGCTTTGACATCGGTCGGTAGCTGCCGAGCTAGTATGGAATGATTCCTCAATGCGGATCAGTTTGGAGGCTAGTAAAGTCTCCTCGAAAGTAATAATCGTGTGGTTGCATTTAGGAAGTGCCGCGATTTCTTTCTGTGCCTGCACCCGCGACGGGACACCGACCTTGCGGCGAATTGTAATCGAAGCCAAATGGACTGTATTTCGCGAAAGCAGCTGAGCTTTGGTCGATCCCACTCCAGTGCCCGTGCCCACCTTGCACTGTACACTCTTAGCCAAAACGGAAGAAAAAAGGAGCAGCTACAGCCGTTAGTCTTCGCGAGCGACCGTTGCTCCTCAAGAAGAGTAACTGTGGGAGCGTGTGTGCCGTGTGCATATTTCGCGGATAAATGTTCGTTCCCGCCGATCTTGAGAGCAACTGGAGGACGGAAAGCCGCCTTTGCCGAGCCTGTAATGGCGGCGTCGCTATGCGATCTGCCGCGTACGTATGTTCACAATTTCATAATTTGCAAACGAACGTAGTTGCTAACCGGGGGTCTTTTATTTAGTGCCATAGAAACAAATGTTAGTTTTGAAAATAAAAAAAAACCGCCTCGTCTACGTTATAGGGACACTGAAATGATATGTAAACATTGCGTAAATAGATATGTAAATAGATTACTAGCGCAAATTGTAGTCCGGAGTTCATAGGCCATGTTTCTACCACTCTGAGCGCGTTTACGCGAATTTATTTAGTAGAAAAATCAATTCGAAAATGCTGTCCTCCTCTCTACCCCTCGCCCATTTTCTGTGGCGTTTTCGTGTGACGTCGCGAGGAGCCGAGCTCGCAATTGGCTGCACTACTGCACGGCTCCCCGGCCTTCAGACAGAGTCAGTAAAGTCAGTCGGCCCAGCATTTCGTCCGCCGGCAGCCGACGGGTCGTCGCAATTAGTTCTCTCAGTTGAAACGAAGCCAGTACACGTTTGTGAATGGAAGAATGTGCCTTTCTTTACTTGGTTAGTTTGTACACTGTATCTAGCTCCAAGTGAAGGTCGCTTCACACAAGCGCTGCACAAGCGCACATGCGACGCTTCGCTGACTGGTACGCCAGTAGGAAAATATAAGGCCTCTTGAAGGCGGCAGAAGAGTCAGCGAAGTCAATGTAGGTACTAAGGAAATAAAATCAACTGAAACTTTTACCGCACAGCGTAAAACTAGCGAGAAGGAAGCACTTTTTTGGGCTGGGTGAACAAGCACAGCGGTGAGCAGCACGACCACACACCTGCGAACGCTTTTCCGGCTAAGAAATGCAATTGCTAGACGTGAGATATTGTGGAAATTTGGGGGACGATTCCTGCACGAGTGCTATTCAACAAATAGTCCCCTAAGATACTTGACATGCTAAAACTAAATAAAAGTGTGAACTGGTTGCCCGAGCTTGGCAGTACTGGCACGTGGCCGAGTGGTCTGAAGCTCTAGAATTGTCGTTTTGCAAGTCGTAAGTTTGAATCCCCGAGAGTACACGCTTTTTTTTGCAAGTTGATTTTTCTGTTTGCGGCCGATGTTTTCTAAACCGAGTTCACCCTTTTTTGGGCCGTATATAACGTTCACTGCTCCACGAGCGAGTTCGCAGAACGCGCGCAGACTGGCACTGACGCGCTAGCGAGTTCTCGTTGGCGCGCTGTTGCCACAAACACCGACTACTTGCGGGCAGTGGGCACAGGCCAGAATCAGCAGACCCTTGGCCTGGTGCGAACACGCTTTTTATGATACAGGCATGAGTGAGGCAAGCTCCGAATTTGCGGGAAAAGCGCATGGCATTTGAACGTCTGCGGTGACGCGAAGGGCGTTCGTACACTGCGTACGCCTCGGCTAGTGAATGCGACTATTCCAAGCCGTCCTGGGAGGCTTATCTTAGGCATTTTACAGCCGACAACTTGGCAGAAGCGCGGTACGACGATTACTGAGATGTCAAGCATGTTCTTTTACAGAACCGAAACCGAAACTTGTTCGAATGCTAACCGTGGGCATCGTCCAATCAAGGTGCATCTCCTCCCGTCGCCACAGCCTTCAGTTGGTGCGGCCGCCAGAGACCGCGCATGGTAGTTTTTCTTCTTTTCCGCTGTATAAAATATTTACTGGCTTATCAACCGGATAAACGATGAAAAGTGTGGTAATTTGAGCCATTCTACGCAGTGCAAAACCGGGAGCTTGATGAATTCACTTCAGTGTCCCTTTAATTGCCGGCTCGTATGGCACGGAGCGGCGACGTGTAATAGACAAACCCCTCTTGTTCTGGTTAATACGCCGTGTCGCACAGATCTCGCGGGGGATATTACAAGCCAATGAAAGACTACGTGTTCATGACACAGTGAGGCACCTCTTAGTAAAAGATCGCGAACCTAACTGACTAAGTGTAGGGAACGCACATGTTAATACCTCACGACAAAAGTCAACAACAACAACAACGGCAATCCGTAAGCGCACACTACAGGTAAGCGGTTTGCTGTTAGCTTTTATTAGCGGGACATAAATGCCTTGCGTACAAAAGCACAGAAACAGCCGTGACACCCGGCTGCATTTTTCAGTACCATCTAGCAACACTAAGTTGACGAAGTCAGCAGCGCCGAACTTCGTTTCGTCTACGCAGGAACACATGCCCTGTTTTCCTATTATTTTTCTCCTACAGACAACCCTGAACTCGCCCACAAAGACCAAAGACATTTGGGATAAGTTGGGAGCATTAAGAAACTTGTTAGGAGCTGTTAGTTTTTTGCCGAAGCGGGTGCGTCGTTGACCACTCAGCCTCAGGCGGTGATGAGGGCGATTGGTTTTTTTTTCTTTTTACTAGGAAAAACTATCCTTGTGTGCGTCTACTTGCAGTCCAAGCTCAGCCATAAACCCTAGATTTAGCAGAGCATAAATTGAAAGCAGTTGCATTGCTAGGAATTCCGAAGCGTTGGCAATAAACGCAGCGACGCCGAGTGAAGAGTACCAAGCGTTTTCCACTTGACTACCAATTTTAGGGGCGGCTGTCGGCGGCTCGTGTAGCCGCGGTGCTAAATATCGGGACACTTGTTTTCCGACGCCTCGCGCGTCGCAAAACGAACACATTTCATCTCCATGGGCAAAAACACAAAAACTAGCAAGAAAGCATTAATGAACCAGCGCAATGCCGGCCGGCGAGGGTGATGCAAACGGTACGGGACAGCTAGTGACGTTATCTCTTCAGCCCTCTTTCGAAACTTACAAGACAGCCCCAAGTCCTAAAGCTTATCAGCCATTTGCAGAAACATGAAACAAAATGTAACTTGCCGTAAAAAGTTCGCTTATTGTCCTTAAACGAACTTTTTACTTAAGAGCCTCGCGTAGATCTTTTAGCGGTGTTTAGGATTAAGAGTAACTAGCAGCTTAAATAAGATTTGGGGCACAGCATAGCGCTCAGAGGTTGTTTATATGTTCAGCATTAAGCGGGTCACTCTTAAGTTGAAAGTGTTGTAATCCATTTCCACGCCGGACCTTTGCAGAGAGATTTCTCCGACGTGCCGGCACAAAAAATGAAGGGACTCGTCGGGTGCTTTCTTCTTGTTTCGCTGTCCCCAGCATCGGCACGGGTTCTCGCCCCCCCTTTCTCATTACCCGCCCCCCCCCCCCCCCCCCCCCCCCCCCCGCTGGCGTTACAATTTAGAAGTGGGAACAAATGCTAAATTGGATCAGCCTGGACAGCGACGCCAGTCTGGACAACTTTGGCCGCTCCTAAGGTAGCCTTTTTGCCGAACATGCCAGCGCACATCTTCTTCACTGCCCTGTAGGAACCCAGGGGCTCGCAGCGCGACACATTTGCCTGGGAAGCGGATGCTCAGGCCGCAAGCGCTTGGAAAACGTACAAGCCAACCGGACGCTGGCGGAAGAGATGAGTGAAGCCTACGCTCAATAATAATGACACGCTCTTGGAACATGGACCCTTTTTGATTGGTGATATCCAATGTTCTGAATGTTCGGATGGCGCGACTGATGTCCGTTAGATGGGGGGCGGTTGGATCGTATTGGGACCGAGCAGCGGTTGCGAGCAACCTGCCGGAGATGACTGCTTGCGGAGCTACCATTGATCTATGGTTCTGTTCATTAGCTCTGGAGGATGACCAGGTTCGAATTGGCCGCTCGTCTCCTTGCTTCACCGCCAGTGATGTAGAAGGGGGGGTGGGGGGAGGGAGAGGGCTGCTGCTGCTACGTGACTGCTGTCGGCACTCCCATTGTGACCAAAATGGAGGCATCGCACAGACCACGCGTTTGTGCCGGAGTTTTAAATGAGGTTGTTCGGGTTAACACGCGTGTTTTTGGTGTCGAGGTTGAGGTGGTTAGGTGCGCATGGTTGCGAGGATTATGGGCATGGTAGTTGTTCATGCGTAGATTACTTTCGCTTCTAGTTAGTGCGTTGAGAGCGTTTACATACAGGTTACATGTGCGGATTTCCGTTGCACAAGTGAAGCTTTTGAGAAAAACCTGCACAGTCATTTTTTTTTTTTTGGCCAAGTTTTGAAAATTATGGTTTTGGTATAGTGAGATTGCAAGAACGCAGGAACACAAGAATAAGAACAAAAGCCAACGCTTTGACTGGAGAACTACGACTGACTTAACAGAGGAAGATACCGTCTTCGCTGTATCGTAGAAAAATGACATGAAATTTGTCACCGCTGCAGTTTTGAGGGCATGCACTGATATGTAAACTCTTCTGGAGCTGAACACTGAGCCGCACCACGGACGTGTGTAGCCTGCTTACACAGCTCTGGCCTGGTATACTGAAAGATGAAGACGCACGCAGTACGGAGCGAAGTGAAATACCATTTGGATCGCGTTGAGTGCGTTGAAAGTGTAATTACTCTACCACTTCACTCTTCTCTTCCCGCAACTTTAGTTTGTCTTCCAGTCACCAATCTAAGGCGTTTTACGCTTTGGGGACTTCAGCGAACCACTCAGAACCTCCCCGTTGAGCCGTACCACAGTACGCCCGCTTACGCCGGCTGATCGAACGAATGGGGCAATTATGGAGAGTCCCAGTTGCGTCAGTGTAATTTGCGCGTGCCGGTTGCACACAACTTGCCACTTTGTTTTGAGAGCTTATCGTTCTGAAGCTTCTTGAAAATCATATGCCTGAACGAAGAGCCGTGCTACTGTATGGAAGGGAAGCTGCCGTCATTGAGGAGGCCGTGTTTTTTTTTTTCCTTAAGAGAACCCATGCGACGCCAGTGTTGCACGCCGCAACTACATAAACCTGTAGTTTCTGTAATACAAAAACCTGTATTTTACATAATCTGGCTAATTATTTATTGGCATTATCAATCCAAAGCTCAGAAAATATGAACTATATAGTTTTTAATTGCTTAGGTTACACCCAGCAACCTATTTTTGCTGAACTACTTCCAGCTGCGCAGCGAAACGGCGTGATTCGGCTCTGTAGCCTTGACTGCATTTACACAGAAAGTTGTCCCCGAGTATAGGTATATCTGCTGGAATGTTAGATTCATTGTTTGGCTTTCGCTGAGGAGCGCGCACAGACAGCCCTGCCGGCGCGCCATCTAGCGCGAGACTGAGGGACCAAGCGCCGACGAAGCAGACGTTAAACACTCGCCTAGTAAAGTTTTTCACTTGCGCTTAAAGAGACCCTGCAGCACTTCCGATAAACGCTTTCACTCTTTCCTTCGCGTCTGGTTGTAGCAGTTGTAATCATGACCTGTTTTTGTCGCAACAAAAAGAAACTTGCAAAACAATAAAAGCAACAAACGAGCGAGACACGTTTCGCCTTCGCTATACGCAGCCCTGATAACAAGAATGCGGCTGTTGATTGTGAACAAGCATTCCGCAGCGAGTCAGAAACGTCTCTTGTTTGCTTGGTGTTTTTTTTTGTTGTTGTTGTTTCAGCCGTTCTTGGTCGGTGTCTGTCGGTTTATTACAACATGTCCGCCAATGCACAGATTCCCACGCTCGGCATTCGTTCCGTTTTAAGGCGGCAACTTTATGGCATTCCCAAATTTTGTCCTTCAAGGGTAACCATAGGCGCATAGCCACACGCCAACAGGTCTCGCTGCCAATAGTATCGCCTTGAAGCGACTCTGTGCCAATTTTTCTCGCCTCGCACTGTGGGGACCACTAAAGCTTGCAAGTATTACCTTTGTACCTATTACCTACCTTTTCCCAAACGGTGAAAGGTGGCGCCGTTTCCTTGTAAATGATTGTGGTTATTTTCGAAGCGACAAGATGCGACTGCCGGGCGAACAACAGTGGCCCGCTATGCACTCCCACACTCTTAGGCAAAAAGGACTAAAATAGGGACTAAAATACAGCTGTTATTCTTCACGGGCAACAGTTGATCTTCAATGGGAGTACCTGTAGCAGAGTGTGTGCCGTGTGCACAAATCCGCACTAACTGTTCGACCCCGCCGATTTATAAGGAGTAACGGGAAGACGAAAAGCATGCATTTAGTCCCTTTGCTGCGTCGTTAATCCCCTAATGGCGTCGTCGTTCCCATTTCGCTCATATGTCTGTGGACAGTTTCAGATTTCCAAAACACAAGTCATTGCAGTCAGTGGGTTCTTTACATGGTGCCACTGGGAAAAATCTTTATGTTAATTATAAAAAACAGCGCCTAGTGTCAATCGAGCGGCGGGTAATGGCAAGGAGCGGCGATGCGTGATCGACAGAAGTTTCTCGGCGAAGTTATGGTGAAACGCTGTGTTGCATACGATTCGGGCGAGGTAATAAAGGCCAATGAAAGCTTTCAAGCCCGTCATCAATACCACAAATATTACTGACAATAGCAAACGTTGATCTCCAAGCGTAATGAATATGTATGTTTCACAGACGCGAAAAAACGCATTAGTTGCTGATGACAACAACTGCAAAATAAAAATGCTGGCTACAGGTAAGCGTCTTGAAGTTATCTTTTACACACGCTACATAATTGCCTTGAGCACCAAAGCTATGACAATGCTGCAACTGCTGTAAAACCCAGTTGCATCTCCCAGTCCCGATCGTCTAGCGACGCTAACTTGAAGAATTCAGGCTAAGTAACACCAAATTTGATTTCGCCGATGCAGGAAAATATGGTCTGTTTCCCTATTCTGACACTCACACAGACGACCGCTTTCACACACCATACCAAGAGCACATAACGCATGTATCGAACACTAAGAATACACTTAGTTTGCGCTAATTTGTGCGTAAACAAATGAGTCGTCCGATCACCCAGCCATCTATCTCAACAGGCGACGAGTTGATTGCTCTTTACGGGAAAAAACTGTTTGTGAGACTGTACTTAGAATCGAAATGAGCAATGGACCCTCAAGTTAGCAAAGCGCTAAGCGAAAAGCGCAAATCGGGGTCACGGTCGCTTGCACGGATAAAAATTCCGGCACCAGTTGCAATGAATCCATCACCTGGCACAGCACTACACGCTGTACACTTGAAAATTATCTACCCCACCGTCCGTCCGATTTAACTTTCTTACCGCGCGGTTTTCTTTGGAATATCTGTTCAGCACGGAAAACTATGACGAACACTCTTACTGAAAGTCTATTCCCGATGCCTGTTTATCGCCAGCCTTACTTAGGCCACCAGAAAAGCAATGTTTTAAAACGCGTAATGAGCATGTGTATCCCGCCAAATGCAAAAACATTTTTCTTCAAGCTTCATTCTTCCACACTCCCAGTTAAGACATGGCTGCGCGAAAAAGGAATGTCTATTCCTTGGTCGGACAATTGTCGCCTCTGTAATCAACCAGGGACAATTGATCATTGTTTTGTGTTGTGCCGGGACGCTGTGTTCTTCTGGAACGTTTTGCAGCGGACACTAAAAAAGGACATTGGCATCACCCCGTCCACCATTCGCTTCCTGCCATTTGAAGATGTTAATCGGGTGCCATATGACGTTTTCGTTCTCCTAGGGTTGTTTAGCTTGTGGAAGTGCCGCATGACTGATCGGCATGCGGAACCGCCTAGGCCGACCAAGTGCATTTTTCGGGAACCGGCGGCGTTGGTGCGGGGCGTTTATGCTGCGCAGAGTGATCCACCAGAGTGGCTGCCTCTTTTGGATGCGTGTGTTTGCTTGCCTGAGTTTTGATCTTTGTTCGACTGGTGTCCTGGCCCTTTGCTGTCTGTTAAGGTTTATATTGTGTGTTAAGTGTCGTGTCTGTTGAATTTTTCTAAAACTTCCATGCATTAAAGAAAAAAAAGCGGCGTGGTTAAGTGGTAGCGCGTCGGGTTCCTTGCGTCTATTTGCGGGTGTCGGTGGTTCGATCCGTGTTGGTGGACGTCTGTTTTTTTTTTTTTTTTTTCTGAGACTCGGCAGTTCGTCCCTTGGGGAGTATCGGAACGGACCTACCGGGTCACGGACTAACCGTTCGTCCCCTCACATTTAGTCTCCAAAGGGACTAATGATTGTGGCAACGCCCGTTAGTCCCCCAAAGGACGAACTTTTAGTCCTTTTTGCCTAAGAGTGCATGTTCCGTACGTGCCCTGCTGCGCAGCCTTTTATTTCGGGAGGCGCATCTAGAACCGCTCGCAGCAGCGACGCTGCCGGACCCCGCTTTCTTCTGCCGGCAGGCTTCGGCGACAAGACGGCGAAAGCGTTCCGCCGCGAACTCAGGGATCAGCATGAATACTAGATTGGGAGCGGCTGCCACCACCAGGCAGCGCCGACGCGCTCACCAATGGTTAAGTAAAAAAATAAAGCCACCTTTCATCTTTTCCTTATTTCTCCGCACTGGATGTTCGTGCCTTGTTGTAACCCGGTCCTCCCGAGTTCCTCTCCAAGAGGGGAAGAAAGTGAAGGGCTCTTGCCCCGCTTATCCCGCATTTATCTCCCCCCGCCGCCGCCGCCGCGCGTGAAGTGCATGGCAGGAGCGGCGCACGCTTTCACGGGGCTCTCTCCCTCGGCGCTTGTCCCGCGCGCCTCTCGTGCGCCCCAAGCCCCTTTTGTTCCAGCCGTGGCCGGCCCGGAGGCTTTATGAATATTGCATCACCGGGGAGAGTCCCCAACAACGGGCCAAGAAAAAAAAAAAAAGCGCGGAGGGGAGCGCAGAGCCCGAGCTGCCCCGGAAGGAGCCCGCGCAGGCAGAGGAAGAAAAAAGCATTGCACGCCGAGGGGAAAAAACGCCTGCTCACGCTTGATTTTCTCGCTGTTTTGTCCATTCATTTTTCCTTGATAATTTTTAAGATGCGAGACAGGAGCTCCTTCCGGGCCTTGCATGTAGAAAAAATAAATTAAAGCGGGGAAGAACAGGAAAATCAGGTGTTCGTGCTCGTCTCTGAATTTCCCGTGGCGGCGAGAATCCGGCGAGAATATTAAGGAGCGCCATGAATAAGACACACGAGAAAAAGGAAAAAAAAATAAAACGGGGACAAGGGAGGAGCGGAAAAATTGCGAGCGCTCTTTCTCGAAGAGTAGAGGAAAACAATAAAGGGGGAATTAAGTCAGAAGCAGCAAGAGACGTTCGTGATTGAGTTTAGTTCGCCGAAAAGAACCGCCTTTCTACGGCATGGGCGGTGAAATTTTCTGTGATTGCGTGACAGATTACGCTTGGGTCCTGGTTGTTTTAAGCGTCTCGTTAACTGGAAATTTGACGGCCGTTTTGTTCCCGCTTGAACTTGGAACTCGCGGAGCAGATATAAAATTACCTCGCACACAAAGCGGTAAGGTAAAGAAAGAAAGCGCGTGAGGACATGACAGACCGGAAGGGATAAAAGGCCGGACGAGAGGGAAACTTTGGTGAGGCGCGCACTTTGGCGGCTCTGTTGGAGGGAATCAGATTAAGAAATTAATGGGATCGGACGCCTGGCTAGAAACGAACAATACATTGCCGCTTTTTGGCTGTCTCATTTTCAGCGCTTTGGTAACTTCCTCAAGGGGATCCTTTCAAGAAGTTCAAGTGCTGTTGTTCCTCGTGCACATAGGAAAAAAAAAAAAACAAGTGCTGCCTAACACTTGATTAAAGTTCACGCACGACCTTTTTCTTCACAGAAAACTCAAACAATGAGAGAGTCGTTATATGAAAACCATTATTACAGGTGTTCTTGTTCTTGCCTGTGTTCAATACGCCTTTGCTGTTACGCTTTGCCTGGCAATTTTTTTGTTCCCGCCCTCGTTGACCGAAGAGGAGCCGCATGATTTCTGCTTTTCGCTGAGCATGACTCAGGGTTTGCGCTTATGTGGTTATGCAGCATCCTACATTTTGTGATCATTATCCTTCTGGTTCAGGGAAATTCTCTCATGTCTGCTTACTTTGTGCAGTGAATCTGTACACGGACAGGCTCCGGCCAGGCCTGATCCCGTCGATAGAGCCGCGCAGAATAAGAATTTCTGCCTATAAAGCTAGTAGAAAATACTCTGCATGTAGCTCTTAACCTAAAGTGGGAATTGATGAAAAAACAGGGTGAAAGTATCCGCTAGGAGGACCCTATCACTGCGCCGAATTTCATTTCATTTACTTTACGGTGAAGTTACAACCAACTTTACCGTCTGCGCCAGTACGAGCCCATCTGTGAAGGTAGTGGTTGTAGAAAACAGCAGTACAGTCAAATCTCGGTACAAGTAACACCACATTAACGAACTTTTCAGATTAACGAGCATTTAAGAAATCCCACCCCGACTCCTTGTAGTTTTAATGTAAAATTAGTTCACTACTACGTACTTCGGAATAGCGAACTTTTCAAAATAACGATCGTTTCATTTAGTTCCGAGCTATGTTAACAACGCCTCAGTACTACGAACTCATATTTTCAAGACCGGAGATTCTTAGATTCCGGTTAAACAATCGCGGCAACCGGAGCCGTAGGCAGACGACACGGCAAAGCGCACCGCAGAAGAGGACGTCTTGCAACTTGCTCCGCGGAATGCGCGAGCCGATGCGAGAGAAAAATTAAGGTGAAGAGAAGGGAAAAAATGAAGCATGGGTGACCTCCTCCGTCCACAGAGCCGCGCCCGCGCTATTCGCGCCCCTTCTCGAGTTTTTTTTTACGTTCCGCCGCTGCTCGGGTTGCTTGCTGGATCTTCACGGATATCAGCGGAGCTGACCACAGAGGACAATCTTCAGAGCATGAGCGTTCAGGATGAAGAAGGCAGCGAGGACGGCATGAACGACGATGCCTCTGAGGGTGCCGCGGCAGCACTCGAAGACTGCGACCAGCACTTGACGACTGCAGATGTGCTGGACAGCGTACTAAAATCACACATTTAGAGGGAAAACTGCGCGGCCATGGAGACAGTCCAAAGAAATATGGAAGAGTTGGAGTCCTTTGTGCTAGGAAGCTTGTGCTGCACGCACCAGAAGAAAATTTCCAACTACTTTGAATAAACGTTCATTGTTTCATACATCTTGTGCATTTTTACTGAAAATTGACTCCAAGTGTGCACAGCTCTACAGGTACGTTGTTTTAGGCATTGAAATAATATTTGTTGTCTTAAATTTTGCAATTTTCGCTACAACGACCTTTCAGAATAACGAGCAATTTTCCGGGGTCCCCTGAAGTTCGTTATATCAAGATTTCACTGTGATTTTATTTTTTTTCGAGACAGATTGTACGACAATTAGCCGCTACTACCGAGTTTTATTTCCTTGCCATAATTACATATACTCCAAAGAAAAGTTGTAAATGTTATGGAATTCCCGCTTACAGCCATGCAGCATCGATGGTCTTCCATCTTAGAAGGCGTTCCGGTGTCCGCTCCCTAGGCGAGACAATTTACGCCTGTAGGTGGATTTTCCTGTTCTTAAGATCAATAAATACATACATCTTAGCAGTAGTAGAAGGGCTCTTTTTTTCTGGTAATGTTCTTCGCTTCGTGCTTATCAAAACCTGTTGTATCGCTTGTGTTTGACGGTGTAAACTTCTACACAGCCTTTACTTTTATGTTTAGTTCTTGCTCTAATCTAGCCCTTTTTATATTTCCCACCTCTACCCTCTACACTATTTTATATTTGACAACACGTTCTTGTGGGATAACAGCAGCAATAGCGGAGTAAAGGTTACAACCATTACCCCAAAAAAGTTATTCATCTTTTAATCAGTGATTGCGCAGAGGAGAGTACAGGATCACACATTGTCGATTTTAAATCTCGTGTTTTACAGCAAACGGGGCACTGACGTAGACGTATCTGTTTTATAGGCTGTCTGACCGCAAACTGGTTTCCTTTACATGCCGTGTTGTCAATCAGTGTGAGAATATGCATAGGTAATAAAGATTGTTTACAAATTTTTGAGCTCAGGATGAGTCCACTCTTTATTACCTTAATTTAGCTTTTGATAGCTCTTCTGGTGACGATGTTAACTGTCTTTGGAATAGTTTGCGGTCTCTCTGTGGTTATTGGTTCTAAAATTTTACTCCAAACAAATCCAAGAAGCAACGCTCAAACAATCCCTGGATGACTGGAGAGTTTATTCAAATTTCACGGAAACTTGAGCGCATCAGAAAGCACAACTCAAAAGGATAGTGGTTTCAAAAATTAAAAGAAATGCTTTCAGAAAGAATACGGTCTATTAAACATGTATTATATTCTGTTAATTTACCTAGAATCCTTAAAAGTGATCCAGCTATGTTTTAGCGCCACATTTCATTTCATTTTCATTTCATTTTTATTTATCCGTCTTCTGTACAGGATTAATTTTCTGGTCAATCTAAGCACGCAGTGCTTGTAAAGAGACCAGGCAGCTGGTGAAACAACAACACATTTTCATGAAAAGTAACGCAATAATATTTTCGTATATGCACTGAACACTTCGCAGTGCATAAAACAAAACAACACATAAAACTCCCACACGAAAGGAGCGTCTTCTTGCTCCCAAAAATTCATCAAACGAAATTAAATGTTACAGAAATCTTATGAAATGAATATACTAATAGCACATTCACTTACAGGGATACAATTCAATTCGACTTCGAAAGAGTACAGACATAAAGTAACATAAATACAAACAAACTGAACAGAAGGCGGTAAACAAATCCCCACATGTCAAGTGGCATTACCTACTCAGTGTTTATTAAACCTCCACACCATTTTGCAATCGCTTTGTTCAGTTTCCATTTCGTGTTTATCGTGCATAGTTCATCAGTTAATTCATTGAATATTTTCGGAACATAGTAGTTCCGTACTTTTTTTCCATAGTTAGTGTACACTCGTGGTTTTACATACCTTTCGGTTTTTCGCAGTGCCACACTCTTTCTTACCGCAACTCGAAACTCTTTTGTGAAATAGTGATTCTTCAACACTACACATTTAAACTGTTCTTTTATTGGTAGTATATCCAGGGCTTGGTATTTTTCCTTTGTACCAACGCTATCTAACGCTGTACCGTAGGTTATGCTTTTGACTATTTTTCGAATGACGCGATTAATTTCTTGTTTTTTTGTTTTCCGAGCAAGTACCGTATAATGTGATCCTATACGAGAGTAAAGATTCAGCTAGCGCCTTATACACTGTAAGCTTAACTTTGAACGGAGCTCTACCTCGGAGGTGATACATCATTGCAGCAATTGACCTTAACTTGTTACATATATGTTTAACGTGGCTTTGCCATGTTAGACACTGATCAAAATACATACCTAAATACTTTACAGTTGTTTCAAGTGGTAAAGGCGGGAAATGGCAGGGGTACAGTCAGAATAATGCAATAAAATCTTGCTACTTAATGTTAAAACTTTATGTGGATTCCTAAAGCAGATAAGCTTTGTTTTCTGCTTATTTACAAAAATACAATTTTCCTGAAACCAATGAAATAGTGTCAGAATATCGTTTTGTAGATATTCAAACCCTTTATCAACGTTGGGAACATCTATAGTAATTGCAGTGTCGTCCGCATACTGAAAAATGTTTGAATTTAATGGTAGCAGGCCGAGGTCTGTAACATAAATGCTGAAAAGCAATGGCCCTAATGTGCTGCCTTGAGGTACTCCATATTTTTAGTGGCTCGAAACTGCTATACGTTTCTCCTAGTCTAACGTACTGAAATCTCTCAGTGAAGTAGCTTGAAAACAATTTCGAAAAATGCCCCCTAAAGCGTAGATATTGCAACTTCTTTAGCATAATATTGTGGTCTATGGTATCGAAAGCTTTTGTTAAATCTAACATTAAAGCCAGAACCACTCGGTTCTTTTCTATCGAACTATTGATGCAATCGGATAACTGTTCTAACAAGGAAGTTGTATTTTTGTTTGGTGTAAAGCCGAATTGAGCATTGTTATTTAGTGAAAACCGATCGCAGAATGAAAGTAGCACAGATGCTACATACTTTTCCATTAAGTGTGCAAGCGCTGAGAGGATGGAAATTGGTCTATAATTTCCTCAGTCACTCCTTTTTCCGTGTTTGTAGATTGGCCTAACAACAGAGATCTTCATTTCTTTCGGTATATCTCCAGTGTGGAATATTCCATTTAATATGTTTAATAGTACTTCTTTAAGCACCGTAAAGTTACTGCGCAAGTCTCAAATACGGATCCTGTCAAAACCCAGTGGCTTCCATCCCCTCAAGCCCTTGATAATATTCCACAATTCGACCTCGCCTATATCTGGAAGTAAAGCAGTGTTCGCGCATGTGCGTTTAGGCTTGTATTCAGTTGGCTTATCGCAATTTCCGTGTCTTAAGTTTTCCGCTGCATGCAAGAACATAGAAACCAGTCAACGGAAAAGCGGCGATTGGATCGTCCTTGGCGATCAAATGGTTCAAGATCAGAAGCAAATGGCCGCAGAGTTCACCCGTTACTTTCGCTCTGTTTTTCCAGCCCTTGCTGATTTATTAATGCTAGTTGTAGTAATTCTGTAGAAATTGACAATGACTTCATAACATTTGAAGGTGTCTTTTCCATGCTGCTGAACCTGAAAAAAAAAAACCTCCTTGCAGTCCGGTCAACAGACCAAATTCATTTTTACGTCGTTACGCAGAATCACTTGCCCGCTTAATTAATGTTATCATTCACTGAGCGTTATCTCAAGGCATTGTTCCATCGCACTGGCGCGTTGTTCAAGTAATTCTCTTGCTTAAAAAGGCAACAAAACGTTGTTAGCTGACTACAGACCGTTATCGCTTCTAGCACATGTTGCAAACTGCTCGAACACATAGTTTCTAATTACAAGATTATTTTTTTTAATTGCGCACGACGTACTGTCACGGTTCCAACACGGTTTCCGTAAAGGTCTATCGCCTGCAACCCAATTACTTTCTTGTATCCATTCTTTCTCCTCAGTTCTACATAAATCCAGTCAAACCGATGTTATCTTCCTTGACTTCAGTAAAGCCTTTGATAAAACACCCCACTGCAAATCATTTTACAAACTTAACGTTCTTCGTTTTCCCTCGACAACTGTTAAATGGGTAACATCGCATCTATCTTTCCGCACACAGTGGTTCATACGGTTCTTACTCCAATCATCTTTCCGTCAAATCCGGGGCTCCCCAGAGAAGCGTCCTCAGACCACTGCTTTTTTAAAATTTATATCAATCACATTACTACCTGAGCCAAACTTGGTACAGTGGAACCCCGATAATACGACTGTCTAAGAGACCGCGTGAACGCATCGTATGACCGGGGTGTTGTATACGACCGGGGTGCCTGCAAATGCCGGCCTATACTCCGTGACAACTTAAGAACGGCACCGGAAGTTGCCGCTGTGCCTTATCACCGTAGCCGGATGTTTCTCCGCGCGGCGCAAGTAGTGCGTTACTGGGAATATTTTGAACATGGCGTGAGCCGTTCTCGTGATTTTTCGGACTTAATATGCTTATAAACGACTGCAGTGACGACAAACAAACTGCGTGAGACAAGGCAGACGATATCACGCATTCATAGCAAGCATAGTATAAATGTATGTATGTGTGTGTATTTGTTTATATATTTATACTTTTTGTGCGTGTGACCAAAGCATGGTAATTGATATGTATTCACCGTTATCGTGCGATACATGTAACTTTCCCTTCTGCTCTCCTGCTTGGTCCTTAGAGGACTGCAGTATGTACTAAATAAAAAAAACCCTTTCAAAACGCGCGCGCACTGACGTCACGGGTCCGGCGCTTTGGCGGAGTGATACACTACATAAGGTGGTGCCGTTCTTGAGTTGTAACCGAGTATAGTAGACGGTCTCACGTGACACCTGGGCTAAGAACTTATTTAAACTACTATACTTAGCGCGTTCTCGGGTGATTTGCGAACCTTTAGCTGAAATCCCCAGTTAAAAAAAAACAACGCCTATGTTGTGACCCTTCCCCTTTATGGTGCCCAGCTAGCCCCGGAAACGGAAAAAATGTTCCGGAAAAAATGGTCCCGGAGAAAATGGTCCCGGAAAAATTGGTCCCAGTGACCATCTAGGAAAAAATGGTCCCATGGCCTAGCCAACGTGTTTCCGTTTGAGTTAGTCCGATCTGACCTTTGTTGCGGTTTGATTTTGTCCGTTTGCGTTTTAGCTAAAGGGTTGAGAAAGAGATGGAATGCTTTAATATTCCTATATGGGGCCGAAATTAACGCCTTTGGAGGCTACAATATAACAAAGAAAATTGTGTAGACAAACATACGGACGGACGGACGCTTGGATGGATGGATGGATGGATGGATGGATGGATGGATGGATGGATGGATGGATGGATGGATGGATGGATGGATGGATGGATGGATGGATGGATGAGTGGATGGATGGATGGATGGATGGATGGATGGATGGATGGATGGATGGATGGATGGATGGATGGATGGATGGATGGATGGATGGATGGATGGATGGATGGATGGATGGATGGATGGCGATATGAGGCCGACGTGGTCGCGCAAATTGAGAGGGGAAAAAGCGAGTGTGAAACTGCCAAGGCCAAGCCAAACGAGCGATAGGACAAGGCGGAGATGAACAAAAAACGGCATTGCCGTACATGGTGGATCCACCCTTTGAACGGTCCCCTGGCGTCGCTATAGGGTAATAGTGCTCAATGCAGCTGTTTTCGTTTCCCACAAGAACCAGGAACGCGAAATACTTAAGATAATTCAACGGTCGCGAATAAACCGTGTTGCGGCGGAACTTATAGCCCGGTCTCGCTACAGTGTTCCCAGGTAGGCTGCTCCTCCTTGCCAGCGCTGTCCAAGCCCGAGAGGGAGATGACAGCGCCGGAAAGGAGGAGCAGCCAGCCCGAGAACAACAGAAACAACAACAGAAACAACAGAACAACAGAAACAACAGAAACAACAGAAACGACCCGACGGTACAGCTAACATCCCCTCCCACGGAGGGACCCGTAACAAAGGACCCCCAGCCAGCTCCCCTGGAGCCCGAAAGCATCATCGAGACGCTCCGGAAGGCCCGCGGCAGGGCAGGGATCAACGCCGGACAAGAAGAAAAAAACCCCGATGGGCCCAGCCAAACGCAGCCAAGGTGAGCGCCTTCCCCACAATGAGCCTCCCCCAAACCAGACTAACCAAAACAAAAACAGTACAACTGTTATTTACCAATGGAACTGCAGAGGAATCAAAAACAAACTCGGAGAGCTTCACCACCACATCGAAGATCTTGACCCAAAACCGTCCGTCATTGCCCTTCAGGAAACTAAAGGCAGATTTAAGTTGTCCGGGTACATTACGTACACAGACCCCACCGAAAAGAATACAGCACTCTCAGTCCGCAGCAATATTGCTGCGACACAACACGTCACTCCCCAACGTGGTTTTGAACACGTTCTCGTCGAAATCCATAACTGCAGCATGGGCAGCGAGCAAAACATTTTCGTCCTCAACGCATACTGCCGCCTATCGAAAAAGGATCCCGATTTTGAGAACGCCTTCCATGACTGCCTACAAGCGGCGACGACGAGACCATTAATAATCGTAGGAAATTTTAACGCCCCCCGACCTGCAAAACCTTATCCCCCACACACAATGGGGATACCGCTACCAATCGAAGAGAGGCAAACAACTCACTCAAGCAATAGAACAACACGGCATTACAATCCTCAACGAACCGGGCACCCCCACGCGCATGGGCACGAGTACGTCCAGGGACAGCACCCCGGACCTCTCCCTGCTAAAAGGGCACCTGGACGTGACATGGCAGAACATCGGCACAAACCTCGGGTCTGATCAGGACATCATCAGCCTAACAATAAGGGGGCCAATGTTCACAGAACAGGTGGGTCAGGCCCGAATAACAGACAGGGACCGGCTCCGCAAAAACACTACGGACCACGAGAATCCCGAGCCAACATCCGAAACGCCGCCACGGACATATCAAGCCTGGGCCAAGGAGCACCTCGAGTTGGTCGAAAAATATACCTAAAAGATAGCCACCACTGTCATAACCCCGTACGTTGACACTAAACTCGCACACATATGGGAGGCTCGACACGCGCTTACCAAACGATTGAAGAGACAAAGGCACAATAAGAAGCTCCGCAGGCGCATGCACAACCTCAACATAGAGGCAATCGAATATGCCTCAGAACTCTGCAGGGAGAACTGGATGAAGCTTACAAGGAACCCCATCACAAGGAACCCCGGCTTACAAGGAACCCCGTCAACCAGAAAAACATGGAACCTCCTCCGGCATATGATCGATCCACCAAATGGCAAACATGCAAGCAACCGCAACTTCACGCGCACGCTCAACAACTACACGGGGGGTAGTCACCAACTGATCCATGACCTCAAAAACAAGTATCTACAAATAGAAAAGAGCAACACGCCTCTCCCCGACTACTCCGCCACTACAGGGAGGAGAGGGCACGTTTCGCCCCACCTCACCACTGCTTTTTTCGACAAGAACAATGCATCTGTCAGCAAATTCAAGCCCGGTCCTTTCCACACCCTGTACTTCAAAACAAAATTTACCCCGTGCGGTACGACAAGGAAAGCCCTTTCTGCAAACGACTCTGCACGCTCCGCCACGTAATTGGAGAGTGCGACTTTTCCCACACCTACAGCTACACCTTGCAGGCCTACACCTAGCCTACACCTAGGCCTACACCTAGAAGGCCTACACATAGTACGTTCCGTTCTGCAGGAATGCACTCAGCGCGCGTACCACCGTGTGCCCATTTTCACGGACTGTGCCGAGGCCTTGCGTTACCTTATAGGAATTCCACGGAAACACTCCGTAGCACACTGCATTAAACGATCATGCAGCTCCCTGCACAACACCTTCCTCACGCCCGTAACAGTACGGTGGATCCCTGGCCATGGAGGGCATCCCGGTAATGAAAGCGCCCACAGGCTGGCGAGCGAGGCATCTTCGTCGTACCGCCGTCAGCCCGGGGAGACCATTGCCAGCGGAGCCCACTTAGATCATGACGAGGAGTGCCAGCTTCGCCGACATACTCGGCACCTTCAACTCCAGTCATCAGTACCGCAGAACCCGCATCCTCTGCCTCCGGGCTTATCTCGCGGCGCCCAGTTTTTTCTCAACCGCGCCCGTTCCGGCTTCGCTATAACCGCCGACATCGTCGCACGGTGGCGGGGACGGCACATTCACTTTGAGCCCCGGGGCAACGAATTCCAGCAAGCCAACAACATACAGCCTGCAGGTTCTCCTATTCATCTTCCCTAACAGCGCGCACACACGAAGACTAAGGCAAAGAAGGGGACAGGACGAGCGCTGGTCCAGAACTCGTCCTGTCTCCTTCTTTGCCTTAGTCTTGGTGTGTGCGCGCTGTTAGGTAAGATGAATAAGTACCAACTCGCCCAATTGTCGGTTCTTTTGAGGTCACCGATGTCAACCTCGGCCGGAAACTCCCCTTCTGTAGACCTCGCAGGACTTCAACAGACCGGATCTGCTCTCAGTTCCTCCCCTTCTCGCTTGGACACCATGTGCTCTGCTACGCATGCCATGGCACATCGAAACCTGACCTTCCGCACCTCGTCTAGTCTTGCCCGGGCCTTGCCGTGCTTCGCGCCCAACACACCCCGGCGTAGGTTCACTCATATGAGGAGCGGATTGAGCCCTCTTGGCGCGTCAAGGACACCTTGACAGCACTTTTGAGCTTCGTCTGTGCGGCCTCGGTGGATGGACGATCTAGTGTCCGTCCTGCCCTCCCCCTTCCCCTGCGGCTTCGGGCCATCCTTTCTTAATAAAGTTTTCGTCCTTCCTGCCTTCCTCAGGACACAAACGTCAACCAGCATCAAGCGGCGAGTGCGGAGCCTGTGGCAATTGTAACAATGTAGGTGCGCCCTTATGCAATGCCGAAAACTTGGATGTCCCTGAACCGCGTTTTTAAAACAACGCTTTCAGTGTGGAGGAGCACGGAAACAGCACTGCCTAGTAAGTGACCCTACGGGGTCTTAGGCGGAATAGACAGCCTGCTCCTGTAATCCATTCTGCATTAGTTGACGTTTTTACTTTAAGAAATGTTCGCTAATTGACGCACCTGGCTATAGCCGTAGAAAAGGAAGAAAGGCCGGGGATCATGCTTAAAGCAACCCTGCAACACTTTTTGAACTTTTTTTGAAATCTTGTATGCTTAACATAGATCATGGGGTTGCAAAGTACCTCAGACAAAAGTTACTTTTCTAAGCCCATCAGATAACTTGTAAACTTGCTCAAAATATTTTTCTTTCTTTCACGGTCTTGCTGTTCTTCGACGGCTGGAATTTCGTCACTAAGGCCATGTAGCGGCTGTTGGCCGGTTTTCTTTCACTTGCAGCAATGAACGCTTTTCGATAGCAACTTTAAAAATAAAGCCAGGAAAGCAAAGCAGTAACGGAAGGCGTATATGGTGCGACGAGCAAATCACGCCGTGCCGCTCCGTGCTGGCGATAACTATGGCTTTCGCAGGGCTTCCAGACGCGAAGGAAAGAGCGAAAGCGTTTATCAAAAGTGTTGCAGGATACCTTTAGAGGGCAGAGTTTTGACAAGATATATTCACAACGAAGCGAACAAAGCACATCTAGTCAAGCGTCAGGAGAGGTACGTACGGTCTTAAGTAAGGATTTTCAGAATTCGAGATGGCCTCATTTGAAGGATTTCTTAAAAGAAATACTGCGAAGTAGGCCATCTCGATAAAGGGCCGCCGAGAAAGTCTTGTGTGTGTCTGAGTGGCTGTCGAACACTTCAAATTGCCATATAAAACACACGTTAGCTTTTGGGCTGCCATTGCAATGAAAAATTACGCTCCATTGTGGCGCCGGCGATTTGTAAACGTTTGTTCATGAATATTCCTATAAGAGCGAGTTGTTCCGACCGCAATAAAGAAAGGATGCCCCTTGAGCGCAGTGCAACGCAAGGACTAATCCCATGGTAATGCGATACTTGCTGCGTAGGAATGCGATATAGGAGTGCCGTTGTATACATTCGCGAATAGCCACAGCTCGAAATTTTCAAATTTTGATTTAGTATGAACGATCTTTGATCTCATTCCCGAATGCCGGAATCAGGGCGAGTTGCAACTATTTTGAAAAAATTAAGTGTCCAGAGCAAACAGCACTTGCAGGGCTCCTAAGCACGGGAAATGTGATGCCTTTGACAGAGCTCGTCTCCTCTCCCGGTTTTGCCTCATCGTTTTCCCCAGCCGGCTTTTAGTTGTTGCGCTGCTGGCTTTCTCCCCTATGGGCGCGTCGCGGTCGTCGCTCCCGTCAGACGCGGCGAGATGAATGGCCCGGCAGCCTGCCGCCCGCACCTTTGTTGCCTCCGACGCCCAGCTGTTCGCTGATGCTTTGCCTGTCGATATTTCGCGGGCATTCAAGGCGAAAGAGCAGCGCTGCGGGTCGACCTGGCTGTTCGCCTCTAGGAGGCTTCCGCGGTTCCTGTTGACGCTGTGCGCGGAAAGCCCATCGGTGTGCGCTCGAGCCACGGTCGTTCTTCGCCGCTGTACTTCCCGCCTCGGTCATCGCGGTAGCGCGCCTATGCTGCATAGAATTAAGGCCCAGGAACTCGTTGGTGCACACAGGCAGAAGCGCCGCCGGGGTTATCACTTGCGTCCTGGCTCGGAAGATCCGGGTTAATTTTGACGACCTCGAGTTCGCGAGTGAGGCACTCGCAGAAAGGGAAGTTTCCCATGGGGAACTTTCCTAGGATGATGATGATGATGATTATGATCATGATTATGATGTATGTATGTATGTATGTATGTATGTATGTATGTATGTATGTATGTATGTATGTATGTATGTATGTATGTATGTATGTATGTATGTATGTATGTATGTATGTATGTATGTATGTATGTATGCATGTATGTATGTATGTATATCTGATGGAGAGCGCGATGCATAAATCGTGCTTTTATCTAGGGCACATTCAGGAAAAGGCCCCCTTCCGAGTCCATACATTTCGACCTATCCTTACAGACGCCGGCGGCTTGAGCCACCGTCGCCCGACCATTCACAGATACTAATATAGATGCACAAAATGAAGCATCGCTTGGGAAATAAACTTAACTTCACGATTGTAACAATCGAAAAAAAGGGCGCCTTGAGGCCCCATCCGCCCCAACCCCCAGCCTCGCCATATTGCAGCCTTTCCATACTTTCTCGCCTTCAAGCGTGCACTGGTGGGCAAATACTGATGCCCAAAATAACCAGCACTGTACGTTTCCTAACATGTCAATTCCAGAACATCTTGTAATGCTATGATAATTTTTCGTAATTCGTATCATAGCAATTGGTTTCGAATGTCAAGCGCAGAAACAGCAAACATTTAGTGAAACGAGCAAAGAATGAAACCGCACTAATAGTTAGAACTACTGTAGGAACAAGCTTAAAAATATAGCGGACTTTGTCAAAGACGAAGGACATTTCACAGGGAGCGTATCTCGTGCAGATGAGAGTTGGCTACGGGTAACCGCTGCGATTAACAGCTGTGTGTAGCTAATCTATGACTTGTGTAGCTAATCTATGACTATAACAAGCATTGACGCCTCTAGGCAGCAAGAAAATCATGCAAAGTTCGGATGAGATTTGTCGCGAAGTGCTTTGAGGCCTCTGATGGGCGTCTGTGATGAGGTGACATTACATTGGCGCTGCAGCATTAAACAATTCATACTCTCGCTATCTCTTCACTTTTTACCTTTATTTTCCAGCGTAGAACTTTTTACCTTTACGTTTCGGCGTAGAACAGCGTAGAAGCGCGAAACTTTATGACCTTCAAACAATGAAGGCAAACGTACTGCCTCTACTGAGAGCCTTATTTAAGCATTGCCCCGATACTCGTATGCAGAAACCTTTTTTTCGTTGTGCACATCGAACCTGAGCCGCTGTATTTGGCCCTCTCAGCTTCCACCTCATTGCCGGCTTGTTTTGCTGGCAAGGCGCGAACGGCCAGATCCCGCTGCTTTCATCAGCTGCGTCGTTTCAAAGAGTACCCACTGCTCTCACCCGTCGGGCCAGTTCGGTTTGAGATGTCATCCGCAGCGTGTGCTTCCTCACCTGGTCGTTCCGCCTTCGTCCCTTTGCTGAGGCTATGTAGTCACCCGTTTGCCCGTTATTCTGCTTGTATTCTCTACTACTCAATGGTTAACCGAATGAAAGCGTGAAGCTAACCGAATCTGGGTGGTTTAAACCAGCCGATCGTTACCGCTGCCGCTCGCATCGGCCCGCACTTCGGTGGGAGCCGGCGTCTTTTGCACTACCTTTGGTTTTAACAGCCGACCTATTTAAGCTTGAGCCTTGTCAGATGGTGTTCGGAAAAAAAAATACAAAGAAAAATACCGAGCCCACGCTCAAGTGGGCCTCGAGACAACGCTTGGCGTAGTCCGGGGTTGCGCGTGAATTTCCGCCCCATGAAGAGCTCGCAAAACAATACCAAGAAAACAGTTCAAGTGCGTCCGCGCCTGAAGTGAGGAACGTAATCGCCGAGTTCGCACTAAAGACGCCGAGTTCGCAAAGCCGGTTCCCTCGAGTTCTAGCGCGTGCTTTACGCAGTACATTTTGAGAGTCATATGGAAAGCTGCGGCGTTTTTAAAACGATCCGGGCCTGCCACCTATGGAGAACTTTCAGCGGCAAGTTCTAAAACTCATGTGAGGTGCATCATCCTATCTGCCAAGAAGTGAGAAACGGCCGCCGGCCCTGCTGTTTCTCCAGCCTTGCACCACGAGTGCAACCTGCGCCAACTTTTTTATTGTGCTCAGCGCCGTTCGTGTCGTTGGGCTTTTATCCCGCATCTATTCTACCGATTGTGGACGCATTTTTATTTGTTTCTCCAACACCAGCCTTGGGTTAATTAAACGAACGCTTCAGTGTTCCTTTATGTACATATGTTATGAGGGCAATGTGGCAGCCGAGTAGCTGCCGTAGGGCAAGTGCTGCTACTGTGGGAAGGTCGGGCCTCATTCTTTGCCTTCCCCTCCGCTGCCGAGGAAAACAAGAAATAAAGTGCGAAATGAACCCCGATGTAGTAGAGGCCTGTCAGAGTTACAGGCAGTTCTTGACCAGATGTAGGGAAACACCCAAGGTGGAGTAAGATTCTGCGAAGGGAAATTAGACATCTACCTGAAACGTCGTGCGCCTGTCCTAACTACAACCGCCTAGCCTCCTGGTTAGCTCAGTTGGTAGAACGACTGCACTAGATATGCGGTAGTCATGGGTTGGTATCCAGGAGCAGGACAAAATTTTTTTTAACTGCGAAGTTTCCGAGAAGCCTGTATAGACTTCCTTTGTAGCCGTACCGTACGGGTGCGTTTCTGGCGGATGTATAATTTTCCGCGACAGCCAGTTACAAAGGAAGTACCCGAGAGAATAGCTCAAAAGTGAGTATTTAGAAAAGAAATAAGAACATGTGTCATAGACGACCAGAGTGAAAAAGAAAGATTCCGTAGGCGGCGGCGAAGGGAGGAGCTCATGACGGACAACTGCGCGCCTGTATCAACTGAAGAGACTCGAATGTGATAATCCTTAGCGGCTAAGGGCCCACGCCGGACAAGTAGCAAGGACAGCAAGTGGTGCACTTCAACGCATACCTCGTCGGAGTGAATGATACAAGCTCTCCACACTACATCACAGGTTGTCGCTTTGTCCCACCCAAACAGAAGAATGCGCGTCACATCAAAGAGCACAATGGTGCTGAGTCAGAAAGGTCGTCGACTTCCTGCGCGCACACAGCTGACAGCGGCTGGAGCGATAATACATGATTAACCCATGAACTCCACCCACACAGGAGCACACCACGCAGTGCGGAACCGCTCAGGAGACCTGAGGAGACGAGAGGGAGATAGTGTAAGTTCACCTGTGCTAGTCACATCACAAAGACATTAATATAACTCATGGCAAGCGCCTTAACGAGAGGAATTGATTGTTTGAACAAGTACCGAGTTGCTTGTCAGTCAAGTGCACAGCACTTCAAGGGTCCGTATTGTCGTCGCAGCCTGTCCGCGGTCGCGCTGTCTAGAGCTCAGTCAGGCGGTGTAACGTACCCAAGCAGAGTCCCACGGTGTCACGCACTCGAACAGAGGCTTTGACACAATACCCGCTTGCCCTCAGATTCAGCCTTCCGGCCAAAAGTTAAAAAGATACGAGTACAAGGGGTTTATATACGCAGAACCGTTTTAAAGTCCTGGAACCACTTGCACTAATCATATATGTCCCCATTATTTAACGCAAAAAAAAACTGTAGGTACATTTCAAGCACAATACATGCAGTTAACCGGCAGTGCCCTCTTTCATTTAGTTCGGTTGGTTTTGACGACAGGAAGTGAGAAAAAGAGGCTGCGGGGGTATAACAATCGACGCTTTCAAAATGGCGCAGAAAGGTAGCACTGCGAGATGAAACAAGCGCAAAAATAACAGAACCCCCGCTCGGGCTGTTCCAGGCAGACAGGAAACAAAACATAAAGAAAGGATGCCAGCTGTCCTAGGAGAACGTGGGCGACCACTGCGAAGGTGGGGAGATTGAATAACATTGAACAAACCTCTGTTCAATTCATTAAAAAATTGAGTGAGACATATTGGAAGAGAGCGAGGGGTGGTAGCAAAGATTGGATAACTGCCCTTAGCCCCCATGGCCAATCACGGCTCTGCACTTCCGAAAGCCTTCACGTTGAGTGGAATTGCTTTAATTTTTATTTTATTTATTTATTTTACCCTCGAAACCAGGGGCATTGCAGAAGGGAAGGGTACATATGTACGGGAGAAGTACAACAATGGAATTGGAAAAGTGTAGCCGCCGAAACAGCTGTAGACGTTTAGGGGAAACCTTGTATCAGTTCAGTTCAGTCCAGTTTTTATTTCCCAGAAACTGGTGTGGTTTCTAGGATGAAAGCTACCTTAGCAGCTACCACAGCCGCTTTCATGTGCAGCTTAGCAGCAAGCTCATGAAAGTACAATCAAATCCCACTTACTTAATCATGTAGCGTAACAGAAGAAGCGTATCATACAAAGAAAGTACCACAAGAAAGTACAAGAAAGTACCACAGAAAGTACTTTCAATATCATACAAGAAAGTACCACAGACAATGAAGCATAAGCTATGCGAGTTAACAAAATGTGCATAGAAATCCTTGCATCGACATTATGCACTGCACACGTACGCTATACGCGTGCAGTATAAGAAGTAACAAACAACACTCACATTCACAAAAAAGGGATATGAGCATGAACGTTATGAGCAAACACACAAGACGATCTAATTATAATGTAGCAATTACGAGTAAAGCATAGCAAATGCATCGGTAGCACGAAATAGCAACCGTTTACTAAAAATTTCAGTCCACTTGATTGAAATAGCCCCGTAGTGGTTTTTTTGTTAGATATATTTGTATGCCGATATTTATTGAATAATAATTGAAGAATATGAGATAACGAGGGACACTTATAATTTTTCGGAAATGAGGTATATGCCCTGGAGCTGGATTACGTGTGTTTATTACGGTGTTCTAATATGTCAATCGAGATGTTGATGCCAAAAAGGAAATCAACAATGTTGATAAAAACGCGTTTTCTGTAGCAGAATGAAACCATACAGACTGTCAATTCTGATAATAGTGAATTGATGGAAGTGATGCTGTGTGTTTTGCGTACGTTCAATATTTTCGATATAACCCATCATCTTCTTTTGAAGAACCAGCAGCCCATTTATGTTACTGTGCGTCGTTCTCAAATATACTAAGCTGCAATAACTTATCTGTGAAAAGAAAAGGGCGTAATATATTTGTAGCTTAGCCTTATACGGAAGAATTCCCCTACAACGTGACACCATGCCAGTAACGGCGGAAAGTTTCTTATTGAGATGGTCGATACGTGTATCTCCAGAAAAATTAGAGGAGAAGTATACGCCAAGCACCTTGCGGTCACTAATAATTTCTATTGGCTCATTTCGAAGGAAGAGAGGTTGAGTTATGTTATATGCTTTATGCCTTGCTGAAAATATGATTGCTTTAGTTTCTGCATGATTATTTTACTTGTATTATTATTTGACCAAGCAGAGATATCATTCAGTATATTGTTGCGTTTGTTGAACATATAATTGATGTCCCTTCCAGAGAAAGGAAGTGTGCTATCGTCAGCATATATAACGTAGCGAACACCAGTCCCGACGGACACAATGTCATTGATGTATGTACTAAATAATGAAGGCTCCAGGATACTGCCTTGGGGGACACCGCAAGTTACGTGGTAAAAGAGAGGAAATGGGATTGTTATTGTGCACACACTGGTATCTTACGGTCAGGTAGCATTGAAGTAATGTTAACTCGAATTTCGTAAGAGATCTTTTCAAAGAGAATACTGTTATTTAAAGAATCAACGGCTTTTGCAAAATCAATAAAATACTAAGTGTAAGGAGGCTGTTTTGGATATTTTGTAAGATGGTTTCTTTAAGGTCAGTAATGCAGTTTCTGTAGAGCAGTTTTTCTTAAACCCAAACTGGCATTCCATTATATATTTTTTGCCAAGGTACTTTGATATTCGTGTAAAAGCGATCTTTTCTAATCGCTTTCAAAATACTGGAAGCATTGATATGAGCCTGTAATTTGATACACTATTCCTGTCACCACCCTTATAAATTACTGACACTTTGGCACATTTCATTGCTTTCGGAAAGATTCCTGCTTGTGGTACCAAGTTAAACATGTGTGTGAGAGAAGGAACGATAAATTCCAAGGTGTATTTAATGGGATTAATTTGACGGCCATCTATATCTATAGCCCTACTATTTCCGAGGCCCATAAAAGTTGTAAATACTTCTTGTTCATTCACCGGCTGAATGATAATGCTCGCAACAGAACTGTAATTCAATATATTACTAGAAAATGGGTCTCACGAGGAAGCTACGCTTACGAAGAATTCATTGAAATAGTCTGCGAGTGCTGTACCGCTAAGCTGAAGGTCGTTAGGGGTATTGTTAATGGTGGAGACTTTTCAGAGGTGCACCCCAAAACTGTGTTTATAACTTTCCAGGCCTTGTCAGGGCGCCTTCTGTCAATATCGGCGAACAATGACTCATAATATGTTACTTTTGCCTGTCTCAGCTCAGCGGTCAGCCGATTTCTTAAACTCTGAAAATATTTGAACGTTTCTGCTGAACGCGTGCGCAAAAAAAGAGTGCTAACACTTATTCTTCTTTTCTATCATTCCGGTGTGTTCATCGTGACCCATGGTTTTCGAATGTTCTTGGAGCGTCTGAAGCATTTATACGGAAAATGTCTGCCATAAATTGTTATGAACTATTTATAAAATAAACCATAAGCATCATTAACATCGTATTGTTAATAACTTAGTGCGGAACAATTCGTTACCTTCAATAGCAGTTGTTGCTCCGGGAAGGTGGTTTCATTGTTTTGATGTGCTAGGTGTAAACGACAGAATGTAATGTTGATTAAGCTATTCATTATGCCTTATTTGTGCTTGCGATCAGTGCGGGATGAAACATACGCGGCGGGGAAATGAAGGCTGCGCGCAAGAAGGAATTGCCTTATATAGTTTATAGAACAAGCAATGCCGACCGTATTGGCGACGAGTAGTAAGATGAAGAAACTGCAAGGAACTTTGCACAGATGTTACACAGCCTGTTCTGCACCTGAAGTTGCATAGATGCTGCGCCACCTATACGTGCTCATATGCATGCATGCATGCATCCATCAGTACATACATACATCCTTCAATACATACATACATACATACATACATACATACATACATACATACATACATACATACATACATACATACATACATACATACATACATACATGCACACGTACATACATACATGCACACGTACAGAGGGCAACACCCTTGTCTATAACACAGGTTTCGTACTGATAGCGTTATCTTGCCTCGGCCGAAAAACATTTGAAGAAACCTATTGTGTCATTCTGAAGTCTTGACCATATATTTTGACCCCAACGTCTTTTGTGACAAGTGTGAGCCCGCAGATTCGAGAGGCAAGCAGTTGAAGCTGAACTCAGTGTTATAGACAAGGGTGTTGCCCACTGTACATACATACATACATACATACATATATACATACATACATGCACACATACATACATATATACATGCATGCATGCATACATACATACATACATACATACATACATACATACATACATACATACATACATACATACATACATACATACATACATACATACATACATACATACATACATACATCGGTATGCCCAGCGTATGGGTCCCTTGTAAACCCCGTTTTCTAAGGCGTCCATATTGCCCGCAAGGATGTGTTCCCCTGCTTTTGTTGTAGGCGGTTAATTTTTGCGGCATTTCGTAGGAAGTGTACCTCGCTCTGATCCGACATGCCGCAGTTAGCCGGGACCGCAAGGATCCTATGATGTCCTATTCAGCACGGCGTCGTCTTTGGGAGGACATGCAGTTTATTAAAACCGCACCCTCTTGAGAATGGACGCGGCCGAGCGCAGTCCTGGCCACAACGGGCCCGGAAGAATGCCGAGGAGATAAGCGTAATGAGGTCCGCCAGACCGTTCTTCCATCGTCTGTGCTACTTGCCCGGCGGACCGGAAAGCCCGGTCTTATTAAATCCCCGGAAAGACTCTACGGCAGCGTATTTATCAAAGCTGAAGATCCGAAAATTTATAATAGATGTTGGCACTTGAGTAAACATACTTCAATGTTTCTCAATTCTCTGCGTTGCTGTTTGTCTGCCCGTCAATTCAGCCACCCGACCAAATGATAAAAGAATTTCGGAACAAGAAGTTTATACAGTCAAACCCTTTCCAAACCACTCAATCTGGTTCCATACTTCATACTTGCTGATATCGTTGAGCTAAAAGAAAATATTAGGATATTTGAGGCAAAACATCTATACATACATGGTACTAGGCAGTGTTCTTTTGAATGAAAATAGGTGTGCGCTTGCTATTTGCGATAACAAGCAAAAAAATACGCGTTTAAAAGAATATTTTACCCGAGGATGCGAATAGAGCTCGCGCCAGAGCCTACATCGTGTCGCGCTATTCCAATTCCAACAGTAACAATAGCGCGCCAGCAGTGGAAGGCCGAATAATTGAATTGACTTGAGAAAACCTCTACCGTGTTTATTCTGGGAGGAGCGACACGAAAGGGAAGAGTGGTAGAGGTGACGGGGGCGCAGATGAGACGTGGCAAGGGAAGCGGAGGAACAAACTTTTATTGAAAACCAGACTTGGTGTCGCTGATGGGTGAAGTCCCCAGACCAGGACTCCACTTAGTCTGGCCTTCTCCCGGGCCAGGTTGATCAGATGGAGCTGGTCTTCCAGGCTCGAGCTGGCCAGGGCTGCCTCCCATACTTCGAGTTTTTTCTCTGGTGTTGTGTCTTCACGCGAATTGCTGTTGCACTCCCAGGTGATATGGTATTGTGTGGACATTCTGGTCAGTATTTTCCCGGGTAAATGAGGCTATACCTGTGGAGGTTTGGATAATATTCGTTTGAATCTGTTTCCTGGAAGTGGCTTCCATTGCGTTTAGCTTTTTGTGACGGGGCGGGTAGAGTGACCTGGCTGCCCTGCGTGCTTGCAGTCTTTCCCCATAGTCGTTGGGATGTGGGGTGAAAAGCGGCGTGCTGTCACCCGCTGTGTTTGTCAGTTCTCGGGAAGTGCTGTTAGGAGTTTCGTTCCCCGCCAAACCCTCGTGACCGCGGGTCCACGTCAATCTGTGCGTGGTTCGGGGTCTTCTCTTGATCTTGTTCAGTAGGTTTGCTGCAACCCGTGGGATTTTGCATCTGCTGTTATAGACGCTGATTATTTCTGGCTTCTCTGGAGCACACCGGAGGCCACTGTCCTTGGCGAGGGATTCTACGCAGTTCACCGCCTCTTGAAGTGCTCCTTCCTTTTGTGCCAATAAGCGTTTGGTTGTCCATGTGGTTATATCATCCGCATACAGCGTATGGTTAATGTTTGGTATTTCCTGGAGTTTTTTTGCTAGCTTTATCATCGCTACATTGAAGAGTAGGCGCGGTATTATAGATCCTTGACGTGTGCCTTTGTTTATGAAAGAGAGCATTTTAAACATAATTTTTTGCTCTCGTGTAAACAAAGCGAAGGCACACTGATACACCGCTTCTCAAGTTTGGTTACGTTAGGGCAAGTTGGTTAGTATTTAGGTACGGGTCACTTATGAAATGTAAAATGTGTCAGTTTTCGCGAAGGGGGGGATGATCCCAGTTGAAAGCTGCATGTCATTGATATTGATATGTAATTGCTGATTTTGATAAGTCATTGTTGCCACAATCATTCGACAAACAATAGGCACTTAGAGTCATTCTGACGAAATTTTCGTGGAGAAACGGCGATGCAGAAATAAGCTAACAGAATTTCTCGACCATTCAAGTCGTCTCACTCATTTCGGCTGCCCTTCATTCCATTTCCGCTTGGTTTCTCCTCTCCGTTCAAAAACCATAGCTTGAACCATCAGACGGCGCATTCAAAAAGGTGATGGGGAAAGATGCCAACGGCGATGCTTTGCGATTGGTATGCGGCTGAGTCGGTCCCTGGTTTATCGGTGAAAAGTTCAAGGGAGATTTACTGGAGTCGTTTGATTACACCCTGTCGCGATGTTTCCCTGGAAGAACCTCGCAGCGAAATACTTGCCGGGGACGCAGCTAGGAGAGCAAGCGAAGTGACAGGCTTTTAGAGTCGAAGTGGCGGACTAGCGTTAGGGGGGGATAACAGCGAGCGCCTTTTCCGAAACGTGGATTGGTAGGATCTGTGTGGCACTTGGGATTACCTCCCGCTGGCTGTCAATAAATACCTCCCGACAACCGAGCCCTTCGTCGGATAAGCCTGCCTCTGTTGGCAGTAGGAGAGTCTGCGGAAGCAGAGCTATAGCTGTCTGGCTGGCCACTGCATGGAAGTGGCACGTTATTCCTACTTGGACCCAGTCAGCAGAACTCTCAGTACAAGAGGTCTCTATTTGTCCCCATGAGCCTTCCTGACTGTCCCCGCTTCGAGAATAAGTGCATAGAAATGTCGACAGCATAACCGTTCAACACCGCTCGAGTAGACCATAAACAACCGATCGGCAGGATTGCCTGTACCGCGCATTTTTATGCGGTTAATGCGTAGAAATATCGGACAATCTGCCGAATCGACAAAACTGCGACGTTGGAACGCTAGAAAAAGAACTTGCAGGAGAAAGAGCTTCGGAACGACACGGCAGTACCAAATCGGCTGGCAAGAAGCACGTAGACGGGGAGTGTTTTCGCCAGCTGCCTCCGTTCACTCGAGAATACAGGCATACTAATGCAGTAGAATAGTTGTTGGGCAAGTTGGCCAGCAGCTTTTCACGATGAGATCAGCGAAACAAGGCATGACGCTAAAAGACATGTCACGCCAATGCAACCTAAAGGTGATATGCCTGAAGCGTTCGGAATCCCCGCAGAACATAGACTTGCCTGAAAAGACCGAAAGAAGGGCTGTTAAGTTTATTCGTTCTAGATGTCGCCACACAGGCTCTGTTTCTGAGCTTATGCGAAACAACGGTATCCGATCACTGGAGTCCAAGAGAAACATTCTCCGGCTGAAATTCCTTTACTTGTATATTCAACATCTTGAAATAGCGCACTCACGACACGGACAAAAAAAGGAAAAACACAAACCACACCGGTGTGGTTTATATATTTATCTTCTTTTTTGCCCTTCAAGATGTTAAAGAGCCATTACCAACTAGTCCACTGGTCGGTTCTTGTGTCACTGGAAAAGTGCCTTAGACTCGAGTGCCTTCCTGAAACCTATTGCTAATCACCGTACTCGCTATTTTCCCTCCCTCTCTTTAACCCCCCTATGAGCTTCTATCAATCTGTTTAAATTTGTTTTATCCCGTACTATACACGCTTCCAAAATGCAGCAGAATAATTTCTGAACTATGGTGATTTATTACAAGCTAATGGTGCGTTGTCTATGGCGAGCAGTGTTTTTTCTTTCCTTTTGTCGCTTTCAATTTTGCCGCGTGTATTCTGTTGTGAACGGTACCCTTTTTTGTAGTTCTACACTACGTTGTGCTAGTACCCTGAACCAATCATTGCCACCGATTAATCAACTTTTTACTATGTGCACCAGCTTCTTGGAGTAATTACTTAGTTAAACCTTCCTTGTGCAGAAGTTATGGTAAGTAAATTATTTCTCAGATCCTTTTGAGATTCCTGTGTTACACTGAATATGTATGTATTTTTGTCAACCACCAGCATCATTCAGTGTCACCACTACAATCGTTTTTTACGTGTGCTCCAGCAACTTGGCGATATTAGCAGGTTCACCTTTTTTGCATACGTATTGCTATTTGTCATTTCGCGCTTCTCCCTCAAAATATACCTGAAATCTTTATTGCATGGACCTACTTTCTAGACAGATGGCGTAGGACCCAGATGGTCAATGTTTTTTTGTTCCAAAAAAGTTCAAATGAAAAAAATTCTTCTTCTTTTTCTTCTTCTTCTTGTTCTTCTTGTTCTTGTTCTTCTTGTTCTTCTTGTTCTTCTTCTTGTTCTTCTTCTTCTTCTTCTTCTTCTTCTTCTTCTTCTTCTTCTTCTTCTTCTTCTTCTTCTATTACTTCTTCTTCTTCTATTAGACTCAATAAAACAGCGAGAAAGGTATAGGACGACTTAACACACATGAACGCGCTTTCTTGACGTCGCTGGGGAAAAAATTACAATTTCGGCTAATGACACCAGCTACCCTTCGTGCGTTTGGGCAGATACAATAGCGTGACCATTCCCAGTCATGTTTTCAGAAAATATCACACCGAGTTTCTTCATCTATTCTTCAATGTCTATCCTACAGGGCCTGAAAAATACCTCGTGAACGAAAAAGAATGCACTTAGTTTTTCAATAATTTAAGAATGGGCCGTTTAGTTTGCACCAGTTCTAAAGCTCATAACACATGCGACTGGAATTCAGCAAATTTCTGGTGCATTCACTCAATGGACCAGTACAGTGCAATCGAAAGCATAAATGACGAACCTGTTAATCTTGTCCATGCGTACAGTGCCATTTATATAAAATTAAAAAAAAATTCACCATCTTCCCATAGGGGAACCCTGAGTAGTATGCGAAGCAGCCATGAGGTCGACTAAAGTTCCCATTAGTTTTCAGTTCGATCGCCGTGTTGCGGGAGGAGAATGAGGAGAGCGGAGCGCGCGCGCGCGTCATTTATACCGCGGAGCTGCAGTGGCGCCCCCAGCGGAGTATGCAGCGGCTACCGTCGCGTCTCTAACCCTAAGCTGCTTTGCATTATCGCGCGCGGAGCCGCGGGTGTTTGCATTTGCGCAATCCCGGAGAGGAGAGGAGCATTAAAGAGGAGAGAAGCGTCGGAGAGGAGAGAAGGAATGCCTCGCATACTACTCAGGGTTCCCCTACGGGAAGATGACGACGGTGGTTGAACGCGAAGCTATCTCGTAATGGATTCTTTGGTTGGCCAATCCCTAGGGGCATCCTGCCACAATCATCATCAGCGGTGCCTGGCCAGGCATGCGCAGTGGGGGTGTGGTACTCATGGTTCCCCTACTCGAAGATGACGACGGTGCTTGAAGCGAAGCTATCTCGTGATGGATTCTTTGGTTGGCCAATCCCTATGGGCTTCCTGCCACCATCATCATCAGCGGTGCCTGGCCAGGCATGCGCAGTGAGGTAGTGGACGCCGCACAATGGCGCCCACAGAACGGCGGAAGGAAAAGGCTCGACCATAAGCTGCTTCGCATATAATGGCACTGGTTCAGGAATACTGCCTTCTGGGAACACAGTAGTTATTTGACGAGCACGCGATGTAAATTCAATAATTTCTACATTCTGATCTCGTGAGCTTACGCATGACCGCAAAAGTTCCATGGGAGCCCTCGAAAAATATACCTTTCTAGTTTACTTAAGAACAGCTTTTGGTTTGCTCAAATCAATATACAGGGTGTCCAGCTACCATGCACCAAGGTTTTCCCAACGATCAATGGAGTTGCTCGAAAAAAACCTAGTGCATAATGTTTAAACTACTGTAAAGTAGCAGGGTATAATTTTCTTGTTAATGCAACCTAATTATTTGAAATTAATGATCTAACTCGCGAAGCACTGTCCTAATCATTTGAGGGTCAATGAGGCACTTATAGGCACCCATTAAAGGTGTTTAAACTGCGTATTTTCCGCGACGAACTAATTGCGTACTCATAAATTTGAAACTGATCAAGAAATCCCGCGAACTATGAAAAATATGACGTAACGGCGCTCCCACTTGTTTATAAAGCAGCGCACTCAAATAAGCTGATTGAAGGCAACTGCTTTGTCTGTTACACGTCCGAAGAGACAGCGCACAGGGCAAATGCTGGGTCCTGGCGCCTGTGCTGGGCGTCTTCGGTAAGACCTCCTGGGTACTGCCTAGCCTGACGCATTAGCTAGCCCTCGAATGACGTCAACCCCCCTCCCCTTTCAGCTGCTGCACCCCTAATCTTTATCAGAACGCCCATTGGCGGCAGAAGGGGGGGGGGGGGGGGGTGTACCAGAGCACCATATCATCCATCATGCTATTTCCATGCTTGTTTTGTTATTTTTTTTCGTCACACGATTGCTAAGCCCTATGCTGCTTGCCTGGTTAGCCTGAAGCATGCGCTCGGATTCTTGGACGCGAACTGCTGGGTTCTGCGTGGGTTTTTTCTTTGCAATACGAAACGTTCCGACTAACGAAAGGCTGGAAGCTTGGCTGTAAAAACGCACTTCCACGTTTGCCATCTGCCCTTCTTCTTCGGATTGTTACCTTACACAGCTTCCCAAGTGTGCTGGAAGCCCGGAAAACGCCCTTTAACGTTCGCATTCTGTCGTGTCTACTTCAAATGGTCAGTTTGCACATCTCCCCAAGCTTGCGGGAAGCACAAAAAATCCACTTTAACGTTCGCCCTCTGTCCTATGTCCTTCAGATTGTCAGCTTACAGAGCTTCCCAAGCTTGTTGGGAGCCAAAAAGACCCACTTATAGGCCAACTGCAACGAAAATTAGCCTGCCCCAAATTTGCTTTAGACGTGTGTTATACACAACTAAAGTCTACTGCGAACTTATTTCGAACTCCACACATGCGCAGTATTCCCAACAGAAATTGAAATCAGCGCGGAAAGACGGGACAAGCAACGACGACCCACGGCGCTGACTAGCAACTGGTTGCTTTACTCCGCGGCTTGCGAAATATATCCAAGAAAGCAAGGCGAGACGGAATCACGATAAAAAGAAAGTGCATCGAACAATACACACAAAACGCAAGATCTGTACACCACGTGCATTGATCAAAAAGTGGGCAAGGCTGATACAGCGTAGCGATCTAACACGTGGCCATAGGTGCAAGGCAAGGAAAGGCAATCCTGGACAGTGTAGCCTGGTTTTCTTTTTTTTTTTTTTAATTCCTGATATCGGATATCTTGAAGTCATAATTCAACAGAAGGCTCAGTAACGAAATCGCTGCCTGCCTTGTGAAGGAGGTATGCTTCGAAGATTTCACGCTCAACTTTCTGGTCAATGCACGTGTATAGATCTTGCGTTTTGCGTGTATTATTTTATGTACTTTGATTTCTTCTGGACTTTCTTCCTTCCTTTCGCAAGCCGCGGAATAAACTAACCAATCAGCGCCATGTGTCGTCGTTTCTCGTCCCGTCTTTTCGCGCTGTTTTGAATTTCTGTTTGTATGCCCCAACTATCATTAAACCACCGTTATAACCCAGTACTTTTATTACAACCGTTTGAACACGCCGGTCCAACCCATGCATAACTTAGCGGAGTGGCGCCACAACTAATCGCACTGCGGCGAAGTTCGGGATGCGACGTTACAGTCAGGACTTGATTGACTGATTGTAGGGTTTAACACGCCGACGCAATGCAGGCGATGGGGCGATCACCTGGGGATCTTTAACGTGCGCCGAAATCTCGTACACACGGGCGTTTTTGCTCTTCGCCTTCATCACAAAAGTGGCCGCCGCGGCCGGGAATCGAAACGGCGTCCTCTTGCTCAGCAGAGCAACGACTTAGCCACTGAGCCACCGCGGCGGGCACAGTAAGGACTCCCATGGGGCCGTCGCTTCAGCCCTTTTACGGACGGCTTCATGCGAGTGAGCAGCGCAATTCGAGCCTCAAGCATGAATAGTTGCTTTCACGCATTTCCGAAATGCGAGAGGCTGAAGAAGCTCTGGATCGCTGAGACAAAGGAAATTCGAAGAAAGCCGGGGCTGGTCGATGCGAGGCGATACTCCTTCGGCGAGCGAGTATACGGAAGCTGCACAAAGTCTGATTTCTAGGTGGCGACGGCTGCAGCAGGCTCTCGGTCGACTGTACGAGTATGCGAAACGTGGGCATGGCCTACGCAAGATGATAAGCTGTTGTCGCGGCCGATCTGTACTTCGGCAAGCGAACGAATACAGGCCACAATACCGGGAGCGAATATTCGACCAAAAGTCGGCGAATAATCACCGGCGGCAGTCGCCCTACGCGGGTCTGCAAAAAAACAAAACAAAACAAATAAATCAAAATCACACTGTAAATCAGAGATTGTTTAAGGATACTGAAATTGCAACGAGTGAATTCCGCGCGATTGTGATAGCTGAAGCCGCAACAAAACACGGTCCCGACTGTCGCCGAGATAGGCATTTACGTTGGCTTTTATCAGGTGAACTAAATTTTATCCAGCTACATTAGATGTACTAATAGTAATATGGGGTCCGTTCGCAAGATCGGCGCGTGAGGAAGAAGTGCTATCACTGCGAGGGCCTCTGAAATACGAGGAAAACCAGAAGACACCATACCCGAAGCAGCAAGCCGTACTTATTGGTAGCCTAGTTGGACATGCTGCGTTTTGCGAAGGCGAGACAAACACAAGCGCGTGTGATTGTCTCGCCTCCGCTTCGTCCCGTTCATTGCGCCGCCCTCTACTGTCAAAATGAAAACAAATATTTCCGCAAAAGAAACGCCCCCGAGTTACGCCGCTGTTGATTGTGGTCATGAAGGTTCAGTTATCCATACTGAGAGCAACCCAGAGGTGACGCGGCGGCGGGCGCCGTCTGTTCCCCTTGTGCAGTTCAGTGCTACTACTATACGGCGTCCTGCCGCGGACGATTTTCTGCCGGCGAACTTCGTCCTGAAATTTCGCTCCACACAGCTCACGCTGGCGATTAGCTGTGGTCGGGGACTGCCTGGGAGTGAACAATTCTACGGTGCCTACGCGGCGCACTGTTGGACAAACTGACCGTTGTATCAATGCGCGTTTGAGAGAGCTTGAAGTGCCATTAAAGGGCCCTCCATCATCCCATCTTTCTTCGCATTGTGCTAAGTGCAGCGAATGCAAACCTAATTTTGCTGCCACTAACATTTTATTTAGGCACCGTGAACAAACACCCCGCGGAATTATGGAGGCATTCCACATATCAGAACGAGGAGACAAGTGTGTCAGCCAAGCAAGCAAGCGTGTATCTCCATCCTAAAGAGATTGCATATCTCCGTGGGCGTTGAATGTAGCAGGTGTATATACAGTTGCGCTATCACCGTGACCTTTGTAAACTTGTTTCGCTCATGCGCAGTTTCTTTTTATTGTTTTTATTGTTTGTGTTGAGTGTTTGTATTCAGCCTTCTTGATATTAAACTTTACTTGTTAGACCAGCGGCTGTCCTTGTGTTGCACTTCCTTCGTCTTCGTTTAAGTCCGCGCTGGTTTCGTCCAAGAACACTATATGGAATTGGTTGACTTGTAACCACTTCGCAAAAAAAAAAAGAAAAACTAACCGCTGTTGAAAAGATTTCGCTGAGGGGTGAGACGAAAGGAAGGGGCTGAATGGCAGAATGGGTAAATTTGGGTAAAGCAAAGCGGGTAAAAATTCGAAAATGCGAGATTTGGCAGAGTTACTAAAAACAACGTTGGCAATACTGAGTCTCGGGTATGGGAGGCCATTTCACGACGCCAACGAAGACATGTGCTGGCGTCGCTGCTTGACCTTGTATATAGGCGGGCATATTTGGCGTGGGCACTTCGCTAACAAAAACAAGAAAAAACAGTAGAATTCTCAATATAAACTATGATAATATGCGCTGAAACCGAGTTCGTACACGCCAGACAGCGTGTGTTTCGGCGCTTTCCTTCACGGAAGCTGTTTTTGTTTTGTTTTCTTCTCTTCCAAATTCAGGGTGGTTCGGTTAGCACAGCTAATATTTCCTGTGCGAGCGCCCATCTAACAGTCAATGCTGCTGTTTGTGTACCTATTTCTAAGCTCTCAGCTTCACCACGGCGGTTCACGATGCCTGTGTTTACGTTTTACCCGACGATTATAGGCGCGTCTCAGCCACTCACACCGAAGCAATAATGCTTTCGCTGACTTTCTAACCCTTTGCGTTCTTGTTTGTTGAGTTTACGAAGAAACGCATTAGATGAAACACCTCGAATGCGGGCCGTCTTCTCGTAGACAGCCACGGAACAGTCGGCCGGCCACGCCCACTCAATTCCTGAGTCTAACATCGCTTCCGGATGGCCGTAAGGCCCCCTTTCATCGAGTTACAGTTTGTAAAAGACCTAATTTTGCAGTGCGTTTGCAGTGCAGCGACGCAATATTGGGCCACGAGAATTTGAATTTAGGAACTTTTAATGGAATAATACATGAAAACAGTGCATTTAGAGACCGCAAATTTCGTTGCAGTTGGCCTTTAACATCTGTGTTCTGTGCTATCTGGTTCAGATTGCCAGCTTGCACAGCTTCGCAAGCTGAATGGGAGCGATAAAAAATCCACTTTTACTTTCGCTTTCTTTCCTATGTTCTTCTGGTTGTCAGCTTGCACAGCTAAAAATATGCACCTTTTCTGTACCTCATGCCACTTCGCTAATGATTAGAAAGCTTCGCGTTTTAATCATCTTTCTCTTAAGAATGCTTCTAACTTTGATTTTTTTGTCTGTACTGCTAAGCCAAGAAGTCTTGTTCTGATGTCAGGTGCTCCTTCACGAAAACTGGCTTGCTAGGCTGAAATTGAGAGCGGCGCTGTCTACCATCTTTGTCCTCAATTTTCATCACTGCGCTTGCTTTTGTGCACGGAGCGAAGAGTAATGGTTCGTAGCATTGTTTCGCTCTTTGCACCAAGTGGCACGTATCGGCGTTATTTTCCCAAATGCTCTGGCACATTACCTCGCCCAGTCATTGGATTATCTCTATGGGATCACTCTCATCAAGCACGCCCTTGATTTCGAGGTTGTTCTTGCGCTGGTACTACTTCACTTCATTGAAGTGATAAGCTCGCGTTGCCAGCCTCGAGTGCGTTGCTCGACTCTCTAAGTTTTTGGCGTTCTTTCGCAACGCGGCTACCTCCGCCGTCAGAACAATAATCCCGGCGCAAGCATTGGAGCCGACGTCTATGCTTTCTTTCAAGTTCTTTAGCTGCGCTCGCATGTTCGTCTTTCAATTTACATAGCTATGTCTTTCAGGTCTTTATTTTCAGTTCGATTTTAGTACCTTTGTCGTCTTTCCTATCATCGTGCGTTTAGCATGGCTGCTATGTTACAGAACGGTTCCTTGGCCTTCGTCAAGCTGCTTCACAGCTCTTAGTCGGGGAACCGTCCATAATTCATTTCTAAAAAAGAAACATTTGATTTGAGGAGAAATTACATTTCATGTACAGCATAACCAATATTTGTTTGCTGTGTTCGGAAGCAGTGCACAAAGATATGACGGTAATGTCGATTGCAAGGAGTGTGAGCCCTCTGACCTGCAAAGGCAGCCAACAACGATTAGTGCTTGTGCCGGGATACGCTCCTCGCGAACGTCCGGGTGCCGCCAGCGTAGCCGAGTTTTTACTGCTTGCAACGTCATTCTATCCGCTGGCGCCGAGTTTACGCGAAGATTCCCGCAGGACTTGTGCGTGGTTGCAGCGTTAACGTCGGTTGGCAAAGACGCGAAATTTCGGTGACCCGCTCCGTTATGGGCAGTCTGCAAGAACAGACAACAACGATTATGTTTGTTATTTTTATTATTTTATTCTCGCTAACCGATGTGAGCACCGCTTTTACACCACTTCTGTTTAACGATGTTTTGGCGCTGTTTGGCGTCGATGGCCCTGCGCCGTTAAACCCCATAACCGTCTTCATGACACGTTGCAGCCGACTAAGTGGGGCACCTCACCACCGGCATCCATTACTCCTTTTCATGCCGCGTTCTTTGCATATCCTGCGTAAACAATGCCGAAGCCGGTGCGCCGTGCCATATTTACGCCACTCAAACAGGTGGCAGCACCTCCCTAGCTTGCCGGTGGCGTAGGCAAGCCGAATTCCTTACGTCAGCGTAACCACCTCCTTTTGGTGACTGATTCAGTCATGTTCTCACATACCGGGCGCGTCAGCGACGCAAAAAGCGGACATACAGTCGGAACTCGTTGTAACGAAGTACTATCGGGACTGCAAATCAGTTCGTTATATTCGATATTCGTTATAACAGGAGAGTTAAAAATCGGCTCTAACAGATCGACAATCTGGCTCACGCAAAAACACTTTATGAAAAAATCCATTTTGAAGCTTTTAACCCACTGTAAACAAGGTAACCTTTACCTTTCTCTTTGTTGCATTGCACGCTGAATAAGCCGGCACATGATTACAACAAAACAAGGTTCACTTAACGAAGCAGGCCGGAGTTTTTATTTTTTTAATGAAGGATGTGATTTTCATCTGGTGGCTACTCACAGCACTGAGTAGGATGGAGTTTTTTACACTGTCCACGAACAAAAAGGGCTTTATACTTCTGCAGTGTCGGATGCCGGAGGGTTTTTCCAAGTAGCTTCTCAGCCCCCTGATCAAATATTTCTTCGTTATATCCAACATTGCGCGCGGCTCGCGGTTTCAGTTTCGTTATAAAAGAATAAGTGCCATTGAAATATAGCGTGACCAACCAAAGATCGTATTTATTTAGCTATAACCGATAAGGACACGGACGGCAAAACGACAAGACGGGCGGTAACTCGCACCTCATTTATATTGAAAAAAAAAAACGGTATGTATATATTTGTAGGCCTAATCGCACACGCCTAGGCAAAATGAGACAGACATGTGGTCAAGCCACGTATCAGATAACATCAAGAAATCACCACGAAAGGCACACGCTTGCCTATATTGAAAATGGCGGTTCGCTTACGCAATCATCTCTCTTTCGCTTGATTGAAAACCCTTCCGCTACTTCATTTGCCGTCACTTCCAACTTCTCAAATTTCTTGTTTTTTCCAATTCGGGTTCACAGTGCGAGTTAGCGCCCGTCCTGTCCGTTCGCCGTCCCTGTATTTAATGCGCTAAATCTTCTTTTCGTAATAGGCAAAGTTTGTCGAGCGAAAGCCCCGTCTTCGGACTATAGCTCCCATGTGAGCGCACGCCCAGTTGCGCGGCAAGACGAAACACCGACGCTGGTTGGCGCAGTGCCGCTGTTGGGGAGAACACTCAGTTAACTTTGATGCAGTCAGCGCCTTTTCGGGCTACATTATCCGATGGCGGCCGCCCTTACTCCTCCCTCGTACCCCAACCCCTCGGAGCCAACTAGCCCTCAGGCGCTCTCACTGCAGGATTCGTCGCTGGCGCGAATCGGTTCTTTTAAGTGCGAATGCACTTTATAAGCGACCCCAAACCATCCACCGCCGGCGGCGGCGGTGGCGTCGGCGGCGGCGGCGGCGTCCGCAGTCCTCCTCTCTATATATAAAAAAAACAGCATCCGGCGCCAGGTTTCGATCCGAGGACTTTGCGGCCGCAGCGCGACGCTCTTACCGACCAAGCCACGGACGCGACGCTGATATCAGTGTTAGTGACGCGCCTTATATCTTTAACGCATTCAAACTACGTCGTCAGCGGCGTGCGTTGGCGACTCAGCGGCGTTATAGCGGCTTGATAACTGCGTGGTGTACACGTGATACTACAAACCCAATGGAAGAGATGGAAGAGAAGGCGGCGAGGCGGTGGGCTGCGGGGGCCGAGCGCAAGCGCCGCAAGCGGGCCGACAACCGTGCATTCGCACTTTCACATTATCCCCCTCGGGGAAATGCGGGGGAATTTTTTTGGACGAAGCGTGGTCGGTTGCGCTTCTCTCGACGCTGAGAATCGCAGGTGTGTTTTTTTGAAATCGACCGCACGAGGCGCCTGCTTGAAGATCAGAGGGATGCTTCCGGGCGTTTCCTAAAATCACCAGCTTCCCATAAAACGTAATTTTCAGGTATGGGGACCAACTTTGGGTCAGGTTTGTCCATCCCGGCAATCCTGGCAGTGTAAGTGCTATAACCGCCCTATAAAGAGCGGCAAATTGCAGTTTCCGAGCACTCTCAATTTCGTTTTTCGCACGCATTTAGGCCACGTGTAGTGACTGGGCCATCCCACGCTCCCACCACTGTTGCGACCGGGCCATCCCACCGCTGCCATCACTGTTGGCACTGCCCATCCGAGCGTAGTCACCTGTGCTGCGACGTTGCCATGCTCCGTCCGCTTTCAACGCCGCGCACAGCAGAGCGATGAAGTTCTCGAACGGACAAAGAGTTGAAGCAACATTTATATACAGTATGTACAAGGGTAACAAAAGCGTTACATGGCTCACACAAAGGCGACAGCATGTCTCCACTCGGTGCCTCGGAAAAGTACCCCACTCCCTGTGCTTCCGGGCTGGTTTTATACCCCCGGGGGTCCGTTCCAGCCTCGGGCGGTTTATTCGCTCCAGTCAGGACTCTCGCTGACCGAAGTTTCAATACGACGAATGGACGCGAATCGGTTGCGTCAGCCGAGCCACCCCGTCGGGGAAAGGAAAGGCGACTCAGCGGCGTCGTCTCCAGTCATCTCGCTGTGCGTCTGCCGCGGGCCGTTCTTCCGAGGCATGGTTCAGCCCAGCCGTTGACGCGGGGAAAGGAGAAGCACCTCCGCGGCGAATTCAAGTTGGGGCACGTCTGCCGCGGGTGGTTTGAGCCAGGCGCTCGGGCGCAACACCCGTCACTACCACACCACGACGTCCACGCGCTATCTGAAGATATTCCAAAGCGGTCGACTTCCCTTACTTTGTTCCTGACGTGCGGCGTCGTCATTCCGTCAACCATAGGAAATCCTTGCACCATGCTGACCCCAGCCGACTTATGCCTCACAACTGCTCCTGCACGCATCAAGGCTCCTTCCCAAAATAGATCTCCACCTTCACCTGCATACCTCGATGCCAGGCTTCTTTAGGGACTCCCGAGAATTACCAAGGTGTTTTGTGAGCAAATAACCAAAAACCAGAATAAAATACCCTAAACAAATCAATGGAGCCGGCGGATATTGTTCCCAAATTCTTCCAGAAATTAGGAATCCGCCTCGTTTGGACTCTGACTCTCTGTCTCTATCTGCCCCTCTATCGACCCGACCTGGCCTCCCAGTGGTGCCGATTTCGCGCGGCGGCAATCAGCGGTGTTCCCGGAGAACCAGTGGAGACCACCCTCCCCCCCCCCCCCCCCCCCCCCCCCCCCCCCAATTCGACACCGGCACTATTGACATTCGCAGCCAGCACAAAAGCTGTCAGACGTCAGTGCTATTCTCGAGGGAGAGGTTCTCCGATGCGGCGGGGCGAAAAAGGGAGCGGTCTCTCGCTGTCGCGCGCATCGACCTTGCCCCGTGGCTTCTTCCGAGCGGCCCCACGAGCGATTTGCCGGTGGCTGCTTGTTTGCCTCACCCCCTGTGTTGCCGCTGATTAACTCGTTCTCGGTTACCAGTCGTCGGACGGCACAAGTCACCGAGTCGATACACGCTCCCCTGTCCCCAATTAGCGCGCGCCCTGAAACCTCTCCGAGGCCTCTGAGAAACCCAGTGATTACCTACATTGATTTTCCACTTCGTGCTCGCTACAAGAATTAATGAGCTCGGTTTACGACCTTTGTCTTCCTTTATTCGCAGTACCTCGCGGCTTTCCTTCCGCCCCCGAGGACGTGTTTGCGCGGCATCCGCGTCGCTGTTCGGCCTTCACGCAGCCGGGGAGCTAGTTCAGATAGGAGTGAGGATCGGTTTCCCAGCTCTCTGAAGCAGTACAGGCGGCGGATCCTTTAAGGCGGACGTGTTTCTTGGAAAACGGTGGAATAAAAAGGGCGAGGTTTCCGTAGATCTGAAGTTTGCTCGATCCAGAGATGCAATTCGTACGCGGCAAAGAGGAGTTCGCAGTGCTGGGTAGCGAAAGAATGAACATACATGATGCAACCAGTGTGACCGCTAGAGTAACGCCGACAAGCGACCATCGTGCACACGTGAGCTGCAGGTGGTGCTGCAAAAGCAACTTGCTCATCTTCCACCCTTCGCAATTGTGGTTGATCGATACGAAGCAGAACAAAGCCGTCATATGCTTGTGCGTGTACTAAACATTGTTAATATCGGAAAGTACACTCGCCGACTGCGGAAATAAATATCTGCGTCCGCATAACCCGACTGCGATAAATATATTTCGGCTCAACCGCCCAAAACTTTGGGGAAGATGAAGGAGGAGAACGCCGCTCACACCGACCCCGCTGCTGTGAGCCCATGTCCTACAGGGCAGCGAAATTGTGAACAAAATCAAGACATGGCTGGACTTGTATAATTAAAGGTGGCGTAGTTCGTAAGTTCGCGGCCCAGTGCTGTATCTGTACCTGTGGTTGCACCATGCGGTGGGCGGTGGGGGGGAGAGGACTAAACCAGTGTGGAAGCCTATAGTTGCATCTAATTGCTATAAAAACTGCTCCCAGACTTCAAACAAATCCATTCTTCGTCTATGCCGCAACATCAGTTAGCGCCGGTTGAGGTTATGTCTAAAATATCCAAGACGCAGTTACTTCACAAGTGAACGTTGTGGGGCTCAATCCTGACCTACGATTGTTTTTGTGTGTACAAACGCTAATGATATTTTTTTAAAGAACAAAACGCTCGAAATTCGAGCTCGCATGTTAGAGGACAGAAAGTTCGTACACACGCTGAAGTCTCCGCAGCACCTTTTCGCAGTGTTACGACTGAGCCCGTCTCTGGGCTTCGTCTCATCACTCCTCGGCTGTGCGGCGAAGCCACTACGTGCACCTTTCGAGCAAGCCCCACCGTGCCGGTGACTCATACTTTCACTTCGAGACGCGCCCCAAGGACACAGAGGCCCTGCGATCGCAGCGGAGTCCTTCTCTCTCCCTTTTCTCGGACTCAACGTGCGCCGATGCTACCGAATGTTCACGAACTCTGGAAAGAGCGTTGTGTGTGTCTGGGACGTTGGTGGCGTGTGCACATTCTACAGGGAACGCTGTTTTAACCGTTACCACTTTTGGGTATAAATAGAGCCGGCAAAGCACTGTAAATCCATTCCTGTTTAAGCAGCGAAGCATTGCTGTCACACTGCTCGAGTCCTGTACTGTTACCTCGCCCGTCGGGGCACTGTTTTTTGCCTTCGGCTCACCTCTCGCTATGAAGTAAACAGTTACGTTAGCCTGCGGCTTCTGGACTTCTTCACGGCTGCAACAGCGGCTGGCTGCTCGCATAACACCACGCTACCACACGTATGTCGGAGGCGACGGAGCTCGGCTCGGGTCGGCCTCCCCGGTCGCAACAGCAGACACTCTCCGTTAAAAGTTCTCCCGCAACGCCTGTACTAAAAAAATCTCGGGCCATCTCCACTAACATGAAACCTGGGCAGGGGCGGAGCAGCACGTACGAAAATGAAGGTCGGGCCGCTCTCAGAGTCATGACCTAAAAGTTCTCTTTAAAATAAAATCATTGACTTATACGCCCAAGATAACACGAGTTATGGCGAATATCCGCATGATACCCGCCGCGGTGGCTCAGTGGCTAAAGCGTTGCTCTGCTGAGCACTAGGACGCAGGTTTGTTTCCCGCCGGCGGCGGCCGCTTTTCTAATGGCGGCGAAAAGCAAAAACACCCATGTGTACTAGATTTTCGCACACCTTAAAGATCCCCAGGGGGTCAAAATTAATCTGGGCCCCTCCACTGCAGCGTGCCTGCGTTCTATTTTTAAACGCCTGCGCCTGCGTCGGCGTTGCGTCGGCGCGTTAAACCCTACAATCAATCAATCGAATATCTGCATGATTAATTGGCGGTTTCACCAAATATGACAACGCCAGTAGCTAATTAGTTTATCTAATGGGGTCGTCTGCCCCAGGCCGATACGCCCATCCCAATGAATCCCCATATGCCCATGCTCGGGACATTATTACTCGTTTCAAAGAGACCATGAAGACAAAATACGTTTTCTTCGTTCCAAAGGCTGCTTTCTTTCTTTAACAATGTTCCCAATTTTAATGCAAGCATAAAAAATAAGCTAGGTATAGTAAGAGAAATTCAGACAAAGCGGGGCGACTTCTCAGCAACTTCAGCACCAGGTACCCATGACGTCATAGAATCTACTTTGTGCGGTTGGCGGCCACCACCCAAAGCCACGGTCAAGAAATATTACGCTGCATGTGTTCCGTTTGGTCATATAGCTGCATGGAAACTTGCAGTTAACGCACACATAACGTATATTTTAGTTTCCCCCTATTATGTCATTGGTTACGCCATGTTTCGCTAAATATAAGCCGTTTTTCAACTTTTCTTGCACTTTTCTGGCTAAAAATCATCTTCTGAGTTTAGAATTAAGTTAAGCGAGTTACCAAAGGCTATTTCCTTTCAAATTGAACAAGGTTGTATTGCGCCTTTATGGCCCGTTAAAGGGACAATTGTAGGGCATACCAAATCAAACACCCGCCTCGCAGAATCATCATAGTTTGCACAGCTGTATTTCAACAGCAGTCCTTGTGCGCCGTATCACCTTTTGGGGCGATCGTGTTGGTCTTTTGTCTCGCACTGGGTTTTCGTCAAGTAACTTGAGCTCCAAATGGTGATCCTATGCAAGATACTGAGAAACAGCGGCAGCATTTCCCGAATGCCTGCCGCTTCTTATGCCCTCTGCCGGCGGCTCAGTGCAGCGGTGCTTGTCCGCGCAGGTTGTGCCTTCCTCACGTACTGCGCCCGCGAGAGCGCCCTCAAGGCCCAGCACGCCCTGCACGAGCAGAAGACTCTTCCCGGGGTGAGTGGAGCCACCTTCCTTTTGCAGGCACGGACGGCACGCGCATCTTCTTGAGCTACCGACGTCCAATGTTGACCAACCTCCCGCTGAGTGGTGTACGCACTGTTTCATTTCGGGGGGTTTAAAAACGGGGGAAGGGGCCAATAAAAGGCGGAGAAAGTCAAGTCCAATAAAAAAAAAAATCAAGAGCCTAGGAGTTGAATTTTTTTTAAGCTAAAATTGTAAACTCCGGAAACGTTCCGCACCCTGCACAACTTTCCCCCTATTTATTTATTTTTATATTTATTATTTAACAGTACAACACTATGCAGTGGGTTATGCGCGACAGGCGAGACATAGGATCACCGGACTACGCCCATAGCACGGCTGCACCGTAGACACAGCAACATTGCTGTAGTTCAAAATTATACAAATAATAATACTTACAAAACAACTCCCATACTGCCATAAAGGGCTATCATTCAATGCCAAGATGAGTTAACCACGGTATAAAACAACAAAAAGAAGGTACAGTAACGTTTCCAATACATGATTTAAAAAGAAACCACTGCAAAATGGTCCGACGACGGCCAACTGAAACAGCACAAGTAAATGGTTTATGTACTCGTACATACTTAACTTGTGTAAACCTGACAGACAAAGACAGTTTTAATACACAAGACGAATATATGCACCGGAGAAATATATTAGTTAAGTGTTTGCCTGGATGGAAATTTCTCTACAACATCGGTTTGATTCAGATGTTAATGAAGAAGTATAGAAATCTGCCACGCTAAAATTTCTTCGCATATTTAGTTCTAGTTCCCGTTTTTTTAATGCTGTTTTTTTTTAATGGTGACGTTCAGGATGGGCATAAATGGAGAAGAATGAATCACGGTTGCGTTGTATTTGTGAAAACAGAATTTCCCAGAGTCGCGATTTACAGAGGTCATGAATTCGGAGGATCCGAAGCTGTATGAAATAAGGAGACGTATGTTCATACCTTGTTAGGTTTGAGATGTAAACGAATTCCCTTTTTCTGCGTGATGTGAAGAATGTTATCGTATTTTGAGGAGTTGCTCCACACTAACAGGGAGTAATCGATGCGCGATTGAACGGTGGTGAAATGAAGTTGGCGTCTTAGATGCACGGGTAACAGCGTACGACTTTTTTTCAACAGACCTCTAGAATATGCGAACTTATGTCGTACATTGTTTTCATGAGATTTCCGTTTCAAGTTTCCATGGAACTGCACACCCAGGAATTTATGTGCAGGAACGCGTTTGAGTACTTGTGTTTGAAAGGTCACATTGTAGTTAACTACAACTGCTCATTCAATTGAGGTTAACAGTATATATTTTTTTGGTTGGTATTCAGTTTAGGCTCGTTTGCATGAAACCAATTCGACAAGTTTTTAAACCACATGTTAGCTGTTGTAATAAGAGGCGGCATAACATTCGCTGAGCAGAACACAGTTATATTGTCGGCATACAGAACAATGTCTTGGGTACCAACAATAGCTCTAACATCATTAATATGGAGGAAAAATAGGACTGTACCCAAAATAGAACCTTCTGGAACACCGATAAAAATTTATTTAAATCATATTTTTCATTGTTAACAAGAACATATTGAGAATGATTTGATGAGTAATACGGTAGTAGCTGAAGCGAGAATCTTCGGATGCCATATTTCGGTAATTTTGCTAAAAGTATGTCATGCTTGGAGGAATGAAATGGTTTATTGAAGTATAAAAAATTCCCAGAGTGTAAAGGCGGTTTTCTAGGTTCGTAGCTGCTTTATCTCTAATGTTAAGTTATGCTATATCTGTAGATTCGCCTGTCTGCAATCCGTACAGATGTGGAGATATCAATCAATTCATGTTTGTTTAAATGCCTCCTTATTCTCGCATTAATTACTTCTTCTACTATTTTTGTAAAAATTGGAGAGTGAATATCTAACGGTAATTGCTGAAGCAGTGAAAGGAGCCTCCTGTGTACAAAACACATACAATAGCAATTTTCGTCTTATCCGGAAAGATGCCAGTGAGGAGAGATAAATCGGTTATACGGAACAGTACCTCGGGAATACGGTCAAAGAGAGTTTTATTTGTTTTAGCGCTAATTTTAGTCAAACACACATGAATTTGAAGTAATACTCTGAATTACAGTCGCTATTCTTTCGGGAGAAGCTGGATAAAGGAACAGAGGCTGAAAAAACGTAATTTTCAAAAACTTCAAATGGTCTGCACTGGTGAATTTCCGGAAAGCAGAAAGTGTCTTTTAAATTCATCGGCAGAGACTTGCCGCAAAAGGTTTGCCCAGAAACTGTCATTGCATCCGTAAAGTGGTTTGCGACTAAACCAATACCTTCTTAAGTGTACGCCATGTTTCTGGCTGACCGTACAAAATATCACACAATTTATTGGTGTTGTAGGTAATGCGCGATTTCTTTATATCACCTCCGAGTTTATTTGGAATTTTACATTTTTTTTAAATATTTCAACATCCCTAGGCATAATCCATAGACATCCGTAGATCAATATCCATGGTCACCCCGTAACACAGAAAGCAACTCACAACGAACAATAAACAGCTAAGAAATAGAAAAACGGTTAGCCAGTTGACATGACATTACTTTTTATTTTCGTTTTACTTTCATTCAGGGAACGAGGTGCTTTACGGTCAAGAGGTAAACTATTCCAAAAAGAAATCCATGGAAAATAAATGGCCTGCTTGAGTTAGTGCAAACTTTTGGTAACAGAAAATTAATATTTAGCGCAAACCTCGTGACATTGGTGCTTGTTTCTTTTTTGATCGTTTGTAATCCCGTACATATACATACCAAGGTTATTTTTAAGAAGTTGTTGTAAGAAGAATGTTGATATGCTTTTGGTAAAGTAATGACGTACAAGTGTTGCGCAAAATGGGCTAGACGTATCACTTCGTATTGCTTGGTTTTAATTGTCTGGACTGGATTAAGGTCAGTGGAGTAGGTGTTACCCCCGAAAAATACAGTAAGAGATGTGTGAATGAATAAAAGAAAAATGCAATGAGATTAGTGCATTTGGGCTGAAGCAAACGCGAGATTCAATACGTATTATTATGCCAGGCATCATTTTTTCGTTATATATGCAAAGTGTCGGTGGTATTTCAGGTAACTATCGAGTTCGACGCCTAGGAATCTAGATCAGTCGTTTACAGGGATGTTACTGAGAGCAATTTTCACTATGAGAGAGATTGAAAGCCTGCGGACAAAACGTTCCTGACCTAGCAGTCTAGAGTACTTTCAGCGCCAAATTCGGAAATGCATGTGAAGTGCAGCAGCCGGGTTTCCAACGCAGGGAGAGATGCGGCGACAGCAGAAGAGCGTCACTGCCGAAAAAGAGGAAGCGCTGCGCGAAATCCATCGTTCCGCTGTTCGAGAACTGATGCGACGACTTCGGTCCAATCCCGAATATCGCGCCGATGTAGCGGCGGTGAGACGTCAGCGAGTTGCAGAAGATCCGGAGGGACGAGCTCGCGTACATTGTGCATACTTTAATGACCGAGTGTTCATTGCTCTTTGGAGGGCTAACGACGACGACCGAGCCTCAAAGCTTAACTACGCAGAACACTCAGCCAAACCAAGCTGGGTGGGGCCCCCAATTCGCCATTTGCGCAGACTTCGTGATAGTGCTAAGCTACCCCAAGTTTTTTTTTCTAGCATATTTTCCAAATACTGCGCAAACGTTTTAATAACGCACTGGAAAGGAGAGGTTGCCGGAATGGTATCGATAAGAAAAAAGGTGGCAGTTTTTAAACTCTAGAAATTCTTAGCGATGAGGGAGCAAGAGCCCGCATTACGGCAAAGACATGTCATGAGTTCAAACTAAACGTTTGAGAAAAGAAACCGGCGTCTACTACTGCTATCTGCCGGAGAAGGAAGAATCGAAAACTCATCACGGGCAGCCAAGAATTAAGGCCAGATTGTTTCAATGCTCGCTTGTTCTCTACCAAAGGCGAGCCTGGAGATGTATTTGTAACGACAATTTCTGATGGAAAGTCTGTCATCGGAGTAGATGGATAGCCTAGATGTCTTTTTAATGGTCCAGACCATTGTAATGGGAACAAACACGATATCCTTCTAACTTCCCACTAAACGCGCTGTATGAACCCACTGCGCTTGCAAGACTAACTCAGAGGCGGTACTTGAAGAACTGCTGGCATATCGCAACCCGTCACTTGGATTGCGTACGCGTTTCCTCTTCCCTGCGGATTTCCTCCGCTTCCGCAAATGATCGAATGACTGTTCAGTTCAGAGGAGAAGACAGAGCCACTGCGTAGTTCTGCCAGGTGCAATTCCTTCAGGCCCAGTCAGCAGCCAGGGGAAAAAACAAGCAGACAGGAAGAAGCGACGCCGCCCGAAGTGTTGGCGTCGAGCGAGCCCTGTGCGATAGCCTTTTCCTGCAGTGCGGGAGCGAGTTAGCGAAGCCTGTATGCAGCAGCGAGGCAATTCCATTCTAGCGGCGGGCGACGCCGGGCTACCTCGTGGTCGGGCCGGCTTCACGGCCAGCTGCAAGGAATGCAAATTTATGGGCGCGCCGGGGGCGCCGCTCGGAGGCTCAACGCCCCGAGGAGCACGCGCGGTCGGGTCGGGGTCGTCACGTCGCGCCTGGACTCACCCAGTTCCGTGAACAGCGTCGCCGGAGAACGGACACGGAGAATTCGGCGCTGGCAAAAACACGCAGGGCGGGGAACCGAATCAGGGTCGATCCTTTTCGTCTTTTCTGCACCTGACCATTTCGGTTCAAGACAGGGACGGTAACACTCCGTCTCTAAGGAAAGCTCTTGCGCATGAAACCTTGGAGCAACGCACTCCTGACAAGTAGAAGAGAAGGAAAAAGACAAGCCACAGCTCCTACCAGCAACTGATATTTGATTAGAACTCACACAAACTTAAATACTCAATACCGAATACCCATGCGACCATATATAATGCAGACGTCGCAAGCATTCTGGTTTTTTTCGACATGGGCCAAGCCCTAAAAACATGTGCGTCTGAATCACAGATAGCGTTTTTATAGCGAAGCTGTTAGCGTCTTGTTGGTCGGAAAATTTCGTGTCCTAAACCAAAAACCGAGGCAGCACCACCTCAGACGCCAAGCGCATGATCAGGCTAATCAGGCATACAGCATATATCTCAGGGGTGCTATTCCAGAGTTTGAGCGAAACTCGGGCAAGGCGGAGCCGTGGTGATAATAATAAGGTCATGATAATATTTTGGGGCAGGGTTATCACCATTAAAATGCGATTCATTCCATTCGCTTTTTATCGGGGGGACGTAATCGGTTCAGGGCAGCGCGCACCAAGGATCCGCCACCAGGGCGTGGCGCATCTTTCAGTGCTTTCTCTCGCTGCACTGATGCACTGGTGGCTACTGGGGGCACGCCAATCCAATTACTTCATTTTATTGTACTTTTGCTTTATTAATCTGTATTTTATTACAAACTCCATTTTATCTTTTATTTCATGTGTTCATACGATATTTTCGTTTGGAATTTTTCGTCCTAAAAAGTAGTTTCTGCCGTTGGTGGCACACAGTGCAATCACGTGACTATGGCCGACTGGCAAAAAAAGCGAGTGATGAAAGCGCGCCACATTCAAAACAGTCGCTGCTCGTATTACGTTGTTGAAACTTTCCGATTTTTTCCATAAATTTTCCTCGCCGCGGTCCAATGTGCTTACGTGCTTTTAAGGCGAAACCCTGGTGAGACGTATTAGCAACTTGTTTTTTAATTTATTGTACTTGCGCCTTTTTCCTCGCTTTCGTTTCTTTTTCTTTGGGCACGATTACTTTAAACGGGTGTTTTTCAGCTATAAGGTGTTTGCATCTGTTTCTTCTATTTCATTTGTTCGTCTTAGTGTGCAAGCAGACTGGAACACGCCACAGCCTCCCTAGAATCGGGATTCTGCGAGGGTGGTGTGCACCTGTCCTACTCCCGTGACATCACGTTCAGGCTTCACGCTGCACGCACTATTCTACAACTGTTACTGTTCGAATTCAGAGTGTTACGAATTTTGCGAACCGGGCACGTTAGTTCCTCAAATGTCCAAACTCCGGGCCCATCCCCCAAGTGGCCATCTGTTACGAAGGAAGGAATAGAAACAAGAAAAACGACTTTTCAGGTTTGTTTGCTCTTCGCCGCTCTTGTTCGAAGAAGCTCTTCAATTTCGGTTTTTTTTCGTAGAGTTCGATCCCCTCACAACCCGCTCTTCCTTCGCGCCCTTCCCACTCCCGCTTACCCTCCCTCTGGCGTCACGCGGTTGCTTTAATTCTTAGCTCTCCCCTTTTCTCGCTTCCCATTCTCTGCTTCTTACCACACGACAGTGGCGCTGAACAAAACCAGTTGAAAAGTGTTAAGATCGCCTGTCAAAATAGGCACGTGCCGTTGATTGTATTGTAGAGAGGATGATGAAAAGATGCAACATACCATCAAGGTATCGGGGTATTTGCCGTACCAGCATCGACCATGTCGAAGAGGAAGGCAGGATTATGTCCAATCCAGACACGGGGATATGCGCCAAAGACGTGCCAGGGGAATAAGATGAACCCCATAAGGTGCATGCTTGAGAACCGAGCTGGGTTATCTCAACGCTCGGCCCTGCGTTCCTATCGGCTTCACCCCTGCGAATACACCACGTCAACCAACTATCGGTGCGTCGACTGTCTCCTTGACAGCATATGTTCTAGGTATAAACTATCCTGCCAGTAACGTTTTCACAAGAAATGTGCGCTACGCAACCCCTCGAGGGAGACTGTCCGCCGCGTCGATGATAAACAAAACGTACGGTCATGCAACGCTTCGTTCGAAACTGCTTTGCGAGCAGACGATAAATAAAGCGCACGCTCCGGCTGCAAACGGATAGACGTGCGGTAGGAATGTGCGGAAGCTACGTCCGCCAAACCACCTGAAAGCAAGGCGTGGTCTGCAAAACACGTCTCCACTGATTATATTGCGCACACACCCGCTGACAGTCGACTGGTGACGGTCGATGGTGCGGTCGCCACTAACGCTGCCCGCCGCGTAAAACCGCAGCACACTCTTCGACGGTAATAGGGCTAAAGCCGTTTCTAAGTCATCGCAAACGGGGGTCTGTCGCCAAATGACTCCACAACCAATGCAAAGCACTTTACGGGAGAAAGAAACGGGCTCTAAATTCCTATTTCGTTTAAAAGACCTGTCGGGGCAGAAATATGCGTGCTACAGAGACCACAAATAAAAACCACGCCGCAGCAGCCACCACGGGCGTCGCGAGTTCAACTCAGCCGTGCAAAACCATGCCCGAGTTTCCTCCGAGCTCTAATGTCGGTCAAACACATCCAGCCCCTTCGGGGGCGCGGCGTAACAACCGAAGCCACACCCACCCATGGCACCCACTTTGTGTGGGCGTAGCGTCGTAGCCACGAAGTCGTTATTTGATGCCCGCTAGCAGTGACAAGACCTTAGCACAAAACAAAAACGAAGACCCCAGGCCACCGTCAGCTAACGGTGCCACAGTCGCGAACGTGTACGGTCCAAACTGGAGTTCACTATTGTACAAGCCGACAATAGAGGCAACAACGACGCGATTTTCCTATGGGAGCTTTCTTCAACACCGCGAAAGCATAGTCGATGACTAATGACACAACTTCAACGCCTAAAACGCAGTCCCCAATTCTCAAACGCACTCTTCAATTGACACGGGACGATTTCTGATAAGCGCCCGCCGTGCACACTTAAGCAAGCCGTAAACAAAAGCCATATTTGATGGTCGGGAGCACGGCGCGCTCCATTCGCTACAGTGTACCCGTTTGATCACGTGGTTTGCGCTTGCGTAGAGCTCCACTGGGACTGGCCTCAGCGCACGTTGCAAACATAATTCAGTGGAAGAACGGAACACCCAGAAAAACGGACCGCCCCTTACCGGGCGTGGCCAACAGCCACGCTCGGAATTTCAAAATAGCAGTGGGGTTATCTAGTTTATGCTCAGGAATGAGTATTGGAGAGCGATTTCAGAGGGTGATGCATGCGGGAGATAGCACACGCCGTACCTTATCAACGGGAGCGGCCCCAACACAGCACGCTGATTATGCAAGACGTGCTGCGCGTGATTCCGGTGGTTTTGCTCAAGGTGTATTGAATGCTCCACTATCTGTGCTTTCATAACCCAAGCCGCTGGAAACTCTGGAGTAGGCGAAACTCGGGCCTTCTGGAATAGCGCCCCAGTTCAGATTCGTTCAAAAAACCACAAAAGAAGCATGAAAACCGCATTATGGATGATAGGCGCCTGTGAACAAAGCTACCCTTCCTCCCCTCCATCATGTGGTCCTGGGAAAGATTACGTTTGCAGATTATGTTTGAAGGCTGGGCAGGACTAGTGTTCCTAAATAGAGCAGTTCTTGCCCAAGAGCTCGAGCGTATGCGTCAGGTAAGCCAGGACCCAGCATTTGCCGCCAGAGAAGCCAAATGCAAGCGACAACCGCTCAAACGACGAGAAATATTTCATACCCTCCCCGTCAACATCTGTCGTGGTTTGCAACAGCTTCGCTGGACATCCACTTTCGCACGGCGGGATGGTGAGCTTTCTTTAGAGAGCGTTTTGAAACTACAAACTCTGTTACGATTATAAGAAGAGAAGGCTCACTGATACACTACTCTTCCCTTATGTTATATTGTACGCCTGGATAATTTCCCTTTTCAATTTGTCTCTGTGCACAGATAATACAATGTCGTTAAACACCGACCCGCCTTAGACTTTGAACAGTGCTGAGCCACGTGCAAGTACGTCTTTACTTGCAAAGAACGCCTATGCTAGAAGAACCTAACTTTAACCCACCGACTGGTGCGTGCACACATGGCCACACGCACATGGAGAGAGGTAAACAACACTCGCATGCATGGTACCCCGCAGCCCTTTTTGGTGCAACGCGAGAAGCCTTTAAGTTTTCCGCCTACCATTTGGCAAATTTTTCTCTGTCTGTTGGGTTCTGAAAAAACAACCTTCAACCCGAAGCGACTGGCAACGTTCTTCAAATCACGAGAAAACTGTGAACATATGAAAGCACCGCGGGAAATATTCTTTCCCCCGGTACTTTCTGTCTTTCTTTTATTTTCCTTCTTTTGCGCGTGTCCAGAGTTCACTACTTCAAGATGTTGAAGATCTAGTACCGACTACCCCAGTTGTCGAAAGCTCGTGCACAAACCTCTTTCCGGTGAGAACAACCTGCTACTTTTCTTTCCTATATGCTCCATTTTTAAGACCACTGCGCCGCACGCACTTAGAGCTGAAATCCTCGTTTTGAAGTAGACGGGGTTATATGCTTTCTTCCCGTGAGCTCTCGGTATTCCATAAGCTCCGCGTAACACTGCACAGTAAGATGACACCATGGCTGTGCTTCTGTTACGGGAACAAACTCGCGACGGGTGGAAGGAGTAGCATTCTACTGTGTTACATTGGGCAAGGCGACCCCCAACCACGCTCCGTCACCTCCGTCATACGAGGTAGCGTGGTGGTGAGCGGCCAGCAAAGGTTGTTGACTTGGTGATGACAAGAAGCCGAAGGCAAACTTAACTGGTTGACTGTATGGCGACATATGAGCGAGCCGGAGCAAGACAAGAACAATACCTTTCGGGGCAAGGTTACAGCAACGCTTGAACCGGGTGACAGCATGAATTCGCTGCTGCAATACGAATGCGAACTATCCACCGAGGGGTGGGTTTTTATACGCAAAAGCCGTAACGGCTGCGTGGATTTCACAATGCTTGTGTTCACACGGTCGAAAATAGTGCAGGCACGCGCAACACTCTTTCCGAGTGTGTAAGGCCGGCAGTAGCAGCGCTCGTTTAGTCTGAGAGAGTTGGGGAGAAGAGATCTCGGCTGCAGCGTCCGCTTCGTCGGGACAAGTATCTACATGATGATCCGTTGGCAGCCGCCGGGGTTTAGACACCGACAACGAGGAGCCCACGCGCCGGCAGGGGCACATGACAAGGGAGGGTTCTGCCAAATAGCACAGGAGCACTGCACAAAACTTGCAGCATGCGCGAAAAGAATAGCGGCGCCCTGAATGGTGACAACTTTGAAACTCCCATTGGAACCTCGGGATCAGCCCGAAAGCTGTCCTCCTCATTCAAGAACCGGCGCCCTCCTGTGTTACAAAGTGGCACGAGTGACATCCCCGGGTGTCGTCAAGCGGTGACAGACTCTACGTGTCGCGAAGGAGGATTGCGAGGCGAAGCGGCGACAGTCGTGGGGAAGCCGTCCACAGTTCTTCACCCCTCACCCTTAGCCTCGAGTCAACGAACTGATGCTTGTACAGAGGAGCCACGCTGCGCTAGGTTATTTTAAGAAACGGTCAGCAAAGATGTCCGGGGTATCTTAGTCATTCACGCCGGGTACCTATACGGGTACTACAAAATAGCGAGGGTAGCGCGAACAGGGCAAAGATTTAGCTTCTTATCACGGGGTGCACTCGAGATTCGTGCGAAAGCACAGTTCCGCAACTTTCTTGTGTACTTGGTTTAGCACGTAACATTATTAAAGTATTGGCAAACAATATACGTAATGATATAATATACATTCTATTCTTTATGTATTCACGCCTGCACCTTTTAGTTCAACTTCACTCTTTCTTTTATTTCTCTCCCTTGCAATCCTACTGTATAACTACAAACCCCACGCGCGAATGCCCTCACGGTTCTGATGATAATAAATAAATAAATAAATAAATAAATAAATAAATAAATAAATAAATAAATAAATAAATAAATAAATAAATAAATAAATAAATAAATAAATAAATAAATAAATAAATAAATAAAAAAATAAATAAATAAATAAATAAATAAATAAATAAATAAATAAATAAATAAAAACTATGTTCTAAATTCGTATGAAGTAGAACACTTTTCAGGTATATTCCCTGGCTTTGTTTCTTTCTTCAAAAAAGGGCATGTTTAGTAAGGCTAGACCGCTACTTTCACTCACTTGTCATGCGTTTAATACGGTGTTTTCCTTCGGGTCCTGAAATGCACCTATGCGTCGTTACACTTCTCAATACATTAAAGGGACACTAAAGACAACCAGCAAGTTGGCTTGAAACAAAATTGTGACGTTGCTATAGCCATTTAGGCGTTGATTAGGGACCGAAAGATCCGTTAATTTCTAGGAAATTCTCTTTCTCATATCCGTCGCAGTGATTCCGTGACGCAAACAGCTGCTGCTACTTCCGAAAGCAAGCGAGCAAGAAAGCGATAAAACGAAAGCAACCGAATGCAGCGCTACCACCTACGAAGTGCACATACACGGCAATTATGTTCATTATGCGTATTCATACACCGATGGAGCACCAACAACCAGCTCATCGTCTCCAGCCATGAAGCCTGCAAAGTGATCAAGAAGCCGACGTTTGAATCCCCCACACTAACGACGGCTGCAGAGCGGGATGCCGTATACCTTATTTATCGCTACCTCGACTTGCTCGATGAAATGGGCCATCTTTACAGATTCAAAAGCGGGTCTTCAAACCCTGAGTACAATGCCGGCGTCCGCTCACGACACTCTTTTAGAAGGGCGCACCTGAGATGTGATGGCGACTGAAAAAGCGACCACCAAGAGAATTATATTTCAGTGGATTTCAGGGCACATCTGGACACTCTGAAATTCACGAGACGACGAACGAGCTGCAACAGCTCATTCACTGTCCACATGTTGCGTCGTTCTTGTTCAGAACGGTAATGCAAAGCAATACCTGGGAAAACTGATAACACAGATCGCTGTGAAAACTCAGCTAGCGGGGAAATACGGCTCACCTCTCTTTGTACCTGCACCTTTTGTACCTCTTTGTAAGGTTCGTATCTCTTTGCAGTGGAGGCGCCCCGGTATTATCCCTGCCCGTCTCATCTCGGTCGTTTCGCCGACACACTGTTACATTGCTTTCGTCTTGAAGTCGCCTACACCAAGAAATTCCTGCACCATGTTCCAGTCGCTCACACCTGCTGATCTTCTTGACGTCCATCTGAACTTGCGGCACGTTCTACTCGAAGGCCCCCGTCAAAGATTGTGTGATAAGTTGAGCCGCCTACGTTGGACACCCCTATCGTCGTGAAGGCTGTTTTGTCCGTGGGAAGACCTACGAGGTCAGATCAAAACTCTTCGGGTGGTAATAAATTTTATTTCTAGCAACGAAGGGATGCGAACATTATTAATACACGTACATACATTTCCCCGGACGAGTGCGGTACCGCACATCGTAGTTATGCGTGGCAGTGTATAAGGTGAATATCTGTGTACACATTCGTTATGGCAATCCTGTGTATTTGGTATATAGATGTATGTACAGGTGCCGACAAAAGTAATTGGAACACGGTCTCGTAAATTCTTCTTCGTAATTCTTCGTACAATCTTATGGAAACTGCCTGGCTGCATTAGTGTACGTTTAAAGGATCCTCTCTAATAGAAAAAGCTTCCTGTAAACCGGTAATGGCTGTCATAAAGCCAGTAAGACAAATATTTCGTGATATTCACAAATCCTTGTTCCAATTACTTATGACGGCACCTGTGCATTCACTCCATGACTTTCCTGTGTGTAGAGGCGCACACAAGCTATGGACACATCGTTGCCGTAGGTATTTTTAACTCAGCGCAGGTGTCATCTTTCAAGGGTTGTCAGTTGTAATGTTATTTGTATTACTTCGTCGTTTATTAAGGCAGAATATACACCTTTCGCAGCAGCCAGCTCTTGTTTTAGTTGAAGCTAACCTTGAAAATAAATCGAAATTTCTCTGTCTACAACATCCGTCATCGTGTGCATGCAAGCCGGCCCGCTCCAACTAAAGCTCCGACTACGTGAGCGCTTTTCGGAGCACCGCCTGCGCCCGCTCCTCCCCTGTTCCCAAGTTGATGTTTTCAGCCACTAATCGCGAGTGCCGGCTACGCGGTTCCCGCAGCTTCCGCGGCTGATAAATCATTCATCAGAAGCGCCATGAGTCTCTCTAATGGCCCCAGTTCCTAAAGTGTTTCTAAATGAGCTGCCTCCGCATTTTGACAAGGGGGGGGGGGGAGAGCACGGAGGAGGAAACTTTCAGGATCTCATGTATTCTTGGAAGCGAGACGGTGAAAGCGTTATAAAACAGACCACAGACAATTATCTAAATCTCGCATGCGTGCGGCGCCCATAACCCGATTCCAGACGAACCCTGCTATCGTAATTTTACTGCATGTGTTTGTTTTAGTGTCTTACCTTTGAGGCATTGCGAGAACGAACATTTCTTTCACGTAGCGCGTTTTCGGGCTAGTAAACCGGGGTTTGGTGGGTTGAGGTCAAATTTTCACTGGAGCCTTTCGTGCTACGGTCTTTGTCGTGGTCCGTGCCTTCTTTGTGCCTTCCATGATAGCCATTGTTCTGGCATAACCTTTGTTAACTGTTACCACGGAGGGCATGGTCCATACGTTTGAATGGGGCACTTTTCAGGCAAAATATAGCCGAACCTCGCAATGTTCTTTTATCAAAATACAATGGAAATCGGCCCTACCAAAGCCGGCGAAAAGGGTTTGTCAAGAGGGTCGTGACAGCACGTGAAGTTGATGTCCCACACCCCGTGTTGAGCGAAAGTAACCCGGGGCACTACGAAACAAATCACAGCGGCCCAACTATTCGAGCGCCCTCGCGGGATTAATTCAGAAAAGAAAATAAACAGAGAGAAGAAAACGCTGTTGGTTTAGAAGTGCGCCCAAGAAAGGCAAGATAAAATTAAATAAAAACAACGAATGCAGGAAAATATTCCATATCGTTCTGTCGTGAGTGACACCAATCAAAACTAAAAGATTCCTCAGAGCACTGAAGTTGCCTCACGTGCATTGACGACAAAAGTATTATGGACGTCCGTGAAAAGCCACGAAGATAACACAGAACCTTGGTTCATTAAAAAGACGGCTTAGCCCCGATAACAATGACACCAATTTTAGCGAAGACTTCAAAAAAAGTATGTATATATAAAATGAAACAAATAAAAGCAACGCGTCATGGAATCTAGAATACTGTGTGCCTGTTTTTAGCCGCCGACCAAAGCGAAAGCCAAGAAACATGACTGGGCGAGTTCCACTGCGGCCTCCCTTAAAGTGCAGTACAGAGCGTTTAGCGAAGGACGTGCAACACGAAGTTTTAAAGTTTTTTAATACCTCTTGCGTTAGTTTCGGTTGAACAACGTCTTTCGTACCTTTATTAGAGCTTAGTGAGTTGCCGCATCCCCAATCATCAATCAACGTTACTGTACCGCCCTCCTGCACCTCGCAATCTTCGCCTTCCCTTTCGCAGCTCACATGATGGATAGGTGCGCTGGACTACAGAGGACACAAACAAGGTGTGGATATACAAAGACCAGTGCAAATGGCCTGCTTTTGAATACACAACTCATTGTTCAAGTTCAATCGCAGTGGTGTTGAGATAAAACCGTAACATCAAACGAAGTTGCCTTCGATTCCCAGCCGCAGCGGCCGCTTTTCTGATGGAGGCGAAACGGGAAAACGCCCGTGTGTCCGAGATTTCGGCACATGTTAAATATCGCCAGGCGGTCAACATTATTTCGAGGTCCTCCATTACGGCGCGCCTCATCGCCTGTGTAGCGTCGGCGCGTGAAAATCCCACATTCAATCTATTAATAAAAATGAAGTCGCCAACGTTCAAGCAGGCACAGTTTTGAAAGAATACAAGACGAAGTCACCAATGGTATCCCTCCCCGGCGAGAAAAGTTCCAATTTGGGTATAGAGTAGTACAGGCCCTGCAGACCAACATAGAAAGCGTAGAGACAATTCTGAGGTCGTTCATTCTTGGAACAAAACTCTTCGATTGTGTACCGGTTGAAACGTTGACAACTTCATGTAAATGGTGCGGTTTTATGTTGAGTGCACTGCTGTTGGCATTTACGATCATTTTATCCAAAAGCGACGCATGCGCATACGTTCCTGCAGAGCGCGCTTTCTGAGTGACTTATTTTTATCCTCTGTTGACATGTGCATTGCTCCGCACCGTGGCGGCGATTTTGATGCGAAGGTATTTAACTCATCATCATCATCATCATCACCTTCTTCTTCTTCTTCTTCTTCTTCTTCTTCTTCTTCTTCTTCTTCTTCTTCTTCTTCTTCTTCTTCTTCTTCTTCTTCTTCTCCTTCTTCTTCTTTTTTTTCTTCATCAGCCTATCAACGCCCACTGCAGGGCAAATGCCTCTCCCATTATTCTCCAATTACCCCTGTCCTGTGATAACTATGACCAATTTATCCCCGCAAACTTCGTAATCTCATCTGCCCAGCTAACTTTCTGCCGCCCCCTGCAACGCTTGCCTTCTCTAGGGATGCACTCTGTTACCCTTAATGACCAACGGTTATCTTGCCTTCGCGGTACATGCCCTGCCCACGTCCAATTCTTCTTCTTAATTTCTAATAACACGTCCGTAACACGCGTTTGTTCCCTGACCTACTCCGTTCTCTTCTTGTCCCTTAATGTTACACCTATCATCTTCAGCTCCATTGCCCTTCTCAATTTAAGTTGAACCCTCTTAGTGAGCCCCCAAGTTTCTGCCCCGTAGGTGAGTACCGGTAAGATGCAGCTGTCATACACTTTCTTCTTCATGGACAATGGTAGGCTGCTATTCATTATCTGAGAATGTCTGCCGTATGCACTCCACCCCATTCTTATCCTTCTAATTATCTCTGCCTCATGGTTCGGATCCGGGGTTACAACATGGCCTAACTATATATTCGCTTACCACTTTCACTGCCTCGCCACCTATCTCAAACCGCTATAATTACTTTGGTTTTCTGCATATTAATTTTAAGGCCCACGGTTCTACTCTGTTTGTGTTTGTTCAGTGCAGAAACCATGCTTTGCAATTTGTCCCCCGAGTTACTTAGCAAGGCAACGTCATCAGCAAATCTGAGGTTACTGAGGTATTCTCCATTAGCCCTTACTCCAACCTGTTCCCAATCGAACGTTCTGAATACTTCTTGCAAACATGCTGTGAATAACATTGGAGAGATTGTGCCTCCTTGTCTGACACCCTTTTTTATAGGTATTTTACTGCTCTCCTTATGGAGGATGATGGTGGCTTTGGACCCGTTGTAGTTATCCTCTAGTATTCTTACATATATACTCATCTACCCCCCGGTTTCGTAATGCTTGAATGACTGCTGAGGGTTTCGACCGACTCAAATGCTTTCTCATAATCTAAAAAGGCATTATATAGGGGTTCAGTATACTCAGCGCACTTCTCTATCACCTGATTGATCCTGTGAATAAGGTACATTGTTGAACAGCCTTTACGGAACCCTGCTTGTTCTTTAGGTTGACTGAAATCTAAGGTTGCAGAAATTCTGTTAGCGATTACCTTGGTAAGTACCTTGTAGACGACTGAGAGTAAGCTGATCGGCCTGTAATTTTTCAAGTGCTTCATGTCGCCTTTCTTATGAATTAGGATGATGCTCGCATTCCCCCAAGATTCCGGTACACTTTCGATCATTAGACATTGCGTATACAGGTTTGCCAGTTTTTCAAGTACAATTTCTCCACCATCCTTATAAAGGTCTGCTGTTATCTGGTCCTCACTAGGTGCTTTGCCCCCTTCATTTCTTTCAAAGCCTTCCTTAGTTCTTCGGTCGTTACTGGTGGGATGTCTAGCTCCTCTGAACTGCTTTCTCGTTCGGCATTGCACTGGATGTCCAGGCTACTGTACAGATTCCTATAGAACTCCGCGGCTACTGTGACTATTGTATCCCGATTTGTGATTACTTTGCCTTGTTTGTCTTTAGGTGCATGCATCTGGTTTTTCCCAACGCAACGCCACGACGCCTCTTCACTGCTTTCCGGCTACCTCCATTCTTTATAAGAAATTCGATCTTTTCCATATTATACTTCCGTATGTCAGCTGTCTTACGCTTATTGATTAACTTCGAAAGCTTTGCTAGTTATATTCTGTCAGCTGGGGTGGAGATTGTCATGGGTTGCCGTTTCCTAATTAGATATTTTGTCTCCTGGGAAGATTTTCCAGTATCCTGTCTAGCCATCGTGCCCCCGACTTCTACTGCACACTCAGTGATAATTCGTGTAAGGTTGTCGCTGGCTTCCTGTGTCGTAAACTTTGCTTCGTCAGTAAGAGCTGAATATCGGTTCTTCAGCGCGATCCTGAATTCTTCTTTACGTCTTACTGTTAGCTCAGCAATCGGCTTCTTTCGTACTAGCTTGTTACGGTCCCTCCTCAAATCTAGCCTAATTCGAGATCTTACCGTACGGTGGTCACTACACCTTATCCTTCCGAGCACTTCCAGATCCTTCATGACGGCAGGGTTATCGCATAATATGAAGTCTATTTCGTTTTTACGCTCCCCATTCGGGCTCCTCCACGTCCACTTCCGGCTCTCCCGTTTGCAGAAGAAGGTATTCATTATGCATAGGTTATTCCGTTGTGCGAACTCGACTAGTAGGTCCCCCCTGCCATTTCTACAGCCCAGACCATAGTTCCCAACTGCCTTGTCTCCAGCCCGATTCTTGCCTACATTATCATTGAAGTCCCCCATAACTACGGTATTCTGGGTTTTTTTTTAGCCATTGTCGATTCCACATCTTCATAGATGCATTCCACTACCTGGTCGTGGTGGCTGTATGTGGGCGCGTAGATCTGTACCACCTTGAGTTTGTGCCTCTTATTGAGCCTAATTACAAGACCTGCTGCCCTTACGTTAATGCTATAAGTATTCTTCTATGTTGCCAGCTATGCTTCTGTCCACTAGACCACGGTAACATAGGACGTGTCCATTTTTCAGCACTTTGAGGGCGCCACCTGTCCTTCTAACCTTACTAAGCCCTATGACATCCCATTAATTGCACTTTAATTCCTCGAACAACACCTCTACACTCGCTTTACTAGGTAAGGTTCTCGTGTTAAGCGTTGCGAGGTTTAGAGTCCAATGGCGGCCTGTCCGGGTCCAGGTATTCTTAGCATCTTCTGCTGCGTCACAGGTGTGACCGCCGCCGTGGTCAGTTGCTTCGCAGCCACTGGGGACGTAGGGCCGTGGGTTAATTGGCGTATTCATGGGAGGTGTGGCCATTACTACACCACGGTGGCCAATCCTGCTCTGGTGAGGGAGTGTGTTACAGGCAATGGACGCCGGGGTCAGGCCGCATCCCAAGCCCTATTCTGAAATTCCATCAATACGCGGATTTTTTTTTAATCCGGTGGGAATTGTACGGCGCCGGGATTCCAACCGCGGTCCTTCTGCACGCGAGGCGGATGCTGTACGTCTATGCCACCGCTGCTACCCTAGTATTTAGATACTCGGACTGTTTTCCTGTGGTTAAAAGGGTGTGCGACCTGTGGATTCCAGCAGCGTGGCCAACGATATATAAGGAACTTTCGGGTCTTGTGGGTTGGGCCTACAGTTCTCGTTTGAATTGCCAGAGAACGTGTTCTTGCGAATCCTTTATGTAGACATGTCCTTTCAGAAAGAACCAGGGCGCTGCGCACACCAGATACCAGGCCTGTCCCCAAAAACCTGTACTTCGCACTCATTCGACACATTCAAAAATAATAAAAATACTCTGGCTCAAATTTGCTTGCAGAGTACAATCGTGGAATCCCACGCACACCAGATTTTCTGCACTGCGCAGCGATAGCTATCACACCCGATCGCTGCCGGGTTTTAGGAAGACAGCCCAGCGCGCATGTGCGTCCTGTATGTGCGCCAACTACCGCATCGCTGAAAGAAGGCGGCTGGGAAAGTGTGGTGTCACCGGCGTTTGTTTGTTTTTCGCTGCGGGACAGTTCTCACGACCGCGTAACATCGTGAACGAGGGTCGGAAGAAAGCGGGAAGCAACAAAAAGCTCGCGGCCCGGTTGCAAGGCAGGAGTGCTACACAAGGTCTCCCAATCTTGTGGCACATCCTACGTGGGGAAAACTGACAGGTGCGTGATTGACCGACTCTGAGAGCAAAGAGCAGCAGAAGATTCAGTTGTCCGAGTCCGGATATTTCGCTGATCCCTGCCGCTGCTGCACGCGTGCACCAGATCAAGCGTGAAAGGACAATCGTTTTGCGCAGCTTTCGTGCGCCAGGAGACAGAGACATCCCCGAAGCGTACCAAATTCAAAGCTATGCCTATGAATGCAACCTAGAGTTGACATCTTCAGGCCCTTTGAGAACTTCCAAAAACTAAACGCAGTTCCACACAGTGTAAAATCTGCTGAAACGACTGAGCTGTCGGTTGTCTTAACGAAGATTCATTTTCGCCTCAGCGTCTTCCTTGCCAGTAACACTAGTGTCGTCCTAGCGGCCTACTGTCATTCAATTTTTTCGGGATAGTTCCGATAAAAAACATTTAGTCGTTTTCTGTAACCATACTCCCTGCGTAGATCGGCAGGTATTGACAGGAGACAATAATTCACTGCTATGGGAACTAACTGTGCACTTCACTGTAACTTCAGTGTGAACTAACTAATTATTACAAGTAGCAAAAACTTGGTGTAATGGTAGAGTTGTCTGAGCGGCGAACTGTCATATACAGTAATCCCTCGCTAACTCGAACTCAAATACCTCGAAATATCGGTTACGTCTAAATTTTCTTCAATTTACAGTTACCTCTTGTAGGCGCCATGTATTTGCCCCTGTAACGGGCCCTTGTGGGGCGGCGTCACTGTTTCCCGTTTGGGAGCGTCCACGCAGAGTTGAGAGGAAAAGGGACACAGCCATGAAATGGTAGTAACAGAGAAAAATAAAGTTTAATCATTAAGGGTTTAAATGATGCCGGGTCCTTGTAATGCCGACGGGCATTGCACGCACGTGGAATGGTACGGACGTAGCACCGGTGGCTACGTCCGAATGTCCGAATCCCCTTTATCTCGAAACATTTTTTTCGGGGGTATGCGGATATCTTAAAATGATAGCAGAGAGCGCACTAGGCAAATTCCGCTACAGACAGCTGATAATGTCTCCGTTCTAATGCTTAGCTCCCACTACGCGCTGAACGGGTTCGTGAACGGCAAATTTACGCAGTACAAGGCCGATGTTACCGTTACCGAAAGGCTGTCCGTCGCCTACACCGTTGAGACAGCTCTCGATGACGCAGCTTATTGTAAAGACGGAAAGGAGCCTCGAGAAGTGCCTTCGACGATAGAAATATGACAAAGACGGTGGGCCTGCTTCGCGACGAGGTAGGGTGAAGCGGTGGCGACCAACAATTGAAGCAATGCATTGAGCATCTTCTAAATATTACTGGGGCGTGCATGCTAAGATGGCGGGAAAAACTGGCGGCGGCTGAGAGAAAACTTCAGCCATGGAGGACGAGACACATCACCATTTTCTCCAGGGCACACGTCTGCAACGCCCTCGTATACCCTGCCATGCTGTATGGCGCACGCATCAGCACTATCGACGCCAGCACAAATCACTAACTCCACCGGTTATGGGCCGTCTTTCTCTGGCGTTCAACATATGAACCCATGCGTCGGTCCAACCTGCTTTGGAGTCTGGAGAAAGGAGGTGTAGGCCTTGTGAACGTGCAGCTCAAGCTGATCGAACAGCGTTTCTTGTATTTCCGCGAGCAGCCGGACTCTTTCCTCCGTGCGGCATTACAGTACCTCGGCTCCGCACACCTGACCAGGTCGGTCGCCACGTCAGAGGGCCATAACCACGGGGTAAGCCACACTGGTTTTTATAAAGAGGTAGCCGCTGCAATTGCGAGCTTGGAGGAGCAGGTTTCGTGGGCGAGCTTGGAGGAGCAGTTTTCGCCGCTAGCCCACGAAGGCTTTAATGGGACCTCCTGGCGAAAGTCCTCCCCCCCTCTTTATCGGAAGCCTCCCGAGAGCGCGCCAGGCACCAACGTATTGAGGCGTGTGCGAGCCCTTCCTGTACACACCGGGTCTAAGGATTTCTTTTTTCGCTTCCACGTCGGAGTATGGCCCGTAATGGCACCGCAGGAGTCTCGGGGCTTCTTTATGCCTTACAGCGTAGGATGCTTCCTGTGCAGGCAAACGGAGACGCCTGAGGACGTCTTCCTCGCATGCAAAACTGCCCACTACTTTTTGGACGAAATTCAGTCATTCTTTGGTACCAAATGGCAGATAACTTGGTCGAGCCTCATGTTCCTAAACGCGGAGGCGGAATTTCCGGCCCTTCGCGACTGTTTTCGTCCTGGGCCTCCACTCTCTCTGGAGGGCACGAACGGACGCGGTTGAGTGCTCGGCGAGCCCAAAACCAGCCTGGCTTCACTTCGTCCAAAAAGTGAACTGGACCACGAGCGCGCTGGAGGGACCCGAGTCGGACGAGACACTGCGCGAGGCATTGGCGGAAGTTGGTCAGGTGGCGAGTTCATTTAAAACAAAGGAGGCCATCCGCCGAGATAAACGCGTGTTTGTCTCGCTTACTTATCCCGTCTAGCATATACGCTGCAAGGGTTGAGTGGGCATTGAAGGCACGCACGCCAGTTACGGCAGACGGCACTACTCATCTTATCCATCTCTTTATTTCCTCTTTCTTTTCCTTTGATTTATCTCGTCAACTCTGATTCATGCTTTGTATATATACCGCTGAGTCGTTGGCGTTCTTTTGTTTCTTGATGCATTGTGAAATTTGTTTTTATGCTAAAAGCCTCGGTATTGTCTGTAACCGAGACCTTCATTTTTTCTGTGTATATCTATGTGCCTGTGTATCCATGCATAGCAATAAGTCTTGTAGGCGCTCTCCTACTTACACGTCCTATATCCCTTGCCCCCATGTCAACTGTACTCATATTTATTTCTGTAAATAAAGTTATTGTTGGAAAAAAAGGAGCTTCTAGAACGCTTTTCTGTGACGAGACGCTAACGCTATACAGGCGATCATCCCGCAGTTCTTTCTTTCGCAATAATAAAAACTATTTTTATTGTGAACTTTTTTGTTACCAGCATTACCTCTTATTTCAGTGACCTGGCCACAAATTTTCGGCATTTCGCTTAACTCGACACTCCGCTTATATCAAAATTGTCAGTGGAGTTTACGAGTTCGAGTTCACGAGGGATTGCTGTAATTTGTCTAGGGATACTTTCGCTAACACAACAATTAAGGGTAGAACGTATGAGCGGAAAAGCACTCGTCCCCGCACCCGTCCCCGCCCCAAGAACCGGTTTCGCTGCCGGATGACCCGCCGCACCCACCGCCCCAGCGCACATCCAACCTGCTAGATATTTTGACGCGCCGCGTCGGAAACCGGAGTTTTCGGAGGGGCATGTGTCTCCCCGCTTAAGAGCTATTTTAGGTCATGCTACATCCGTAGATGGTCAAGCTTCCCTGCATAAGCTAAATGTAGGAAGCCAGCTGACAAAGACCAAGCTTACACGTATCCCCTTATTGTCAGCTTCACTTTTAAGCACTACTGCATTGCTGAGAAGACCTTTTTAGGGGCAATAAACACTGTCATATCAAAATATGGAGACGCTAGGTCCTTTTGTTATTTTGCATGAGTTTATTTCTTTCGCGCGACGAAGAAACCTGCTCCCGAGAGAGCGGGACACGATACCAGCCGATGCGTATGCCGAAAATAGGCATACGCATCGCCGAAGGTGGGGGACGGTAGCAGCTGGGTGGCATCTCGGGCAGAACAACCACCCTTCCAATTCCCGAAGGTCGAGTACTCGCGATCCCTATTATAATATCTGCATGGTCAACATGTTGCAAGGGCTTGCTCTTGCTAGAGGAAGAATACGGTGCTTTTTACTTGCTTCCTCTTGCACAGCCTATAACGTGCTGCCTGCATAAAGGCTTCGCGTGTGATCTCAACAGCGTCATTACACTTAGAAAGGGGAGCAAGTGGGCTGGTTGGTGCGTGTTTAAAAATGTAAGAAACAGCGCAAAGGACAGGACGCAGAGTAGAAGACAAACACGCGGCGCTTGTCTTCGCCGCGTGTTTGTCTTCTACTCTACGTCTTCTACACTAGTCTGTTTGTCTTTTACTCTACTTTGTGCTGTTTCTTACAATTTTAGTCATTACACTGTTTCAGCTTAACTCGCAGGCACGTCGTCCGTCCTTGCTCACACCGACATGCACAAGTAATACTTAGCTTTGCGGAGCACTAAACAGAATTGCTATCGTGCCAGCGCGATGGGTCTTAAAACAGCGTAGTTTTGCACTCACCGTACAAAAGTCTTCCACATTCACGTCATTTGGTGTGTTGATTGCCCTGGAGTTAACCCTACCTGTTCAATATAAGACATTTTTAAGTGCCCCTCTCGTTACCCAGAAACAAGTTGGCCCGTTTTCCTGCGTGCCTCTGAGGCTCATGCAATTCTGTTCGCAACATATGCCACGTTGCTTACAGATGACGATTTGAGAACAAACTGTAGCGCTCAGTTTTATTATATATTCGTTTTGTTCAGACCCAGACGCATACCGAAGGGGTCACGATAACCAGTTAGCGCGCATTGATGCCTGAGGCTGTCTCTCACATCCTCACATGGTTTATTCGAGCCCACCCCAACCTGACACAAAACTACAGCAAAGCAAATATCCGCAGTCGTCCACGCCTTCACGAATACCCCCCGCCCCACGGGGTTCCTCACAGCTCTAAAAATCTTCCTTAGAAAAGGAGAAGTCACTCAAAATAAGATCTATGCAAATAGTGCCGCTTCAAAAGCGAGCTTGGCTCTTGCTCTCAGGTAGAGATCGAGACAGATATTCAAAATATCCCGCCTATTACGTCCTACTCATTTCCGGATAAAAGGTGCCTCATGGCATTTTCATTCCATCCGTTCAAGCGTTGTCGCCATTCCTTTCCCATTCCATACCAGGGTAGTGAAAAGGTGGTATGAATCAAGGGTAATTCCAATTCGGGCATGGTACCCTGCAACACTGACCGCAACTGTGTTGATGGAACTGTTAAGTGCCTGACCTATATATTTGTGGCCAGTTCCGTACCCCCACATATTCGCATTGAGTTTGCCGAAATAATTCCGCTATGGTAGCAGAAACGTTTTGACACTGTAGTTGTTCAGACGAATCTTCAAAGCCGAAGACACTGAAATACGCAACCTACGCATGGATAATTCCTTATCTTCAGAAGGAAGAACGTTATCGAATCCAGATACTACAGCAAGTGAAAGGGATTCATTCTTCGTTCTTGGTAGGTCAGCGCAGGTGAGCGTCCTGTTGTGTGCGCCAAATGGGGATTACGATGACGCGATGTTGTCGCATCGTATTGTCTGCGTGCCCTTTTTCCTGCTATAATTTTGTGTGGCCACTGTACAATGTGATCATTTCGCGTCGACTAGCCTAATTTTCATGCTTACTCCGCTAGAGCTGTCACGCACGCACAAAGTGGAATTGTTATCGTCGTCAACGCTAGCGATAAAGTCTGCGCCGCGCCCCGGGGAGGTGCAGCATGCGCTGAGGTGTCTCACTCAACGCACCCGAATCCCTGCTTCGAGGGGCGACACAAGCGGGTCGTGGGCCGGCGTGCAGGGTCCCGCGTTCCCCCAAGGGAGGGCGACTGGATTGTGTTTGCAGACGCGGGGCAAATATTGACCAGGACTGGGCGGGAGAGGAGGGTCCCAGCCCCGTGCGGCGGGAAGCCGGAAAATGGATCGGCGCCCAGGATGCCGCGCCCGTCTTGCCTGCTTCCACCTTCCACCCCGCGGCCGCTGGAACGCCGGCTTGCTAATGGCGGTAACGTGCCCGCTGGCCAGCATGCACTCAGGCCAGTGGTACGTGGGCTTCAATTTTTATGAGCTCATCTTCCGCGCGCAAGGGGGTGCCAGCCGAAAAGTTGATGTGCGCGAACGCCGACCCGAAATGGAGGGCGCAAAACAGGCGAAGACGAAGGAAGACACGAAAGACGTTGCTCCTCATAAATGCACTTACTACAACCATAAACCAATTAGCTCAACGAGTTCTGTTAACGCGAGCCCTAACAGCATGCTGATTCTACAAAACGTATCCCACTTGCTCATCCAACCGGCAACTGCGTCAGGTCTCCGAAAGCATTCGGTGTCATTGTGGCATGGCGGCCAATCGTGCCTAGAATTTGCAACAAGAAAGATCGCGGACGACCACATGAGTTGTATGGCGATTTCATCCACGTTTTGGGTTGTTATGGCAAGGCTGCGTCTGGAGTGCCGTCCGCTGGTACTATAAGAACCCCACTAAAGCATCTTCCACCGGCGTTTAGCTTAAAAATATGACGCGTGTGCCTGTACTTTGCACTTCCAACGTAACGTATTTAGCGGAACCTAAACTGTCCTATCGTAACCTATCACAACCAAACAAACTGAAAGCAATCATTTAGAACACGAAAAACTAGAGCAAAGAAATTTGAAGTGAAACTAAAGATTTCAAAACAAAGTAGGAAATAGCCGAACTCGAACCAAGGCCCCTGAAATGCGTGAGCTAAGACGGAACCTCATGACCCCAACGGAAGGTGCCGTGTACTGCGCGCCAGCCTAGTCCTAAATGCTTCAGTGTCGTCGGACAGCACTGTAGACATTGCGTTATGACAAACGTCGAACACTGCTGCCAATCTTGGCTATGCATAATGAACACACTTGGGTGTGAACACACTTTCAGTAAAGCGACGCCGAGCAATACGCCGCACGTAAAGACGGCTAAGACCGTAAGTACGGTATAAATCGTGGTTCTTGGTTTATCTCGACGGCAATTGTGTAGACAGTTTCGGCTGTCGAATTAGCACGTGTTAGTCAAGACAAGTGCAGCTTCTATAATGGTCCTTGGCAAATCATTTTTATAGATTAAGGGGACTACAACGATGACGGCAGTTACCGGTGGCGAATTTTATCACTTCAATTAGCCTTATTTGGCCACCTAACCATCGGCAGTGACGGCGGCAGTGACAATGACTGGGTTGGTTACCGACAGCACCTTGATGGACAACGTGGCGGTAATTTTGATCACTAATGACCAGCTTGGGGCGTCAATGAACGATGATGACAGGCATCATTTAGGATATCGTCACTACAACGAACACCACCGGTCGAACGTGTGAGCTACATCAGGACCTTCCGGCAATGCGTTTTACGGGTCATCATATGACCACTTTCAAGGGACAGTATACAAGTCACCCAACACAAAGTTTCAAAACCCAAGAACGCCGCGCCGTCATTTCAGATAGCAGCTAGCAAAGCATCGAATAAAAGGTCTATGGAAGCTGACAAAATTAAATGCTATGGCAAATACTTTAAATATAAAAACTAAATCAGCTATTTATTTGAGGGGTGGAAAACTGCACGTGAGAGGGGAGACAATGAGGACGGGCGCAGTCCTGTCCCCTCTTTGTTGCCTCGTCTCTCACGCGCACTTTTTCCGCCCTTGAAGTATCCCAACAGAACGCGGCACGAACAAAATCACGGAGAAAAGTTTAATAACAGTTTATTTAATTTTCGTAGCCTGAAGACATAACATCACTTTAGAGGGGAGCACTAATCATTAAATATAGATACTTCATGTTGTCATAAAAAATATTCAGTACGATCTGGACAAACTTAAAACGTTTTTGAAAGCGGCAAAATGGGAAAGTTAGACCACGGAAAGCCACAGCTTTATCTAATAATAACGACTAAATATTCTGCATTAAAATGGTTTTCATAGCTGTTCAAGAGACACAAAGCCTGTTGTTACAATACGGAATGAACGAGACCGCGCTGCTCCAGGCTTGTCGCGTATTCAAAACGAAAATGGTGGGCAAGCTGCACTTCCAACGCAGGCGCGGAAGCCTTGCTGCCATTACGCCCTTGTCGACACAGCGCTTCTCTTTAATGTACCACGGTTCGCCTCATTTGTTTGGCCGCCACAACACAATACATACGGGCACACTAATGTAAATGCATCCTCCATGAGGAACGGCTAATTTCACGTGTGTGCAATCGATTAAGTTTGCATAGTTTGAGCTGCCTTGCTTAATACCAGCGACACTCACGAGCCCCCTATTACAACGTTCTCTTCTGTACTAAAGGTTGCTTCCCCGCGAGAACACCCTGTGTGCAGGGGTGCACCCTTTACAGGCCACCTGCTTCGTTGCCTGCTTGCTTTGTTGTACTGGCATCACTTCCGTGAGGGATAATCCCGGAATAAAACACTTTTGTGTTCAAAATAAGACTCCTGGGCTCCTTAAACGCGCTTTGAACATTCTCTATAAACGCGCACAACATGGAGGTTACGTGCGCGACAATATCCGAGCCAACTGTCGCTTTTTTGTTCATTAACAGCACAGAACTTACAATTGGAAGGTAGAGCTCAGTGCTGTCTCTCTCTCGCTTATTTAGAAAATCACGCCACCCTTACCGATTTCACGACTCACCAAACGTAGATGGGTCAGCACAGTCTAGTGACCCGGTTTAGAAGGCGAAGCCACACGTTGCGATTTCAAAATCGCTAAAGCGACGCGCAGGGTAGCATACAAGAACTTAAGTTTGCACGCACAGGTTTACGTGGCTGAAGGACTCAGTGTATTAACCATGGGAGATACGAAGGGCGTAGTTACACTGTCCAAGGTGGCCATGACAGAGCCAGAGCAGGCTTCGCGCCCCGCACAGCAGCCTGGACCACAGCGCCAAGCTGAACTGCTCTCTCGTCTTTGACTCCCCGGGACGAGATATATCCACAGCTACTAATGCATGCATAAATGGACATGTATCCTGCTGTGCCAAAAAATGGGAGGGACAAGCGTTACATATATATAGAAGCATGCACACGTACGTACACTTACAAATTCCACAGCGATGTATTTCTACACGCGTGTAAGCTCATCTCAGCCATCTAGCTGATACAACGAACCTACACTTGTTTGGTGATTTTTTGCAGCGTGACCGAATGTGCGAATCTGGCAAATCAGGGAGCATGCGACGAGAGTCAAAAGTAAGAATCTGTGCATGGAAAACGCTGCAAATGAACTCTGCTGTCCCTACGCACGTCGTGGTTTTTTTTTACTCCAATCTCATGCTGGACATTGTCTCATGCTGGACATTGTCATGCTGGACATCTGACTTTTATCCTGAAGGTATTCATTTCTGCCGATATGCACCTCTTGTGTTTGTTATGACACACATATGCCGCTAGAAGGCCCCTTACGAGCTGTGGCCTTGAGCGATTCGCCAATTTATCGCGGATGGCCAATATACCGCAGCGGTGTTTGCTGTGGCACACGCGCTACTCGTTGGGACGCAGTGGCGTCGATAATAGAAAGTTCTGCTTCCACAGTGGCGTACTAAAGCATTCGTTTTTTAAACGTGAAAATTCGTCGCCCACCACCCGTATCGCTTTAAATTACGTAACAAAACGTATCACGTGGCCTCTTCACTAGTCACTGATGCGCCTGCCGCAAAGGCGCGTTCGAGTCTCGTGGCCAACTTTCTGCCTGCAACATATCCAGACGTCAAATGCGCTGCTGCCGAAAGAAGGAGAGATCTCCGGGCGCAAACACGGAGGGCGCAACCCCCACCCCCACCCCTCGGAGGCAGGCGACGCGCCGGCCCTGTCCACGCAGCGTGAAGGACGAGCTCGTTTACAGCGCACGCAGCTTGTCGTCGGCGCGACGTTCGGCCATCCGCGATGGTGTCGCCGCCGAGATGAGCGCTTGGCATGCCGCGCACGGCCGCCGGCCCTCACCACTAGTGGCCGCTTCTCGCCGCCAGTTGCGTGCAGCGGCCTCGCCATCCTCATCGCGGCACGGGACCCGACCTCAGTCACTGCCCTTATAGGATCGAATGCACTTGAAGTCCTCAAGGGTTAGGGCAGTAAATCATACGTCCAAAGTCCTGTTACTCTGCAGATTAACGCATCTAAGTTCAGAGGGAGGTCATGAATGCAAGGAGGTGTTTTCGCCACATTTATCGTATGTTGGATAAACGAAAAACTGGTCCCGGGTGAAGCGTTTTCGGTAAAAAAGGTGCCGAAGTCGAACAACAAAAATATGGTCCCGTTCAAATAACTGATTCTGTGGAAGCTTTTAGCCCTTTGATACCCAGCGTTGCTCAGAAGCAACAACGCAAACAACATTTTTTTTCCTCCGGGCTTTGTGGGGTTTTAGACATTTAACACCATGCGATTAAAGACGAAGGTACGTGGACCTTACAAAAGGGAAAAAGGAGGCCAGCGCGTACTTTTGGCGGCTAAAAATTCAGAATTGTTCATGCGTGCCGACTCGCATCGAGCCCTGCGGCCCGATAGGCTCGTGACAGGCAAGCGAAATTGTGCCATTTCGTTATTATTACAAATTACAGCAGCGTCAACTTTAGGTTTATGGTCTCCAATGGAACCACAAACCACGGAGATTAAGGTGGCATAGTTGTTCAACCAATTTATTTATTTATTTTTTATTTATTTATTTATTTATTTATTTATTTATTTATTTATTTATTTATTTATTTATTTATTTATTCGCCGAGCGCACGTCTTGCAAACACAGCAGCATTACGTGTTTGACGGACTGGCTCTACCCACCCGCAGCCACAGCCAAGCAGGTGTTTGCCTCCTTGTGGGACTTCGCTCTCGCTACTGGCGTTCATCTGAGAATGCAGTTTTCCCGAACTGACACCACCCTCCCCACCCGCCCCCACATAGGCCGAGTCGCCATCCTTGTGCCAATAAAGTTTCATTCATTTATTTATTTATTTATTTATTTATTTATTTATTTATTTATTTATTTATTTATTTATTTATTTATTTATTTATTTATTTATTAAGAATACCTTCAAGGCCCTGAGGCTTTACAGACAGGAGTGGTACAAAGATGGTACGTACAGAAAAAAACAGCACATTGTCAATTGTCAATTCAGGGCATTTCGTACAGCAATCTTGAATCAAACAGGATCACGTAAATTGCGACGCAGATTACCAAGCATGCGATTTGCATTGTTAGTTACCTAGTCAACATGCGCATTCCAGGTTAGGTCGTTTGAGATATGAAGACCGAGGTATTTGTACATGTTAACAGGCAATAAGGCGGAGTTATTAAGAAAATACGAACTTGAATTCTGTTGTTTGCTGCTCCTAATTACACGCATTGTTTTGCACTTGTTAACCTTTAGTTTCATCAGCCATTTATCATACCAGTTCGACACATTGTTAAAATCTTCTTGAAGCCTCTGGACGTCGCTCGCGTTAGTAATTTTACGATAGATTACACAATCATCCGCAAAAGGCTTGATTGATGAGAATTTAACACAATCAGGAAGGTCATCAATCTAGATAGGAAAAAGTAAGGCTCCCAGTACTGAGACTTGTGAAACTACTGATTTAACTGCACAAGTATCAGATGAGTAATTGTTAGCTGTTATGTATTGTCTTCTGTTTGAGAGGAAGTGTTTGATCCAGCCAAGAACGTTCACATTAATGTTAAGCTTGCTGAGTTTAAGAGTAATAGGTCATGAGAAACGGTGTCAAATGCTTTAGAGAAGTCGAGAAAGATGCCATCGGTGTCAGCTCCAGTGTCAGTGTTACTAAACAAATCATTGGTAACAGATATTAGTTGGGTTTCACAAGAGAACATTCGTCTGAAACCGTGCTGGGACACATTAAAAAAAGGAGTTGGTGTCGAGGAATCCAGTGAGGTGAGAATACAGGATGTGCTCTAAACGTTTGCAAGAAATGGACGTTAAAGAAATGGGGCGGTAGTTATCAACCCAATAAATTTTGCCTGATTTATTAGCCGGACCCACCTTTCCCGTCTTCCAATCGCTCGGCAGGGTACTAGAGAGTAATGATTGCTCAAAAATCCGAGCAAGGGTTATGGACATAAATAACCCGTACATTTCAACATCTCCGAATTTATCATGTGTGGACCTGTAGTTGAGGAAACTGTCAAATTATTAATCAATTTACTCACACCACCGCAATCTATAATAATTGGCTCCATCTGTGGGAAACTAACATTGTGTAGTGGTGAATAAGAGGTTGGAACACATTGATTGAAAAAAGAGGCAAACGCGTTATTTAAAACAATACAACACTTGTCAGGCGGAACAACCGCGTCTTTAGGGTCGATTATTGTAATTTCTCTATTTTTCGCTCCACTAATAATTCTCCAGAATTTTTTCGGGTTCTCTTTCAGAAGGGAGGGAAGCGTGAGGCCAAAAAATGTTTTTTTATCATTTGTGGCGGTTGTATTGTATTGTGCATTTATTTGACGATAAGCATACCATTTATCGGGGTGATTTGTTAGTTTGGCGCGACGGAAAAGGCGTTTCTTTTTTTACGCAGTCGCTTTAGGGTTGCGCTAAACCATGGGGAGCGGGTATTAAAAGTTTCTTCTTTTGTTATGCATGTTGCACTGAATCAAGTGTAGCAACTTGTTTTTAAAAATTGACCAGTTTTCTTCAAGCGCTCGTTCCCAAAACTTGGGAACGTAATCATCGGTAAAGGCGTCTAGTTCGTTGGTCATTGACGCAATATCGGCTCTGCCAAAATCTTGTATAATTTTTGTATGCTTTTTAGAAGGGATTTGGGATTTTAAGGTGAAATGAAGTATCGAATGGTCACTAATTCCAGGAAGGCATGTGATAGGAGAAATCAGGTCCGGTACATTAGTAAGAACAAGATCTAAAGTGCTTGCGCATGTGGGTGTAGTACGCGTGGGCCTATGAACAAGTTGGACGAGGTTGAAATCGTGGCAAACGTTTAAGAAATGTGTAGACTCGGATGTGTTTTGTCTAGCAGTAATAGAGTTATTGTGCTATTCGATGTTGGGGAAGTTGAAATCGCCAAACAATAATAGTGGAGAATTTGGGAATCTGACCATAAGCCTGTTTCATAGATCATGTAGTTCTTCACAAAATGATGTCGAGGCAGACGGTGACCCGTAGCACGCACAAAAAATCAATTCATTGCCGGCTAGGATAACACGAGCACAAACAGCTTCAAAAGGTGATATGATAGAAACAGATTTCGAAAGAAGGGAATTATTAACCGCAATCATCACACCTCTGCCTGACCGAAAATCGCGGTCGTATTGGTATATGGTGTATGCCTTTTCGCAATCTAGAATTTTATTCTGTATATTCGCAGACAACCAAGTTTCAGTGATAACGGCAATGTTAGCCGAACACGAGTCGATTATTGAACACAAAGCCGAGCGTTTGTTAAGCACACTCCGCGCATTGGTGTAAAAACGGATACATTGTTTTGCTGCTGCCTGGCTGCAGAGGATTGCTATGACAATCTAGGATGGGTTGCGTTCGAGACTTGGGTGCTGTTTTCATCGTCGTTTGGGCAGCAGCAAGAGCCCGTTTGGGCAGCAGCAAGAGCCTGGTGTTGCTGAAGAATAACGCCTCATTGTATCCGTCCTAAATACCCCCATTCTTTTTTCTGACTTCGTATTTGTAATGTCTAGAGTCCGTCTAGATGATAAACTTGAAGTTTGAAGTTTGCGTTTGTTTCGCTTATGATACAATATATTTTCTTGCCTATCCGCGGAAGCACTCGAAGGAGCTTGTATTCGAGTTTACTCGAAGAAACTTGTTTTCGCGATTTTAAGCAAACAATAATGTTTCGGGTATGTTTGTTTTTATGGCATGCCTTTTTAGAGTGATAGAAAGTAAATTGAGGCTCAAATAAACTTTTCCTGACACGAAATGAATGTATCTGCAAACGGCAGGGAAAGACTGCCTAGATTACACCGGGCTCTTGTTTCAAACCACGTGCACAGGTTGTCTGGAGAGGCGGTGTAGAGACGAAAGTTAGTAGCAAGAGTATACCCAACGATTAAATTTTAAAGGGGGCGAGACGGGCAGACATCACCGGTTAGGAAGTGGCGTTTTACAAACCTTTCGATTTACCGGTTTGATAAAATTTCTAATTATGCTTTCTTTTGCATTGATGATCCCCGCGTTGCTTGTGTTGTCTTATCGTGCGTATTCTTTTGCTCCTGGGATAACCCGGAGAAGCTGGCTCTCTCTGCCCAGATCCGCGGCTACATCTGCACACGCGCGCGAGCACGCACACGCGCGTAAGCCCAGACTGTTTTCGCATTTGATTTGGCCTTTAGAAGCATTGTGACACCGCTGTCGTCGCGAGTATCACGCTTGAAAAGAACACAGCAAAGAACAAACTCACAAGGAAGGTATTTCGTTTTGGTAAAGGCGATTATTCTGCGATGTCACAGGCGCTTTCAAATCATCTGCCTGTTTTCGAATGCCTTGCCGAATATTCTAACACACAAGAACTGTGGTGGTGTGCTCTTAAAAGTAAAGTAATTGAAAATTTAGATATTTACATGCCAAGTATCCATTCTCGTGGGATGAAAAGCATTAAGAAGCCTTGGGTTACCTCACAGTTATTGAAAATTATTAAAAACAGGCTGCGAGTGTACCGTAGCTTCAAAATAACAAAGACAAAAAACACTTCGACAGGTTAAGCGCCCTAACGCGTGAATACCAAGTTACGGCAAAAAACGCGAAAGTGGGCTACTTAAATAGGCTAAACGAAGAAACGAAAGCAAATCCCAAAATGTTTTGGCGGTACTTAAAACGTTCCGGGTCGGATGCTACCGGTATTAACGAAATCCAATGTAATAATCAAGTATTCTCAGAAGATTTAGACAAGGCGAACTGCCTCAATGAATATTTTTGTTCTGTATTTTAGCCAAAGACTGATGAGCACTGTGATATCCCATGTGTATATCCCGTACCTTTAATGCAGCCTATTGAGCTTAGCTTGAACGGCATTCAAGCCTTTCTAGGTAATCTCGATCAAACTAAAAACAAAAGCAAACCGTGCTGACGACATTCTTCTGCGTATATACAAACATTGTGCTTCTCCTATTTTCATGTATCTTTACCTAATATACTCGAAGTCTTTATCTACTGGTGTTTTACCAGATGACTATAAGGTGGCACATCTTGTACCGATCCACAAATGTGGACCCAAAAAGGAAGCTGTTATCTATGGACCGATTTCATTACCATCATTTGCCTGCAAAGTACCTGAGCACATCTTGTACAAGGAAATAACGCGACATATGACATATAACACAGCACAAATTGTTAATAGAAAATCAGCATGGATTCCGTAAAGGACTCCCCTGTACCACGCAGCTCGTTGTATTTTATCACAATTTATCATCTAGTATTGACGAAAGTGGGTAGATTGATTGTATTTTTCTTGATTTCCTAAAAGCTTTTGATTCGGTATCGCATGGTCTCCTTTTGCAAAAACTTAAGTACTTTAATTTAGACCTAAATGTGATAATCTGGATCGAAAATTATTTAAAGTATCGTCGCCAGTGTGTTGTTTTGTATGGAAAAGCATGCAATTATGTTGACGTGACATCTGGTGTGCGACAGGGCTCTGTTTTAGGTCCTTTGTTGTTTTTAATATATATCAATGATATTGCTGTTGGTCATACCTCGGCAAAGTTGGCGCGGCTCACTCAAACTCACTCACAATTTTGTTTTTTCGAATCACCACTCACTCAAACTCAGACTCAATGCTGAGCAGCACATCTGCACTCACTCAAACTCAAACTCACATTGCGCGCAAAACTCAGAACTCACTCGGACTCAGAACTCAAAATGTACTCAGAACTCAAAATGTACTCAAACTCAATATGTACTCAAAACTCAAAATGTACTGAAAACTCAAAATATACTCAAACTCAAAGTGTACTCAAACTCAAAATGAACTCAAAACTCAAAATGTACTCAAACTCAAAATGGACTCAAAACTCAAAATGTACTCAAACTCAAAGTGAACTCAAAACTCAAAATGTACTCAAAACTTAAAATGTACTCAAACTCAACATGTACTCAAAACTCAAAATGGACTCGAAACTCAAAATGTACTCAAAACTCAAAATGAACTCAGAACTCAAAATGGGCTGAGAACTCAAAATGAATTCAGAACTCAAATGGCCTCAGAGATTGAGACAGTGAGAGAGTGAGAGTGAGAGTGTGAGAGTGAGAGTGAGTGTGAGACTGAGAGTGTGAGTGAGAGTGTGAGTGAGCGTGTGAGTGTGAGTGAGTGTGAGTGAGAGTGACAGTGTGAGTGAGAGTGTGAGTGTGTGACTGAGAGTGAGAGTGTCAGTGTGAATGATTGAGAGTGTGAGTGTGGGTGTGAGTGAGAGTGTGAGTTGAGTGTGAGTGAGAGTGAGAGTGTGAGTGAGAGTATGAGTGTGCCTGTGAGTGAGAGTGAGAGTGTGAGTGTGAGTGTCAGTGAGAGTAAGAGTGATAGTGAGAGTGTGAGTGTGAGAGTGAGAGTGTGAGTATGAGTGTGAGTGAGAGTGAGAGTGTGAGCTTGAGTGGAGTGAGAATGAGAGTGCGAGTGAGAGTATGAGTGGGCCTGTGAGTGAGAGTGAGAGTGTGAGTGAGAGGAAGAGTAAGAGTGAGAGTGTGAGTGTGAGTGTGAGAGTAACAGTGAGAGCGTGAGTGAGAGTGTGAGTGAGAGTGAGAGTGAGAGTGTGAGTTGAGTGTGAGAGTGAGTGTGAGTGTGAGTGAGAGTGAGAGGGTGAGTGGAGTGAGAGTGAGAGTATGAGTGTGCCTGTGAGTGAGAGTGAGAGTGTGAGTGTGAGTGTGAGAGTGAGAGTGAAAGCGTGAGTGAGAGTGGAGTGAGAGTGAGAGTGAGAGTGTGAGTGAGAGTATGGGTGTGCCTGTGAGTGAGAGTGAGTGTGAGTGTTAGTGAGAGTAAGAGTAAGAGTGAGAGTGTGAGTGTGAGTGTGAGAGTGAGAGTGAGAGCGTGAGTGAGAGTGAGAGTGATAGTGAGAGTGTGAGTGTGAGTGGAGAGAGAGTGAGAGTGTGAGTGTGAGTGAGATTGAGAGTGAGAGTGAGAGTGAGAGTGTGAGAGTGAGAGTGAGATTGAGAGTGAGAGTGTGAGTGTGAGTGTAAGTGAGTGTGTTTGAGAGTGAGAGCGAGAGTGTGAGTGAGAGTGAGAGTGAGAGTGTGAGTGAGAGTGTGAGTGTGAGTGTGAGTGAGATTGTGAATGTGAGTGAGAGTGAGATTGATAGTGAGAGTGTGAGTGTGAGTGGAGTGAGAGTGTGAGTGTGTGTGAGAGTGTGAGTGAGTGTGAGTTGAGTGTGAGTGTGAGTGAGAGTGTGAGTGTGAGTGAGAGTTAGAGTGTGAGTGAGAGTGTGAGTGTGAGTGAGAGTGTGAGAGTGATAGTGTGAGTGTGAGTTGAGTGTGAGTGTGAGTGAGAGTGAGAGTGAGAGTGAGTGTGAGTGTGAGAGTGTGAGTGTGAGTGAGAGTGTGAGTGTGAGTGTGTGAGAGTGTGAGAGTGTGAGAGTGTGAGTGTGAGTGTGAGTGAGAGTTATAGTGAGAGTATGAGTATGAGTATGAGTGTGAGTGTGAGTTAGAGTGAGAGTGTGAGTGTGAGTGTGATTGAGAGTAAGAGTAAGAGTAAGAGTGACAGTGTGAGTGAGTGCGAGTTCGAGTGAGTGTAAGTGAGTGTGAGTGTGAGTGAGAGTGGAGTGAGAGTGTGAGTGAGAGTGAGAGTGAGAGTGAGAGTGAGATTGAGAGTGAGGGTGAGAGTGAGAGTGTGAGTGTGAGTGTGAGTGTGAGAGTGAGAGTGTGAGTGAGAGTGAGAATGTGAGTGTGAGTGTGAGGTGACTGTGAGTGAGAGTGAGAGTGTGAGTGTGAGTTTGAGTGTGAGTGGGGGCAGAGTGAGAGTGTGAGTGTGAGTGAGAGTGTGAGTGTGTGAGAGTGTGAGAGTGAGTGTGAGTGGGAGTGTGAGTGAGAGTGTGAGTGAGAGTGTGAGTGAGAGCGGGAGTGTGAGTGTGAGGGTGAGTGAGTGAGTGTGAGTGAGTGAGTGTGAGTGAGTGAGTGAGCGTGTGAGTGTGAGTGTGTACATTTTGCTATATACCTTTCGCTATATCCTCATAATTATAACCAGAAAGCATTTTTATATTTGCCCCACGTGATCCCCCTCGACGAGACCTTTAATTTGATACCCCACACACACTAGCAGGGTCATATGGAATTCATACCAGTCAAACTAACCATGACTCATGACTGTAACCAGGACGCATTATTTAGGTGTCCGACGTGATTCCCCTAACTGGAACCTTCAATTTGACGTCCCACATGCTTCAGCGGCCTCACCTTGAATTTAACCCAATCTATGACTCATAATGACTATCTCATGATTCGAACTACGAAGCCTTTTTTTATTTGTACCAAGTGATTCCCCTCGTCAAGACCGTAAATTTGACACCCTACACGCCCTATTGGGGTAACTTCGAATTTTACCCCAATATAAGACTCGCCATGACAATCTAATGATTATAACCAGGAAGCATTTTTGTATTTCTCCCACGTGATTCCGCTCATCAAGACCATTAATTTGATACCCATCACATCCTAGCGGAATCAATTTGAAATTAAACCAATCAATGACTAACCATGACTATCTCATGATATAGCCCTACCACATTTTTGTGCCACGTGATTTCCCTTATCAGAACCTTTAATCTGATGCCCCGGACACCCAGTGGCATCATTGTGAATTTTAACCTAATTTATGACCCATTTTGACTATGTCATGATAATAATCAGGAAGCACGTGATTACCCTCATGCAGACCTTTAATTTGATACGCCACACGTCCTAGAGTCATGAACTTGAATTTTAACCGAATCTATGACTTACCATAACTACGTCATGATATATCCATAACTCATTTTCATCCCGAATGATTCCCCACATCGAGACCTTGAATTTGATTCCCCACATGCCCTCGCAGCGTCATTTTGAATTTTAACCCAATCTATTACTCATTATGACTGCATAGGGACTATGACTGCATAGGGACTACAATCAGGAAGCATTTTTTTATTTACCCCGCTTGATTCCGTTAATCCGGACCTTTCGTTTGATACCTTACACGCCTTAGCGTCATCAGTTTCACTTTTCACCCAATCTAATGTGGTCATTATTCTGTCTTACGGGGCGCTGCCCAGTCAATTCAGCTAATTCATTCGAAACAGCAGAAAGGACAGCCCCCGCCCCCATTTCCCCCGGCTCTCACCTCTTCCTTTGTGACCCCTAGTATATCAAGCCGTTAACAGTGCAGGCGAACAACCAGCACGCCAGCGCCGCCGTGTGCTTTCCCACCACCCTTTCCCACGCTCTTAGTGGACCCGTCAGGAGGAAAAGTTAAGACAACCCTTTTTTATGACCTCACCAGTCAATTATCACTCACGCGCCCAGCCGCGAAAATTAGGTATACAGCAAGTGCTTATGGCCAGGAAAATTCAACAAGAAACTAAAAAAAATCAGACACCCCCTCCCTCCCAACCGATCATGCATCGCGATTGGTGCCGTACCCGCAGGTAACCTGAATTCCGAGCCCACAGTGACGCATGAAACTTAACAGCCAACCATAGCTGCCTGCTAGGCTACTCATATGTACTCAAACTCAAAATGGACTCAAAACTCCTATGTACTCAGAACTCAAAATGCACTCAAAACTCAATATGTAATCAAACTCAAAATGTACTCAAACTCAAAATGTACTCAGAACTCAAAATGGACTCCAACTCAAAATGTACTTAGAACTCAAAATGGACTCAAACTCACATTGTACTCAGAACTCAAAATGGACTCAAACTCAAAATAGACTAAAACTCAAAATGTACTCAGAACTCAAAATCAGTACTCAGAACTCAGAACTAGACTCTGGCCGTGGGGTGTGTGCGCGTGCGTGTGTGCGCACGCACCTTTTTTGTATATTGTATTGCCCTGTATACACCCCAGACACGGCGCTGCTTGGGCCACTGCGGCCGCACGCCGAAGAAAAAAAAACACCGGCGTGCGTCATCTGCTCCGTTCCAATCCGATTCTAAACGGTGGCGTCAACAGAGTTGTTATTAATCGCACTCACATTGAACTCGAGGCAATACTTTGCGTTCGGTGAGGTAGAGTTTGTAACGTGAAACAGTCATGTGTTTCACAGTCATGCTTAGCATGGACAAGTACCACCATCCCGCGGAGCCTGACGTAACGAGTGACGGCGCACTCGAATTGTTACATCGAGGAGAAGAGGGGTGCCTGATCTGCGGGCCGTGCGCACAACGTCGTTTAGCAACAGACGCTTGGCCACAGGTATGGCGGCGCACACTTGGTTGCCTGCATGCATTCCACGCCGTTGAATACCGGTTATATAAAAAACGGATATTTCTGTCAAAATAAGTGAAAACGTTTGATCTTCCGAACAAAATTTTCCGCGACAAACCACGGTGCGACTACAGGACTACGCCATTTTCAATCCTAAGCCACTTGGCTAGCTTCGGTGTGGGTGGGGATTGGCTTGATTCCAGCCGGTGTAACAAACTTTGATCTTGGAGGCCATGATTTTACGTGTAGCGATTCCTATAACCGGAAACATCATACGTGGCCAGTCTTTTCTAGGAACGAAGCACCTTAGGGGCTGTTGGCGTCTCCTGTCGTCGTTGTAACCGTCGTTTCGTGTAGTCACGGTACTAAAACACCGGGAAACTCGTTCACGCCTCTCGCAAGATTGTAACGCGTACTAAAAAATCTACGGGACACTCGTCTACGCCTCGAGAGTTTCGCGCTTCACCTCCAACCCCCAACGGTTTCATCGCCGTTGGCAAAAACGCCAAGGCGCCAAGAATACACTTGGACACTGCATGCTTCGCCCATCCCCATGTTTCACGTTAATGCATATGGCCCGGGATTTTGTTTTTAGACGCCACTTTTTTGGGGCCCCAGGCTACGCTGACTATGAGCATCATCAGCATCATGTTTATTCTGTGTCGTCCCGCGTAGCTAACGGCCGATGAGATTGTGCGCCAAGGGACCGCGCTTCCGCAAAGTGACTCTGACTCCGACGAAGATACTCCCGACCGCCCGCAGCTGTCAACGCAAGAGTTTGCAAATGCTTTGGCGTTGTTGTTCAGTGTTTACGAATAAAACGTGACGCTTGCAGGGATGCAAGCAAGCTTTCTTTCATGAAGTACGAATTTTAGGCGCGGAACGGGCCGTGACTTCAGTCCTATTTAAATTAAATAATGTTTATTTTGCGACTAGCGCATTTTTTGGACCGTTCTTTTTATGCAACTATTTTTCTACTGTATGTATCCTCGCCCCATCTTTTGTCTCCCTTATCTGCCTTTCTTTTATCTCCATCCCCCGCACTCCCACACGAACAGGCGTTCCGGAGTCAACCATTAGGTGAGGCAAACTACACTACTACAGTAGAACCCCGATAATACGACTTTCAAGGAACCCTGCGAAAGCGTGGTATGACCGGGGTGTCGAACGACCGGGGTGTAGGTAAATGCCGGCTTAGTAGAGGACCTCACGTGACATATGGGCTGAGAACTTATTTTTGCTACTACTACTATTTTTGCGCGTTCTCGGGTCATTTCTGAACCTTTAGCTGAAATCCCAAGTTACAAAAACACGCGACGCCTATGTTGCACCCCGCTCCCCTCCATACATCCGAGGTAGCCCGCCAGTGAGGCGCCGTGCGCTACGCGACACCCGTGCCGTCCGGCGCTATTTATAGCCCACCAGACCCTCGCCTCGCGCGAGCAGGATAAGGCTGACGTGGTCGAGCAAACTGAGAGGGAATAAAGCGAGTGGGAAACTCCCAAGGCCAAGCCAAACGAACGATAGTACAAGATGGAGATGGGGAAAAACGGCATACCAGTACGTGGTGGTGACACCTTTTAAAAGGTCCCGTGTCGTCGCTATTGGTCAAAGTGCTCAACATGTTTTAGTTTCCCACAAGATCCAGCAACGCGAAAGAGATAAGATGACTCAAACTTCGCAAGTAAAGCATGTTGCTGAGAAAATTATAGCGCGGTCTTGCTACAGTGATTTTCTGAGGCGGCCAGCGATGTACCCACAATAGCGGTGCTAACGTACACGTGTCTCCACCCTTGAGGCGGATGCGCGTAAATTGAGACACTCTACCAAAGAAAGGAGTGGAGTGACAGCGCGACTTTGAAAGACACTGATAAGCAAAGGGCAGAGATATGGGGAGAGAGCGTATTGAAAGGAAGAAGCTTGGTCTCGAGCGGGCAGAGAAAGCGGGTGTTCGGTCAGCGCCAATTAGTTGCGTCGTATGTGTTTTCGCGCTCGTCGGGGTCTCGACGGGAGCTTCAAACACACGGTCCGCCTGCCACCTGAACTTCGACTTCTCGCCTTAGGCGCGCTGCCGCAGTGCTGCCGTGAGGCGCCGTCGCAGGTAAGCTTCCGCTCGCGAGTACCCGCCTGCTTTCTCGCGTCTCTTCAGCAAGTGGTCTGGCCCGCCTTCGGGCCTTTGCACACCAAGCAGCGCCAAACGGGGGTTATGAATAAAGAAGGTAGGAACGAGGCGGCGAAGTGGAGAAAACGCCAGTTTATCCGCGCTAGGGTTCGTCGTATGAAGCGGACCGCGTGCACCCCAGCATCATACCACCGGGGTTTTTATAGCATTGTTTCTGTGGGGAGTTTGCCGGGACCGCGGTCATCCGTCGTAAGAAGCGGGTCGTTGTAAGTCCGGGGACGTATCAGCGGGGTTCCACTGTAGTAGACTATACAATAGTAGTAGATGACAATTAATCCATTCATTCCTTAAAGACTTCATTATTACACAAGTTGAGATAGCAAAATAACATGGCGTCATATTCTAACAATAATTAAAATGGAATGGATACATTACTAATACAGTCGCCAAGGCATTCCAGCAACGATACGCGGAGACAACGTTCTCTGTGGCAATGGAAAGAAGGTTATGGGAGAGGGGGGGTAAACTGCTTTGTGTTACTGCACCAAAGTAGTTCCTGGTAGGCTGGTTTAGGTTTCAGTTTCGGCGTTACAGATACGGATTAGCTGCAGCTTATTTCTTCTCATCAGCTTCGTGGTTACGTACGCTGAACCACGATCACCTTGCATGGAGGCATATTGGCGTGTCTTTCCCTTCGCTTCCTTTGTTTCTGAACACAAGGCAACTTTTTCACTGGAGAACTCGTACCGACTTAATTTCTGTATATGGTGAGCTATACTGTCCAACTTGGAACCGTCGAGCAATGGCGTAAATTTTGACAGCGCTGAAGTTTTCAGGGGGTGCACTGATATGTAAACTCTCCTAGAGCTGAAAACTGGGCAGCACCACGGACATGTGTAGCGTGCTTACATAGCGCGGGTGGGTATGCGGGAAGAGCAGCACGGGCACACTACGGCGCGTGGTCGAATATCGTTCGGATAACTTTGAGTGCGTTCCACTGCACCTTTGTCTTTATGTAGCTTCAGGTAGTCTTCCAATTACCAAACGAAGCCATTTTACCCTGAGACTTCAGCGTGCCATTCAGGACCTCCGCCTTAAGCCGTGCGGCAGTAGGCTCACTTAGGCCGGCAAGCTGGCTAATCGAAAGAAATGCGGAAACGACAGAGAGTACCGGTGGCGTCAGTCTCAAAACGTTCAAAACCACTTGCTTCGTCTGTTTTTCAGCTTTTGGTTCACGAGCTTCTTGAAAATCCTATGCGCGAACGAAGTGGAGAGCTACGGTAAGGTAAGGAAGCGGCCGTGAACGAGAACGCCATCCTTTTTTTTCCTGAAGAGAACCTTTGCGAAGCCAATAGCGAACGCCGCAACCAAAAAAACCTGAAAATCAAAAAGGTAATTCGCTCCGTTTCACATTTTCTGGCCATTATTATTCCAAGGCTAAAAAATAATAATCCTTTAATTGCTTAGGTTCCACCCACTAGATTATTTTTGTGGAACTATTGCAGCTGCGCAGGGAAGCAGCTTAATTGGGCTATGTAGCCTTACCTGCATTGCGGCAGAAAGGTGCCCCCGAGTATAGGGTTTCTGCGCAAAAACTGAGCGAACCGCCTCCACCCGCTACGCTGAACACCACGTGACCCTGGTAAGACCTACTCTTGAACACGGAAGTATAGCTTGGGGCCGCCTCCAGAAGTACCTCCGCGAAAAACTGGAAAGATTACGGGATACGGCTCTGAGATTTATCATTTCAAAATATTCTCAGCACGCGCAATCAAGCCAACTGTCCACTGTCTCTGCCATGTAGGTGTTATGTTGCTTCCGCAAGGCTTTTTATCTCGTCTGTCACGGCCTCATTGAAATAAGTGAAAACGGCCGCCGCTCTAGTAGGAGCAACCGCGATAAGTGCATCACGCCATTCAGTGCACACTGCAGTGCCTTTACATTTCTATGATTACATTTCTATTCCACGACATAACAGCGCAGGGAACGATACGAGGAGCGGAAAGACACGGCACGAGTGCTGATTAACAATAACAACTGGATGGTTATTAGGACAGAAAAACAGAAAATACACAGAGATGCGCGCACACCACACACATTACGAAAAAGAAAAATTTGGTTCCAATCCACGCTGTGAAAGTGGTTGGAAAGGAAAGCAAAACAACGACGCCACTTGAATTCACACACATGGCTCGATCAAGAGTGAAACCATAGATTCGGCCAGCCGTTGCTTGGAATTCGTGGGGGCGGCGTCCCGAACGCAGCAGCAGCGTCGGCTATGGCCGGGCTGGAGCGGCGGACGCCGCCGCTGTAGCCCGGCCATGAGTCGGGAGAAAGAAAATGGAGAGGAGCGTCTTTATAGGGTGAGACAGCGAAACCTAGCCATCCTTATGTGCTAGCTTGGGGCTGCACCACCGCGCGGCACAAGCAGAGACACCGAAATAATTCGCGATGTGAGCTTAGTGATTCCCATTTATACCGATTTAAACTAGTTAGTTTAGTAAGTTTGAGAATTGCGAGAAAGCTGGGGGAAGTTGTACCATCGCTATTTATCACAACCAGTTTCTCCTTTCGCCTTTAAGTAATACCTCTTAAAACACAACCGAATTGGTATTCACCAATCTGGAAAACGGAGTCCCATTCGTCGCAAGCAGCGCCCAAAAGGTGGCGCTTCTCTAGCGTCCAGATGTCTGTATGTGGTTTGTACATTCTGTTTTCTCGCCCTGCAAACCAATCGTTAACGTATCTTTGCCGTACGACCACTTACTTCCGTCGGTTGTGGGTTGCGCTGGAGGTGCTGTCGAACAAGTTAATCAAGCCGTGCGAAGGCACCGTGCAATGGACGCGATGCTGCACCAAAACAGACATAAAACAACCGTCGCTAAAGCAGACGACAAAGCCTTAAGGCACATTCCCACTGGCGATTTGTCTCGTCGCGCGACGGCACGAGTCGCGCGATGAGGCCTTGAGGTGGTGTTCGCACTTGCGATGAGCGATGATGCGACTGCATTCAGCGCAGCTGCTTCCCGACTTGTACATACGACCTCGTTGGTGCGTCAGCCATTCGAAGTCAAAGAATACGCGACAAAAGCAGGTAGAAATCAAACTAAAACACATGCTACTAACCTGGAGCAATGCCGAAAGCATTTGCGGGTTGCGGGAGGAGCAGAATAACAAACTCACGAAGGCTCTTTTCAACATATTATTGCACGAAGAAATGCACACGCTTGCTTTCACGCCACAACACCCGCATCACGGCCCACAAATGCCGCTTCTTTTCACAGGCGCAACGTTCTGACGCCTCCGAACTCTACGCGTGTTTACCAGTCGCCGATATACGAAGAGGCTACAAGTCAACCTACCGTCTCGCTGTCCACCTAGCTCTATTTACAATCCATACACGCTTCTCCACACTGATGAGTTCCACGCTATTCGTTGATTAGTGCACGCGTACGCTGAAGCCACTGACCAAAGAACCGATGCACACGGGAAGTTGCTTGCCGGCCCGACCCGGGCGGGTACAGCGATAGCGGGCCAAGCGCCTGACCGAGCGAGCCAGCGGCGGTGGCGGCGCTCGCCCGCCCGCCCGCAGCGTTTGCATACCGGATGTAAAGAAACGTTTCGTTTCCGGCTACGTCAGCCTACTCCGCGGCCATGATTGGCTTACCGGTTTTGCGGGGCCGTCGCGCGACGAGAGAATTCGGACCGAGAGCGATCTGCTCCGCCGTCGCAAAACTCCGAAAAGCGACGGCCGGCTCGTCGCTTTGCGACGTCGCTTTTCGTCGCGCGACGAGGCGCATCGCCAGTGGGAATGTGCCTTTACCGCGGACACCGCCGCCGGTAAGCAGGCACTTTCGCGCTGGCAACGCTGGGTAAATTGGCCGCCCCATCTCTAGTGGGCTCGAGAGGCGACATGATAATGCCTACTTTCCATTTTTGTTGTTCGTAATGTGTTTATGGTGCGGGCGCATCTCTGTGTATTTTGTGTTTTTATTTCCTAATAAACATTCAGCGCTCGTCCCGTGTATTTCTGCTCCTGGTCTCATTCCCTGCGATGTTATATCATGGTTTCAAAACGACTGGCCCAAATTTCCCTTTCGGCGCATTTCTATTTCCCTTGCGCTCAAAACTCTCGAATCACGCTTCCAGGCGAAGCTGTCAAAAATCGGCATCTATACGAGCTTTGTTAATTTGTGGATCCTGCGAAGCTGTTTTTCTGGCTTTAAAAACACCGAAAATATTTAGCAGTGTGGTATTATACTCCATTTTGTACGTTTATTTTCTCATGTGTGGCATGCGGTTTCTATTGGTACAGTTTTTTTGTCGCGTAAACGAAGTGTAAAATGTGGTTATTATACTGTTGGGGTACTTACTATGTAAAAAATAATTTTGCTTTTCCTTCTATTGTCCCTGAAAATGTTGTTTATTGTATTCATATGAACTTGCTGTACCTTATTATATACGTGGGATTTTGTATGCCCCTCTATATGTACGAACCTGCAGAAGACCTGCAGGATTGATTGATGAATTGTAAATAAATGTCGTGGGGAAGCTATTCTAATAGATGCAACGTTCTCAATAGGCGAAATGAAATGATAAATAAATTGGCACTCTCTTGCGCAATTCCTGAAGCCGCAGAAAATGACGAATGGCCCGCCATGTCAGCAATTAGGAAGCTCACGGCCAACGCTTTCAATGTTCCCTGCTCCAGTTGTAATGCTAGAAGGAGCTCAATGAGAAAGTTTATCAAACACAATGCATTTTTGCGACCATGACTGCGTGCGTCAAATAAAACTTTTTCTGCCAGGTACAAGGTGTTATGTCTTTTACATCAGCGCGGCAGAATCGACGTAAAAATATTTTGTTCGAATTTTCCTACGTAAACTTACCAGGGCGTTACAATTGTGAGCGCGTCGCAAACGTGTAGATTCGGTACTCGTCTGCACTTGGTTTACTGTGTGACAGGCTGTAGCTCTGAAGACTTACAGTTGCCGAGCTTCATTGGAACACTTTCCGTACGATTGGCTTTGCATTTGGTTTCAAAGCTGAATGAATGAAGGAATGAATGAATGAATGAATGAATGAATGAATGAATGAATGAATGAATGAATGAATGAATTAATTAATTAATTAATTAATTAATTAATTAATTAATTAATTAATTAATTAATGGATGAATAAATGAACAGTAAAGCGGCTATCACACCACCCGAAGCAGCAATAAGATTGACCTTTATACCCGAAAGTGCCACCCGAGTTCGAGGCCCAGCCCTCAGACAAGCACGCTGAATGTTTCCCCATGCGCCGCTGCTGGCGCAGTAATTGCACAGCCATGTTGGCGAGCCCCTCTGGTTAACCAGAACGCGGGCACACAAAACGGCGCTTACGACGGGTGCGGATGCCCAGCCTGGCGTTTTGGGGTCTGCAGGCGCTTGCTTTGCGTCGTCATGGGGAATGCAAGGGCTCGGTTCATGAACGGCTCCAAAAGAGCAGAACTGCCCGACCTCTTTCTCTTGTGTTACCTCGGTGTATTGCAGTTACCTTGCAGTTACCTCGGTGTCTCGTCAAACTACAGCCGTAGTAGCGTTGAGACTCCTTTGATGCGCCATCGACGCTAGGCATTCTATTCGAGGGCTGGTGCGCGGTCAGGAGTACGCATTAAGGAGAGTAGCGTGGTCGGTCGATTGCTGTCGCCTCGCGCCAGGCGGTCCGCTGGGCGTTATGACCGGCACGGGGAACATTCAGCGAGCGAGTCCGAGCCCGGGAAAGAGACGTTTGAGAGTTGTCGCGAAGGCGGGGGCCGGCATAGAACGCCGAGCCCTTTTATGAGCACAACTGCACAGCCAGACTGGCGGGCTGCCTAAAAAGGAACGGTGTGACTCGAAATGCTAAAGAGGCGCACGAACGGTTATCCCCAAATCTCTTGCGACGTTGCGACATTAACGCAAGTATCACACTAGCGATACAAGACACCTTATGCGTATCAGAGAGGAGGATCGTCGTTACCGGCGTCGGCATGCGACGTAGGTACCGCACGTGGCATAGGAAAGACCGTGATGTCAGTGCGTCTGACTTGTTGAGGCGCTCAGACATCGGCTCCGCCGAAAGCGTAGAGATAACGAGAATCCCTAAACAGTTGTTTCTGCGTAAATGATAATGCTTCAAGGGCTGTTTGACCAGACAGCACCGGCTGGTGCTTATATACTGGGCACTTATTACAAATATGAATGCCGTGAAACAAGGTGTGGTTAAACACCCGTCAGCCATATATAAACCGGCCTTGATATGCTTCAATATTATCAGCTGGGTCAACCAAGCACATCTTCGGAATCGCTTATGATGCATTATATCAACATCACCTACACGTGTGTGGGCTAACAGTGCACGAATACGAGGACACTGAAAACAAAAAAGGCGGGAGAAAGCGCTGGCAAAACGCTTTTCCTTCAGTTTGTCTTCGGTATTCTCGTCTACGTGCACGGTCCGCCCCTTCATGATGCCCTACCTTCAAGATGCACGTGAACCATGACACATTATGCTTTATTTCCCCATTATGAAATGACCTTCAGCCTACCGCGGTGGCTCAGCGGCTAAAACGTTGTGGTGCTCAGCCCAAGGGCGCAAGTTTGATCCCGGCCGCGGTGGCTGCTTGCAGGTGAGGCGGAACCCGCACACGCTTGTGTGTTGAGACATGGGCGCAAGTCAAAGATCCCAAGGTCGAGTCTCCCAGGGCCCTACGTTAACCAACGTAGCGCTGGGGCCCTTCCGGGCGGGCTGGCCGACATCAAAAACTTCTAACAAGCGATTTACGCAGACCACGTGGCGCTAGGTTCAAGAGTAGGCACTACAAGAGGCCTAGATACTGTCGAAAACTAGACGCAGCAGGCAGGGCTCATGCTAGAACCCGAAAAGACGGAGTTCATGCTCAATCCACGCTGGCAGGAGAAGTTCATCGCAAGGATGAAGACAGGGCAAGCGTCTGACTAGCATGAACCCACTCGGAATGTTTCTCTACGCGCAGTGCACAGCAATCCCATGCTCCGGCCGCAAAGTTTGTGTCATCAAAGAAGTCACCGAAGTACAGTGCAGGAACGGGAATTTCATTACCGGAGTCGAGAGAAGGAATTGCGACAATTTCTACATGATCTTGTGTGCCACCGTATTGCGTAGGGCTCCCTTTTCACTTCAGTGCCTAAATAATGAAGACAGGCGGGCGATAACCACGCTTGAAATTACACACCCCTACCGGCTCTCAAAAACTGCAGCGTCTTGAGTGACATATCTGACGGTATATCTATTCATAAACTCAGCATATTGCGTGATTGAAGTCCAGCAAACCAGGTAGAGCCACCCCGAAAATAAAAAATGGTTACGGCATGTTTCAACTGCCACCGCTCCCAGAAGTACCTTCCTTTTGGGGCACTATTCCAGATCACTGGACAAGAACATACGGCAAGGATACAAGCGTTTGCAAGGCGAAACGAGACACAAGCAAGGCAACTCGCCGATGCAACGACCCTGCTCGCAAGACTCTTACCATCTACGTGGACGCAGCAATCTGTGAGCAGGAACAGCCGCCAAAGTTCACCAAGGCATGGAGAAGTCATGACGCACAAAATCGATGGAATAGGCTCCACCTCTCACACCTGCAGCCGTCCACAGCTCCCTTGAAGAATAGAGCGCCATAGTAGGCATTGCTGAGCATGACCGGGTGGCTCACCACGAAACAGAGGCCAGCTGCTCCCATCAACAGCGAATGTACACGGACTCCCAGGAAGCATATGGTACCTGTCGAGACACTGCCAATTTTGCCAGACACCTGAGTCTCCACGTTAGCTACCTCCGGGCTCTGAGGCACGACTTTCACGCAGGCTCGATCTCAGGACAGTCCGGAATACCAGGATACGATTGGGTCCACCGGCTAGCGCGCGCTTTGCTTCTATGCGCGCAGTCAATACTGCCCGAACGATGTTCCAAACCGAAGACGCAGCGGCTCCCAATCAGTGGTATTATTCCGCAATAACGGTAGCTCCCGTAAAACAGCACCGACGCTACTATAGGCGCAGCGCCTCCAGTTCACCATTCCTTCCCTTCCCTGCGAGCTGTCAGCAAGTTGCGCCCCGTCACTGGCACCCTAATTTCCGCAGAAAAGAAAGTCGCTGTTCCCTGAAACAGCCCAACACTGCAATGCTCAGCATATGAACACCCTCTATGTTTCTGCCCGCTGTACTGCGTCGCAGACTTCGGGTTCCACCCTCACTTGGGAGTAAGATACGGCCAAATCCCCTCAAGAGCTGGGCGACACCACAGCCGGGTACAACTCCAGTGACAACCGCCAAGGACTTTTGACGTTCGTTGATCCAGTTCAAGGGGGCCACAGGGGCTTTTGCCACCGATTCTCGGCATGGACCACGCGAACATGGTGCCAGAAATACAGCCGGGGAAGGTGAAGACACTCATCAAAAGACAGAACTTTTACCTTCTTTGAATTTTTATTCTTATCACTTTTTTAAAATGTCGTCACAGCTGCCTTACAGTAGCATAAAAATGAATGTTTTCCACAACAACAAGTTGGTCAAAATTAATCTGGAGCCTCCCACAACGGCGCGCCTTATAACGCAGGTGTAAGCTCCGCTTCAGAATCTGGGCAACGCGGGCGCCCCTGCTGCTGGGAAGCACCTAGGGGACAAAATCCGAACTTTGCTAAACACTCATTTAATAACAGCACTTGATAAGATAAAGCTTTCTTTTTAAAGTACAAGTCCTGAAATTAGGTAATGCGTTTGTTCTAACGGTTTTCCCTTTTATGACCCACGGAAGCAGCCGCAAGCACTTGAGCACCTCGTCAACTTTCTGCCGACAGGTGACAGGGTGATCAAGTTGCCCCGTGCTTACCCCTTAATGCCTCTGGGGAAATGGGGAAGGGGGGGGGACAACAGGGGACCGGCTCTTGATACATGAAGCTACGAGAGTTTCTCAATTTGTGTATATTGAGTAACTCTAGCTTCGATGTGCTAAACACCCAAAAGTTGAATTTGTCTCACAGTATTGAAATGAATTCGCGGTAGATAAGAGCCTACTTGTTTATAGACAGCTTTATAGCACTATTTTTTTTCTCACTAATTTTCCATGTGCTAATGACAATTTCTTAAAGTGTCTAGACAATCGCCATATACCTATCTCCGATGCTTCATATTGAGAGCGTTTACTTTGTTCGGTATTCTTTATTCAGATATTACCCCGCATTGGGCGAATGCGCTACAGCAGGGGGTTGCTGGCACTATTTCAGAGAGAAATTGTGCTGTGCATGCAATGTAGCCTACTGAGTCGTTTCATTGGGTTCAGTGTTCCTTTCGGAAGATCTACTTACATCCACACTTGAGAGAGTTGACAATGTCTTTGGATAGGCTGGTCACTTAACGGAGACAAGAGATATAGCTTCTACGATATTCATTCGCCTTCTCCGTCTCAGCGGAGTAGATCAAATACCTACTCGCGACCTGTGGGTTTTACTAGGGTACGACGAAACAAACAATGTGCTAAGAGGTTGCGTCAGCATATATTTGTGAATGGACAGTGGAGGCTCAGAGAACGGTTGTTGAGCACTTTACATAACCGTCCAACTGGTAAAGAAATGCGAATTGTACAGTATACATCAGCTGGGTCAAGCGCCCACTAACCACGTCACACGCACTAGCGATGCCAGAATGCGCCCCACAAGCTGGTGAGACCCCACTTTCTACGGCCAGCGGACGCGTCCGCCAGAAGCGCCGTTGCCTCGCTCTGTGGGAGGCGACTCGCAAATGTTTGGGCGCTACGGAGAGAAATGGGAGCGAGGAGAGCCAAAAACGGCAGGTGCGGAAGGAGTGAGCATAGGTCTCTCGCCTGCCGACTGTGCATGCGTGCGGCCGGGTCCTGCCGCTTCCCGGCATCAGCAAACGGCGGCACGTTTTCCCGACAGCTGGGGCGCATTCTCGGTGCAAATTTCCCCGCCCGGTGCCGGCAAGGGCGCGCCTCACCGTCCCCGCGCACCCGACCCGCATGCTGGACGTGCCACCCGCGCTCAGCTGCACTCTTTCCACGCCTCTTCACCCGGGGCTCCGAACCAAATTCTGCGTCTTGCATGAAGTGTTTATTTTAAGTTTGTAATGCATGCAAAGAAGCTCCGCTTTTCATCGGTCGACGACCTCTTCAAAAGGCATAGGCAGCGAAGAGAAGACAAGATCACGACTATTTTCTGCTGGGGCTGGGTATCGGTTACAACTTTTAACCCGAGTAATCGGCTTGCTTTAATCGGTTAATTGATCGATTAACCAGCTGCGTTGGCTTAGGGAGAAAATTACCGAATTTTTATTAATATTCATAACAATATTATAATAAAAATTAGACCAATATTTATTCGGCTTGTTCGCAGTCATTCTAGATCAGGTAAGCAGGTCATCATCATGCCGCTGGTGCTGGCCTGACGCGTACCACAGCCTTTGTCACTTAAACTTGTCTATAATCAGAAGCATAGGCACTCGCCGTTATAGCAGGGGGCGCAGTTTAATTGTGGTTTACTTACGGCAGAGTTAGTTTATACAACTGCCATACAATGTGGGTGCCCATCCGCCGTTTTTTTTTTCTTTGTAGCGTGTAGTAGTAGAGCCACTTTATTTTACACTGGGTTCAGGGTAGGGGGGTGGCGGAGGCCCAAAGGGCCCCCGCGACGCCCAGGGCTCTGTCCGTGACGGCTTCTTGCGTTGCGAGGTCAGAGCTCCCCAGAGCCTGCTCCCAGTGAGAAGAGGAGGGGAAAGGGGGGAAGGGGTCACGCGGACACTCACAGAGCGAGTGGAAGAGAGTGTCCAGCGCGCCACATGAGGGGCAGTGAGGGGAGGTGAATTGGTGTGGGTGAGTGTGCACAAGGAGAGTGCGGTGTGGGAAACTGTGGGTTTGTAAGAGCCGCCACATGTGCGCTGCCGGCGGAGTAAGTGAAGGGTGCGGGGGAGGTAGGTTCCTGCGGAGGAGGCGGTAATGTTGAGTTATGTCCCTGTACGTAAGTAGGTAGGCGTGGGACATTTCGGGGATGCCGTGTGTAGGCGTAAAAGAAACGGGAGCCCGGGATATCAAAGCTCGGGCGTGTTGGTGTGCCGTCTCATTACAACCTACGCCGGTGTGGGCCGGAGTCCACAGCAGCATCACGGGGTGGGCAGGGGGATTCTCAAGAAGACTTTTGAGGGCAGCTGTGGAAATGACGCTCTTTGTGTAATTTCGTATGGCAGTTTGGGAGTCAGATAAAATGATCTGGGGGGTAGGTAATTGAGTTAGGGCAAGGGCAATGGCTGCCTCTTCCGCAGTTACCGAGGAGGTGGTGGCGACTGTAGCTGAAGCCTGAGGGATTGTTGGAGAAGCGCCTACTACAGCGAGTGCGAAGGCAGGATGGGTGGGGTAGGCCGCGGCGTCTACGTAGAGAGTATGCTCAGAGGGAGGGTAGCGGGAGAGGTGTGCTTGGGCTCGGGATAGACGGCGTCGGCGGTGGTAAGCTGGATGCATATTTCGCGGGATCGGCTTAATGTGGAGACGCCCGTGGAGAAGCCGGGGGATGTGAGCTGGAGGATCTAGTATAAGCGGGGGGTTGGCATGAATTCGATCGAGGATCTGCCGACCAGCCGGGGTTTGGGAAAGGCGCGTAAGCTGGGCCAGGCGATGGGCTTCGATTAGTTCGTCTATGGTATTATGTATACCAAGCGCGAGGAGTCGTTGGGTGGGTGCGTGGGGGGGCAGTAGCAGCACGGAGCGATAGGCTCTCCGAAGTAAGGCATCAAGGGAGGTACGTTGAGAGGGGGTGAGGTGTGCGTACGGGAGGTGATAGCAAAAACGGCTCACCAGGAAGCACTGCACAATTCGCAGCCGTTCTAATTCCGTTAGCCAATGATTCCTAGACGTGATACGTGTAATGAGACCAATAGTCTGGATGGTTTGAGTGCGCAAGAGATGTATGGTGTCTGTGCTGATCCTGTTGGCTTGGAGATGCATGCCTAGAAGGCGAAGCTGGGAGACCCGGGGGATTGGTTCTCCGTCCAGCATTACCTGAATGGTGGTCAGGGGAGTGGGTCTAATTCTAGGTGGAGGAAGGAGTAGGAGTGCTGATTTAGACGCCGAGCAAGTCAAGCCTGCTTGTGCAGCAAGACGGGAGACTGTGGCAGCACCTGCTGAGAGTGTGGCCTCTGTGGGCGTCGCTGCCTTGCGTGATCCAAAGTGTAATGTCGTCCGCGTATATTGTCGAGTGGAGGGACGGTATATTTTCTAGAGCATTCGCGAGAGGGATCATGGAGAGATTGAATAGTAGAGGCGAAAGAACGGCCCCTTGGGGGGTGCCTCTGTTGGGCATGTCGAAAATGTTTGATTTGACGGTGCCCAGTCGCAGAGTGGCGGTGCGATCAGTGAGGAAATTGCGTATGTAGGTGTATATTCGCTCGCCTAGGTGCAGTGTGTTGATGGAGCTAAGAATGGCTGAGTGCCCTACCTGATCAAATGCCTTATGGAGATCTAAGGCGAGGATGGCCGCATAGTCTCTGGTGGGGGTGTGTTGTAGAATATCATGGTGGATTTGTCGAAGGGCGTCCCGTGTGGACAGTCCGGGGCGGAAGCCTATGAGGTTGGGGGGAAGGAGGGAATGTTCTTCAAGGTGTGCGGATAGCCGATTATGAATGACGTGTTCGAAAAGTTTTCCGAGACAGGAGATGAGCGAGATTGGTCGTAGATTGGGCAGTGCGAGAGGTTTGGCTGGCTTGGGAATCAAAGTGATATCGGAGTGTTTCCAACTACGAGGTAGTGTACCAGCGTTCCAGTGTGTATTGAAGAATTGGGTGAGGTGGTCTATAGATATGTCATCCAGATGGCGAAGAATTTTATTCGAGATTTTGTCCGGGCCGGGAGCCGTTTGCCGTCGAAGGGCGCGTAATGCTGCCTCTACCTCCTCTCGCATAATTTCAGCATCTAGCTCCGAATTAGGGGTGCCGGTGTAGAAAAGGGGGGTGGAGTCAGAAGAAAATGGCTTCGGGATGTATGTAGTGTGGATCTGTCGAAGGATGGCCTCTTGGGACAGGTTTAAACCATGAAGAAGCTGGGTTATACGCATGTGTTGATGCGTTCGGGATTTTGTGGGATCGAGGAGATGACGGAGTAATGCCCATGTGTGACGCATGGAAAGCTTGCCCCTCATATCGTCGCATAGTTGGATTTAGCTGGTTCTGGCCAGATAGGTTGCATGTTTCGTGATTTCCTGCCGAAGTAAATTTAACTTTCGGCGGAGGCGATGGCGGTGTTTGTGACGCTTCCACCGTCGCTCGAGACTGGAATATGCTTCCGAAAGGTGAAGCATTTTGGAGTCTACATACTCCGCAGGAATGTCCGGGTCGATTGGGCGATCGTGCTCTTGTTTTGTACGCTGAATGTTAGAGACCCACTCCTCTAAGTCCTCCTCTGTGCTCCCTTGTGGGGGTGATATGTGTTGGCTTTCTAATCGGAAGGCGTCCCAATCTGTGATCGTAGTGTGGGTGGGATGTTCATGAGGGGATAGCTGTAGCGAGGTGCTTAGCTCGGTAATATAATGATCACTTCCCAGTGTATGTGGAGTAGGTTGCCAAGCGGCCGGACCGAGGCAGTGGGAGAGTGTAAGGTCGGGTGCCGTGTCGCGTTGGACGCTGGTACCAATTCGGGTGGCTAGATCGGGCTCATTGTGTGCTGTAATGTGGAGGGCTTGAATAGTGTCCCAGAGGAGGCGACCCTTCTTGGTGGTGCGGTGATAACCCCAGGCGATGTGAGGGGCGTTAAAATCACCTAGGATGACAAGTGGGTGACGGTTGGCGATTGTGAGAGCAGAGTGGAAGAGGTCGCGGAAGGCATGTTTTGTTTGCTTCGGAGAACTGTATATATTTAGAACGTGGAGCCTGGTCTGTCCGAGTTTCTTCGGCAGTATAACGGTGAAAATGTGGGGGATGTCTGAACAGAGAGTGTGTTGCTCTACACTATAGTTGCGTTGAATTAGCGTGGCCACTTCAGGAAAGTTAGGGTTAAGGTAGGGTGAGTAATTAAGTAGTTTTACATTGGGTCGTCCAGTCTCTTGTAAAGCTATAATATCAGGGGTTTTGGGCAATGTGGTGAGGAGCGCCTGCAGAGTGTACCGCTTGTGTCGGTATCTACGGCAGTTCCATTGCCAGAAAACAGTGCATTTAGAGTTCTTGGTCGGCGTCAGCATCAATAGGAAGGGGGGCGTCGATGGGCGCTAGTAAGGGAGGGGCTGTGATCAGGGGCTGTTGGGTGATGGTGCGCATCCATTCAAGTACCTCTGTGTGAAGGTCATGCATTGATTGTTGGAGCGCAGATATTTGCTCAGTCGTTTTGTTTTGAAATGATAGAAAAAGTTCTTGATAATCGGCACGTAGTTCCTGCGTGGTGGGGGCAGAGGCCGCAGTTGGGAGAGGTTGATCGGTTTCTGCTTTTCATTTGAGAGGGGGAGGGTGGGAGTCCGATGCAAGGGTACCCAGGCAGCACAGGACTGTTCGGCCTAAAACAGGCCGGTGTACTTTGGCCGGTGATTTTCTGTCCGGCCGTTTTCCGGCAGCCATGTTCGGCTCATGTCCAAATGTGGGCCTTTTGGCCGTATACGGCCGTACTCCCATGGCTGTCCAACGGCCAGTTTCCGTCGGCCAGTCGACCGGCTTACGGTCATACGGCCAGATTCCAGCCGTAGGGCTCCGGCCATTCCAAAGCTACCCGTGTACGGCCGAAGTACGGCCGCCGGAGGACAGCCGAGATGGGGTCGTCGGACTACAGCCGGACTAAAGCTACCGGAAATACGGCCGTGCTACGGGCATTGGAGTTCAGCCACAGTACGTTAACTGTACTGAGGCCGGTCACTGCATGTCGCGCAAGCAGATGACTCATTCGCACAGTGCAGAAGCAGCACAAACCCAGCATTTTGGGTCCAATGCAGCCACATCAAAGTGAGCTCGCGCACAACCACCAGCCGTCAAGCTTTCAGCGCAGCCTTGCTTAATTACCAGCCTCAGTTGACAGCAAAATTGATTTATTAAACACTGCTCACAAATTGTCGTTCCTTTAATTGCTGTGCCTCATTTACTGCCGAAAACAGAAAATATTCAGTTCTTTGTAGAGCTCGAATAGATGTATTGTCCAGGTCCTGATATCCTCTGTGGGGCGGCTTACCTGTAATAAACGGGGAAAGAGGATGGGGGGGGGGACGGGCGGTGGAGGGCGCATACTTTAGTGGGTTGAATTTCAGAGAAATAAATTGCGCCGCTTTTAGCCAATTTCTTTTAGGGCAATATTCCGGAACAGTTTCATGCTATGACTACATAAACTATTTCTATAACAGTTGCTTGACCAATTTTGCCGTATATAAAACCGGCGTGAATGCCTTTACGAAGCGTTTTGGTTCTCAACAAAACACTCAGGAGCATTTAATATAACTCCTTCACAAAAAAGTATGTCCAGTTCTTGCCCATTTTTCTTGGAAAGACATTTTCTACTCGATCAACTTTTCTGATGATCTTGCGCAGGGCTGATCCTAAGAAGGGGCGAACAGGTACTTTCATTTTCAATCTATTTTAATTTTGTTTTCATGAGTATACGTCCACACCACTTAATAGTCCAAAAGAACTTAATTTTCTTCTAATGTCATACTACGTACAAAAAATTCTAGACGCGTTGCGAATGACGCCCTGCTTCAGGTGGCTGCAGTTGTATCCCTCTGTGTTCACGCAAGGAAAGGCGTAAAATTAGAGTTACATAATTTGTTTCAAACCAACAACATAGCAATGGTAGCATGCATACAGGAAACCTTGCATACTGCAACGAATAGGCCAATAAATATTTTATTGGTCAAGGTTGAATGCGTAGGGTTCTCAACCCGTCGGAGACAAACTTGCGCCTCTGGAAGTTTATTTATTTATTTATTTATTTATTTATTTATTTATTTATTTTTATTCATTTATTTAGTCATTGTTTTATTTAATTATTTATTTATTTATTTATTTATTTATTTATTTATTTATTTATTTATTTTTTATTTATTTATTTATTTATTTATTTATTTTATGCCTGCTTGCCTTTGCATGCATTACAAAAGAGAGATACATAACACTAAGCATTAAATATGAGACAAAATAACAAAATAATTCTACAAAGCGCGCTGAAAATCGTCAATATAAACAGTTAATGTAATCATACGTGGAAGATAATTATACTGCAGTATTGATGTAAAATAAAATGAATCGCGCAAGGCGTCACCTTTAAAGGAAAGTTAATCATTTGCTTTAAGCTAGCGGTCCCACTTTGCGATATGTGGAATGGCGCTTGGACATACTTCTCCCCTTCTACTCCAGTTTTCGAATGAATAGATATTACGAAAAAAGTTCAACCTGTGGTTTCGTCTGTGATCTTTCACGTCCTGCCATTTCAGTTTACTTTTACTTTCTCTCATGCTAAGTTGAACGTGCCAATTACCTAATACGAATCGCACTGACATATTCTCTTTGTTTTCGAGCGTATGAACCAGCTCTTTGGTGTAAGGATCCACGAAAACACATGCGTACTCCAAGATTGAGCGCACATGAGTGAAATACGGTTGTTCTTTTCAGTTAGATGGAGGTTCACTGAAATTTCGTCTGAGAAAGCGAAAAACAAATGCAGCCGTAACTTTTATGGCGTGAACCTGCCTATTTAACCTCTAACCACTCCCTAAATAAACTCGTAGGTATTTATATTCCTCGGCCGTTGTCACAGCAGCATAATTTACGGTATACGTATTCAATTGGAATGAAGGTTTTCTTGTAAAGGTGCCGTTAACACGCTGTTTAACATTCAAAAACTATTCTGAATCAGCACACCAGGATGTTATTAAATTCGAATAAAGCTGCAGGTATACGGAATCACGTTCATTCGCTATAGTCCGGTAAACTACAGAGTACTTTTGAACAAAGCTATAGGGCCAATAGTAATAACAATGCAAAAACCGATTCATTCAATTCATACGATGAAATGTACTACGCAGAAGGTGATATGGAACACCATCATTTGCTTTTTTGCAGTCCAAGAATATACAGTCAACCACTTGAAGGTTATCTATTGCAAGAGCCAAATCGTGCGTGAACTCAATAATCTGCGTTGAGCAAGAAAATCCTGACAAAATCCGTGTTTGCTAGGATGCTGGCGATTATGTTTAACCAAATGAGTCATATCCCAAGAGTAGCTAAGCTCACCTTCAAACATCGGAACTAAATTACAGCTAGGCTTCGTCAGTGACAAGGCTCTGTTGTTGTCGCAAATTTAAAATAATTTTTTTTCTAAATAGGCAGTGGTAAAATCCCATGAAGTAACATAGTGCAGGGCATGAAGTTGATCCTACCAATGCACGAGCGAGTCTCTTCTACGTTTATCACCAACAACATAGTGCAACACTCACTGCTGGTCGCAGTTTAATTGTAAGCCGAATAACTTGCGCTTTTGCTCGCACTTGCCTTTCTTTGGTGGGGAGTCCTTGACATGGCGCCGGTTGAGCTCCTGCGTGGTGGCCGCTTGCTCGACGCCCTTGAAGGCCAGTTATTTTGGTGAACCATCTCCATCTCGGATCGGACATCTCTACCGGGTCGATGTCTCCAATGCTCTCCATTTCTTGAGGGGGCGAATAGCCTCGAGCTGGTGTGTCGACGAAGCTGGCGGCAGAGGCGTGGTAGCGGCGATGACTGGCGAGGCTTAGCTCACCCGTCGGTGTGGCACAGTCTTCTTGTGGCAATAAATGACATTTCGATGGCCTAAAAGGTTCCCTGCTAATGTCCAGTGAGTCCTTGCACCTTGCCCGTTCACCGAGAACACTCATTACTGTTTGACAAACGATGTTCGTTCATTTAAAACGTAGAAACACGGAGCGGATGAAAAACGCGTCCCCGTCGTTCGGCTCTCTAACGGCTTTTTCTCCCCCCAGAAAAAAACCGGTCGGTCTCCTTCCAAACACGTCTGTGCATGAATTCTCGGCGCCCAGGCGCGTGCCGTTGTTCGGCTGTATGCCGTTTGCCGAAAAAATGACGTATAACCAGATACCTTACGTAGGCCGGTCTCCTCTTGAACACCGGTTGCCAAATATTCTGTGGCCATTCGCTTGCCGTAATTCGGCCGAGAACAGCTAACCGAATGAAAAACGTATATTCTGGGGCCGTACGTCGGCCGGTATCCTTCATAACACTGGTTGCCAGAAGAAAACGAATATTCTACCGCCGGACGCCCGGATCACCATTGAAACAACGAATGCACGGCAGCCGCGCTCCGGCCGGTCTCCTTTCGAACACCAACTGCCGCAGGAATACGCATATTCTGTGGCCGGTCGCTTGCCGTGCTTCGGCCGATTACCGCTTCCCGAAGAAAAAACGGATGCCCTAAGGCCGTACTTCGGCCGTTCTCTTTCTCAACATCGGCAGCCGTAAGAGAACTGAAAATCTGGCATCCGGTTAGCTGCCGTTGTGCGTCCGTACACGGGCGGACGGGAAAATACCGAAGCGCTGGTTGCCGAATGTTGGCCGTTCAACGTATGATCAGTGGCTGCCAGAACGTGGATGCTGGCCGGACATGCCAGAAAGCGGCCATAGACGGGCCGGTCTTGGGGCACACTTTCTGTGCCGCCTGGGTAGCTTCTGCTTCTGGCTGCGTTGGTGCAGCAGGGGAGTTAAGGGTGGGGGAGTTGAGACGTTGGCGGAGAGCATGGTTTTCCTGCGCGAGGCGCGCGTTCTCTTGGCGAAGTTGGAGGATTGTTTTGCGCATTGTTTGCGTTTCGCGAAGTAAGTGTTTGGTGTCTAGTGCACTGCGCGTAAGGTGTGTGGAATTGGATAGAGAGGGAGGGGATAGTTTGGGAGGGCTCTGGGGGCTCACCTGTGATGTGGGGCCTCCGGGTGAGCGAGAAGGGAATCCTTGTGTGACTTGGCTGTAGGAAGGTTGGCCGGTTATCGGTGATGGTTCGGGTGAGTGCTGAAGTGGCAGGCGGCGTGCTACTTGTCTTCAGGGAAGCGAGGTGTTGCCCAGTCATGGCTTGCGAAGTGGTCCTGCGCCGTGGTTTGAAGCGGTTGGTGCATCCAGTCGACCCAGTGAGGTGGGCCGCGCCACATACGATACACGACGGCGTGCAGGGGTGGTTTGGCTGGGGCGCTAGCGTGCCGCAGGTGGTGCAACGGTTCTCGGTGAGTGGATGAGGGCATACGTCTTTACGGTGGCCGGGGCGCCAGCAGGCAAAGCATGCCTCTTGTTTTCTTTTGAAGGGGTAGCAGCGCATAGTGGCTGCCCAGTAGCGGATCCAGTAGGGTACTACATTGCCTTGAAAGAGCACTTGCACAATTGTAGAGCCGTTCAGCCGCTTTGCGTCGATGATTCGAAGCGACTGGTTGTAATTCAACAGGCCCTCAAGGATAGTCTTTGCATCATCTTATGGCGGTACCGTGAAGATGGAACCTACTACAGTGGCGCTGGGAGGAGGAATGTGGTTGGCTAGGGCGTAAGTGGCTTCCTTCCAGAGGAGGGAGGGGAGTTCAAGGTAGCACTGCGCCCGAGCTCACGACAATGAAGTTAGATATGTAGTGCAGGCGTACTTGGTCTGCCGCGTGTCGAGGTAGCTTGGCTTGGTCTTGCAGGACATTAGCTAGAGTCGCTGCGTTGACGCTGGTAAGGTCAAGGCCTCCTTGTGGACGAAGGATCACCTTAATGTCATTGGCCGGTAGAGGGTCTTCAGGTGGTGTGGGCTTGCGTTTGTGCCGTTTCTGGCGGCGCTTGCGTGGCTGGTCGCCAGCGGTGGGGGCTTCGGTGGTCCGTGTTGCTGCTGTGGCTTCAGCTGCGGCGATCTTGCGGCGAATGTTGAGCCATCCGGGTTCCGTGAGCACCTGGGGGTCAATGTCCTCGCCCTCGACCACGTACTCCATTCGGTGGGAAGGCGAAGCCGACGAGTCGCTTGCATAGGCAGGAGCGAAATAATTTGAACCGTCTGCCATGAAGGCCGACGAGGAGGAGGTGGGCGCCGGAGCCTGATGTGCGCGCGCTTGTAGCACGCGCCCGTGCACAGCCAGGCGCACGTGATCAGGCCGGTGCGGCGAGGAACTGGTGGAACCGAGCTGGCGCTGAAGGTCAGGCTTAGCTCCGCGTCGGCGTGGTCGCGAGAGAAATATGTTTCTTTCGGGCGTAAAAAACACCGGAGAGTCCAGAAACTCACTGTTTAGGTTCCCGAAAGGTTAATGTTCATCGAGGCGGTGCAGTTGTCCGGTGTAGAGGCTCACTAATTGAATAAACATGGCTTTTGTTCGGAGCTGACACGAGGGGCGTTTGAACAGCTCGGCCACCTGGTGGCGAGTCCTGTAGCGTGTATACTTGTACCAAGAACAGACATATAGACGTCTGTCTTGGCTATAACATTTTGGTTTAAATCACAACCATCTCTGTGCGTACTTGTATACCTTTCTGTTAAGAGGTGGGGCGGATCGCTTGAACAGGAATGTGACCCTCGACACACTCGGCATGATTTCAACGGGGCAGACTTGTTCCAGTTGGCTCGCACAACTTCAAACGATTAACCGGTTAAAAAAAAGTAATCGCGTTTGAAGTACTGATCGATTAATCGGAAGGTTAACCATTCAATCGCCCACCGCTATTTTCTATCACTTCCTTATTGTTAACTACAGAGAGTCCCGATACCCTCTCTTTGGACCAACCAGTAAAGAGCCACTCAACTGGATTAATCACGACGCCTGTAAGCCGCGTGCACGGTTATTCAGGTACCAGGCGGCGTAAACAAAGCTCAACACACGTGAGAAGCTCCACAACTGCACACGTATTCAACGGACGCCCGCGTTCAGGCATAGCTACGCGGAACGAAACAAGGGCGTGCCCCTATGCGACGCTGCTCGCCCAGCCCACGACGGAGTAGCCGGCCATGGCGGTCCGTTGTGAAGAGCCGCCGACATGCAGTGAATGCTGTACCCCGGTAACGAGATTAGGCTTAGCGTCCGCACTCCTCGCGTGCTTGCACAGCGTCCACAGGGGTGGTATTCGCTGTGCCGGTCTCACAGAGGTGCCTTCTTTATTTTCCCCATTTCGTTTGTTCGCAGGTGGCCAAGCATTGCGTGAGGGTTTAGACGTAGCCAAGGTGTGTGCACCTTGGCTACGGAAGTGTCAATTGTGATTGAATGCGTGCTCTCAAATAAAGCGGTAACGCTGTGTTGGCAGTACACGCGGTGCCTAGTTGTTGGGAAATGGTGCAGATATTACGAAGCAAAGGCAGCGTGCCTCACGTCGGTGCAGCCGCTCAATAGGGCACATCTGCCCTGTGACGGTGAAGGAAAATCTCCCCAACTGCGGAGCATTTGCCGGACGCTGTGAGGAATTGATTTAGTGCGGATTTCCCCTTCTCGAGTTTCTTGTGCTGAAATGCGAACTGCTTGCATTGAAACTGCCTGGAGATACAACAGGAGAAATCATTGAAAACTGCCTTCTGGCTGACGAGCCGACCAAGAAAGTACCAGGTCGAAAGAAGCCCAGGCTTCATAAAATATTGTGTTCCCCGTCTTAAGAACATGAAAAGCGTCAACTTCGGTTCGGAAAAATAACAAATCCTCCGCTTGTTCAAATAACAAGATAGGTTAAAATCGATAAGCAGCGGTTCTAAGTGCCATTGTTTTTCAAAGTTTTCCGCAGTTTCGCTAGTCCTGACGCCAATAATTGGTGAATAAAAATTCGGGAATTGTATAGCGATCTCCACATTGTGGCTCCTTTCACTGCGCCCGCCACGCTTTCTTTTCGTCAGTGCTTCCCAATCACATTTCACAAAGAGGCCAGCTGGGCCAGCACACTGCTGCGGCTGTCCAAAGAGATGAAACTGGAGCAGATGTTCTTGCCCCACAGAATTGCATACAGCTTTATATATGGGACTGGAGAGTTTTGCTGCAAGGTCAGTACCGCTTTCGCTTCATAGTATGTTTTGGCTTCTTGCACATTGCACTCAATTCAAGCTACTTGATGCGTGCATGTAAAGTTCATGCGGGGAGCATTTGTCACCTGTTTTCAAAAATACAGCGGTTTGACGGCTTCCCCGAGAGAAAACCTGCGACACACTTGATTCGAAATCGACCCGACCGGGCTTTCAAAGTTAGGCGTAGTTGGATAAAAACTTCACCCCGCTTTTGTGTGCACGGTCATAGAAACGCCATCTTGCTTAAACTACGGGGAAACGCAGAGCAAAAGAATTTACCCGGCTTTCTGCAGGAGCTTCCAAACGAAGCAGAGGGGCGATTCAATTTCAACAAAAAACGCCCGTCGCACACATGCCGTGCTGGGTTTTTTATTCTTGTGAACTCGATCAGTGCAAAACAAGAGTGGTTGGATCATCGTCATGCAGTGGACCTGAGTAGGCTGACGGCGACGATGAATATGATGATGACTGTCGTCAATTCTGCCATCACAAAAACTCTACGCGCACTAACACGTCTGGTTCGCTTCACCGCAACTGTGCACAGCGACGCTAATGTAATTCTTCTCGCTGCGTTTTATAGAAATCGTGCAGAAAAATGGCTTTAATTTGTTTGTTTCGAAGTCGACATCGGCAAATGGTGTGGTGGATCCAGCTTTGCCACGAGTGGGCCTATTTATCTCGTGTCGAAACCACATGAGCACGACGTTGTGAGCCCGTCCCATGTAATGTGGCCATATATCGTTATTGTACGAGATCCCTCGGCACAATCATAGGCGCGGCGTCCTGCCTTACGCAGCAGACAAATCGGGAGATACGTGTAAAAACTCGGCCCAAGTTTGTGCTGTTTTCTAATATAAAAAGGAAGGCGCACCAACCGCGCATTGCTTTCGCCTGAAACAACATGGCAGTTTTTATAGATTATAGCGTGCTTTGTTCCTCCCTCCGCCTAAACCAGGCCAATTTTCTCCTCGTATATGCGTCACGTACCATGCGGTTTCCTTCGTGCTAGCGCCACCAGCATCGCCAAAAAAAATTTCTTTCTGCCTCTCATCATCCGTTGTAGCCGACTCGCTCCCGACCGGCCAGACTCCAGCAGTGATTTTGGAATACTGGTTCATGACAACAAAGGACGCGCACTACCATGGAACTTGCACTGACGAGAGGGCGAATAAGTGGTCGGCAAGAGTAGCCTTTTTTATGCTTCACGCGTGTCGTATATTATCGAGAAACGTGTAGTGAGAAAACATCAGTACAATGTAAAACTGCGCCAAGTGAGGCAAATTCGTAATGTCAGAACGCAAAGCCGACAGAACTGGGAGGAATAAAACAGGGTGAGCGCTGTCCTGCTCGCGGTTTTGTTTCGTTGATTTCCAAAACCGCGCTTCAGATAACAATTAAAACATTTGAATCACGCCCAAGCCTGCTACAAGTCTACGTCATGTGGATCTCAGGGCACGAGTCCATAAAGGGCAGCGGCCGACGCCATAGCCGAGACCTCTCACTCCGGGAAGTAACAGAAAAGGGGCATCCTCGGGACACGACATAGCCCGCCCGTTCCCGAACGAAGGAGGGACATCTTTAAACATCCCACTCTTACAAGAAGAAAATACCGTCTCCACGTCCAAACTCACAAAAGGAAAAGCAACAAGCACGCTGACTTTAAACAAATATTTCATTTCGACACGCCCCACAACTCCATGTAATGCACCGCATATTATAGTGCACTTAAAGGGACACTGAAGTGAATTTGTCAAGCTCCCGTTTTTGCTTGCACTGCGTAGACTGGCTCAAATTAGCACACTTTTCATCGTTTATCCGGTTGACAAATCGGTAATTATTTTACAAAGCGCGAAAGAAGAAAAACTACCATGCGCGGTTTGCGGCGGCCGCACCAACTAAGGCTGTGACGTTGAGAGGAGGGGCGCCGTGATTGGACGATGCCCAAGGTTAGCAATCACACAAGTTTCGGTTTCGGTTTCGGTTCTGTAAAACATAACCAATGGCTTTGTTGGATGGGCATTCTCAATATCTCAGTAATCATCGTACCGCGCTTCTGCCATGTTGTCGGCTGTAAAATGCACAAGATAAGCCTCCCAGGACGGCTTGTAGTCGTAGCATTCACTAGCCGAGACCTACGCAGTGCATGAACGCCCTCCGCGTACCCGCAGACGCCCAAATGTCATGCGCTTTTCCCCCATATTTGGCGCTTGCCTCCCTCATGCCTGTATCGTAAAAAGCGTGTTCGCACCAGGCCAAGGGTCTGTTCATTCTGGCCTGTGCCCACTGCCTGCAAGCAGTCGGTGCTTATGGCAACAGCACGCCAACGAAAACTCGCTAGCGCGCCAGTGCCAGCCTGCGCGCGTTTTGTGAACTAGTTCGTGTAGCCATGAACGTTGCGGCCCCAAAAAAGGTGAACTCAATATAGAAAACGTCGGCGGAAAACAAAAAAGTTAACTTACAAAAAAAAAAGCACGTACCCGCGGGGATTCGAACTCGTGACTCGCAAAACATTTGCGGAGAATTCCTAGCGCCCAAGACTGCTAGGCCACGGAGCGGAACGCGAATGCCTTGCTAATATGGGGTATATATTGTACAACCGGTTTACACTTTTATTTAGTTTTGGCATTTCAAGCCGCTTAGGTGACTATTTGTTGTACTGCGATCGTGCAGTAAGCGTCGCCCGAGTTTCCACAGTAGCTCACGTCTAGCAATTGCATTTCGTAGACGGAAAAGCGTTCGCAGATGCGTAGTCGTGCTGCTGACCGCTGTGCTTGTTCGCCTAGCGCAAAAAAGTGCTTCCCGCTCCCTAGTTTTACGCTGTACGGTAAAAATATCAGTTGATTTTATTTGCTTAGTACCTATATTGACTTCGCTGACTCTTCTCCCGCCTTCAAGAGGCCTTATATTTTCCTACTGGCGTACCAGTCAGCGAAGCGTCGCATGTGCAGCGCTTGTGTGAAGCGACCTTGACTTGGAGCTAGATACAGTGTGCAAACAAACCAAGTAAAGAAATGCACATTCTTCCATTCACAAACGTGTCCTGGCTTCGTTTCAACTAAGCGAACGAATTGCGACCAAGCAATTTTTTTTAACCTCCTTGATTGCGACAACCCGCCGGCGGCCGGCGGACGAAACGCTGGGCCGACTGACTCTGTCGGCCGGGGAGCCGTGCAGTAGCGCAGCCGTGGCGCAGCCAATTGCCAGCTCATCCCCTCCTGACGTCACACGAAAACGCCACAGAAAATGGGCGAGCGTAAAGAGAGGAGGACAACGTTTTCGAATTAGTTTTTCTACTAAATAAAATCGCGTAAACGCGCCTAGAGTGGTCGAAACATGGCCTGGGGACTCCGGACTACAATTTGCGCTTGTAATCCCGCAATGTTTACATATCACTTCAGTGTCCCTTTAAGAACGAAACTTATGCAGCGGAGCGCTAGCACCCTGCACCACACGGTATGGTAGTGTGAGGGCGTTAACGACCTCCCGAAGACCCCATCACCGGAGCAATGCGAGCCCGCAGAACCAGCGTGGCCTGTCGAACCGGGCGGTTGATGCAGCAGCGGGTCATGGCATGCCGGACTAGGGACGTGGGCCAACGGGGCGCCCATCACCTCAGGGGCGTCGCACGTCATCCCCTCCCTCCTTTGCACACCCCGGGCCATTTGACGTCTTTTACTGCTACTGCCGCCTTTCAGCAGTTACATCATGAAGGTGTGTGATATCACTTTCTCGATGGCATTCTAGAGTTACCCTAGTCGGAAAATCGCGCGCCCGTCGGCGACGTAACGCGTTGCCCTTTTATGAAGCCTCATGTAAACACCAACACAACGTCCTAGGACCTTAGTCCTGGAAATGAATCTGTGTGTCATAGTGGAGCTAACTTTATAATGACTTGGTGATAGTAGTGGCCCATGACTACTCAGTTTGTTTTTATGAGAGAAGGATGAGTCGCCACGCAACCTAAATGCGCTACTTGCTCCTTAAGGTTTGCGCGCACGTGTTTTCCTTCGATGCCAGCCCTGCCGTCGTAATTCTGCACCGAAGCGTATATCGTCTTCGACGCCGAATTTTCGGCGTCCCTGTTTTTCGTACTTTGTTTTGGTGTGGCTGTTTTGGCGTTGCTTTTAGGCCATTTTTCGCTCGCGGCGACGTAAAGAAAAACACAACATGGTTCTCAGAATGCCTCACACACTCAAAAAACATTCTATACGCTGACGATACGACCATCTTTTCCAACAATTCTTTAGCAAGAATACTGCTTTCAAATTTCCTAACGCACCAATCTTCTCTTAAAAATTTGCGTGCTAGTAAGAACTGGCTGTCCATTAACGCGTCCAATTCGGCTCTAATGTTTTTTAGCTCACCGAAAAAAATTACATACAAATCCACGCCTGTATATAGGCTACAATGCTATCCTACTGCGCAACCACATGTTCTTTTGGGTCTAACAGTACACTAACGTAAAATTTTATTGCAATATTACCTTCCAAAACGATATCCTTTGGCATACCAGCACATGGATTCTGCTATACAGTAATCCACAGCCACCCTCAACTACTATATCCAATCCTGCGGACATTCTTATGAAAATCACCTGTTAGCATTAAGAAACTTCAAAAATAAGCTACTCACATAATAACATTTTCTTCAAAAACGGCATCATCTCTCCCTATCTTTACTCAACCTAACATATTAAATTCTTGAAAGCCCAACTTGCATGAAGTTCGGATAATGTTCCTTGAGGTGCTGGGTAGCCTCCTTGCTTTAACGATTTTCCCGTGCCACATGACGTGTAACCATAGTTGCACCAGGTCTTTCTCCCGCGAAAACGTGCCATTTCCCAGAGTAAGAACTATTTATGGCAAATTAGGCTTACTTTTCTCTACTATTTTGTTTTGGAACGACCTTCCACTCGGAATAAAACAAGCTAGCTCAATTCGGCCCTTGAAACAAAATTGAAAGCGTCCCTTAGCTACTAATCAATAATTCCCAGAAACCTGAGTGTGATACATGTTTGACATTTTTTTCTCTCATTCCGTCTGTCTTGGCAGAATTCCTTTTTTTACTTTATACCACGCTACATTGTATAACTTCAAATATTGTATTGTTCTGTGTTTTTGTACAGACATTGTGTAACCCACGCTGAACTTACTTTTTGCTAAACTAACTTTTTCTTGCGCTCTAAATTTGTTATTTCTAAAAGACCATCATAGGAGGACCTGCCGGTGCTTTTTCAACCTTGGCTCCTCCTGCATATTCTATCTGATGTACGCATACTTGTGTATGTTTCCGAATTAATTTGAAATCTTAAATTTTAGAACGCGGTGCTTGAACAAGAAGAAAAACCGGACTGAACGTATTTATATATGTGAAAAATTCTTGGCGTGAAAGAAAACTAGTACACATAAGCACGCACATAAGGAAATGGCCGCGAGTTTGCCAGCAGAAAAGAAAGAAATCAAGGGCCCATTCTTAAAGGAGTACTGATATAAACTACAAACTTCCAAAGCTGAGATAACTACGTAAACACCTTCCTCTGTACCTGAAGGCAGCTCCCAGGGAGTTCGAACACTACGCGTTTAGGGAAACATATTGGAAATCAATACTCATATAACCCGATGGAGGGATGAAATGGGGAGCTTGGGGGCAAACTGTGTACTCGAGCAGCTCAGGACAGGGCTGGTTGATGGTCGATGAGAGAGGCATTCGTCCTGAGTAGGCTGGTGGAGTAGTAGTAGTAGTAGTAGTAGTAGTAGCAGTAGTAGTAGTAGTAGTAGTAGTAGTAGTAGTAGTAGTAGTAGTAGTAGTAGTAGTAGTAGCACTAGTAGTAGCAGTAGTAGTAGTAGTAGTAGTAGTAGTAGTAGTAGTAGAAGAAGAAGAAGAAGAAGAAGAAGAAGAAGAAGAAGAAGAAGACGAAGGAGAAGAAGAAGAAAGAGGAGAAGAAGAATCTTTGCACGCACCAGAAAGCTCAGAACGGATGCCCCTTCACCATCTGCATCAGGAAAACGGAATGAGCGTCTCGCCCCCAAACTGCCGAAGTCAGGGCTCCCGTGACGTAGCCAACGCAGTGAATGGTGCTGACGCGCGCTGCTTTGCCTTGTGCATGAAGTCACAGTTCTTGGACTGATGTCATGTTACTCGAAAGCGTGCGACCACATCCGGTTAGGACGCATGCACGCGCGCGTCCTGACCAGCCACGATGCGAGGAGAACAGTGATGTCACGGGCGCTGTCCTGTCATGGCGGCCGCCTCGGTATTCGTTTGGTCATAACCTAAACTGACACAAATGAACGAGCCTGTAAATAGTTATTAACGCTGAGATCGACCATCTAATGTGGCGTTTTACAATTACTAGGATTGTAGGCACTCATAGCAGCCAGAAAAACATAACACGAAAATTTCGTGTCAGTATACTATTAAGAGAAAGATATTAAAACGCGAAACGCGAAACGTCATCACAGCGGTGGCTGTCCTATTTTCTGTTACTATTCAACTTCACACTTTATTTTTCGCAATTCCGGCGGCGATCTTTTGTCTTCTATGTTTGAATCCCTTCTATGACTGAACATATACAGTCATAAACAAATGCTACGCGAACACAAAAATATGAACCAGAACACGCAAATAGCGCTATTTCCTTCCTTGCAAGTGAAATTATCGCGTGGCTTTATTACACGAACAATGACTGAAAATGTATCTTCCTATATATACCACTAGCCAGTCATTATTTTATCTCCACTGTCTAATTTTTTATGTGATTTTGTGTGTTCTGGTTCGTATTTGCTTGTTCTCATTTCATTTGTCTATGACTGTATATACAGTTTAGGTTTTTTTGTGTTTCCAGCCCGCGCGGAGTTAGAGTGATAAACTGAATACTTAACTTTTAAACAAACACCTTGACGGCAAGCGTCTGTTGTTTCAGAAACGCCTAACCAGGCTGAGCGCGACCTTGCCATCAGGCACCAATGACTGCCTGGCCCCGAATAACACCGAAAATATTCTGCTCTACGTGCCGGAGACAAAAAGAAAACTCCCAGGCCTGTGACACAACAAAGGGCGCTAAAGAGAACATTGCGAGCCGTACCCTTTTCCGGGAAACCGCGCGCAGCCCTCGTCGCGTAGTCGGAGGTCGATTTCAGAGGGAACAATTATGCGCTATTTTTCGTCTCGTAACTCAGGTGATACTGAGCGAATTTTTAGAATTCTTGCGGGATGAGATTGCTAGGACAACGGATGTAAGCCCAAAATGCATTCAGAATAGTCAGTTGTAAGTGCTGCATGACCCATCTGTTTTTTCTCTTGTTTCTTTTCGCCAATCATGTACATTTGCACCCTTCACCCATAAAAATTGTTATTAACACTGAATTCAGTGTTAGTCGACAAGTCGACAAGTGCAACCACGATTGAGTGGACCATCTTATTGTCTAAGTGTTTCAATTCAAACACGGTGACCATTGGTCACCGTGTTTGAATTGAAACACTTGTGTAAACTTTTTACATAAAGTTTTGTGTAGATATTCTGCTTAATTGCGGTTGCTAACCAAAGCGTGTTTGACAGTAAACTCAAAATGTGATGCATGGAGAAAAGCCGACCATTCGTAGACCGTACTGTCAATACTTCAACACCAGAGCTTAACTGAAGGTCATTATTTTTCTCCAGAAGATCGTGTAGTGGGAGAAAAAAAGAAAAACGAAAACATGACACCAGCTTCGGCTAACCGGCTTCTTGGAGGGATAACATCATTCACAGTCCCACGCGCAACTTTAGGTAAAACAACAACACAACCTCCCACCCCCCTCCTCCTATCTCCAACCTCCCCCCCTTGCATCCTACACTCCCGCAACTTTCGGCGTACTGTCAACTTTGATTTGGGCATTTCGCGTTACTCCGCCTCATTGCGTAAATAACATCCCGTAATTCATTCTACAGGTGCCCCAAGAAGAAATGGAGCGCGGGTTGTAGATTTCGAGGGGATTTATCCGCCATGTTCTAGACAGCGACCTCTAAGTGACTTTCCAAGGAAGTCATTCTACGGTAAAAGTGGGCCGCTCATATTATATTCACCAGGCAGCCGCATAAAATAGAAATTATTCAAATTTGACGAAGCCGTGCTTCGTTTACTTTTGGGGGTACGTGTAAACTGCCCGTATTATGCGTGTATTCGACTGTCTTGTTGAATGTACTCCCTCCGCGTGTGACCACATAGCTCTTATATTCCTGCGAGATCCTCGGACCATCTATAACACGCACATAACGCAGGTTGTAATAATAGAGCTGCAACTAACTTTATTTCTGGGAACAAGATGAAACCACCGCAAACATGTTTTTAACCGTGTGTCAAAAAATAGATATCACCGTGAGAAGAAAAAGAAAGTACGAAGCTGACATTCTTGGTCTGCACTAGAGCAGCACAAAGAGAACGGCCGCTAACTGTGTTAAGTGGTGCTGCAGTCCGCTAGCGCTGTTCGAGGCTGCCGAAGAATAACTGCGAAAAAGAGCAGGGAAAATAGCGAGAGGCAAAACGGCTGTCATGCTCTGCGTACCAACGCATTTTAGAATTGTATAGAAAAAAGGTGTTCACCCCTTGTAACTAACCCAAAACACAGTCGGTGACGTCTGATGGCAGGTCCATCTAGACCCTAGAAGTCCATCTAGACCACCTTCACTGGAAGGTGTAAAAGTCAGTGGCATGCAAGACGGAAGTTATCAGCAAACGAGAAGCACATCACATGTACCTTAGCACTTCTGAATCCTGAATGCTGTATTACACTGTTCAGCAAAGTGTTTAGTGCACTGGAATCTAAAATACGACAACCCCTAAAATACCACTTGAACCTCGACGTAAACATGTCCCAAGTGGTTATCACAGCATGGTGACAATGTCAAGAAGCAAGTTTCTAAATGAAACATACCCTCTGTGTAATTACATTACCTTCTTTAATGGATGGTTTATGTGTTCATCAAAGATTACATCAAAGGAATTGGGCAAAAACAGTAATTTTTGGTTAACAGACATGGGCTTCACGCGGAAAAGACAGCACATACAGGAAGGGGGGTACGAGCGCAAACATCTCGTCCTCGTCCCGTCCTTCCTGTATGTGTTGTCGTTTCCGCGCGAAGCCCATGTTTGGTTTACCAAAGTTCACCAGCTCGCACAACAACAAGTAATTTTAAAAGCAGTAATATTTACACCAATATTAGGCCACATAAAATAAAATTGGAGCATCGAAATCAGCCTATTCTGTAACAGCAGCTGTAACATTGAAAAGATGCCTAGATGCAGCAGTGCCCGTGCTCTGTTCTTGAGTACGATGGTAGATGTACCACACATGGGACTCACATTCCTCACTTTCGAAATGTTTTCTTTTGTTCCCGTAAAAGTGAAAACGTTACCAAATGGCACGAGGTGAAGCTTCCGATACATTGTGCCTAAAATGCTTCTAAAATTTTGCGGGACGTCTCATTTCGAATAAAAAAAATGAGCTTGAGTAGCTCACAGTGAATATCCTTTTCTTTTTGGTGCCAATTTTTGGGGGTTTGACCGCCCGTAGCTGGACCTATAAATAAATGAAAACCAGCTGGAGATTTTTAGTGTGCGCCTCCCTGTGTACACACCGCGACTTTCCCTTTTCACCTCTGTTAGAAAAACACTTGGCACGGCGGTGATAAAATAAGTGTCCCTTGGCTAAGCAGCATAACGCTTTAGCCACTCAGGCACTCAAACAAGCCTCACGATTACCATGATAAGAATTACTACAGGACTTATGCAGAAGCGAGGAATGATAGAAAGCAAATGACCATTTTCCGTAGTACATATTTAGATCACTAAAAATGTAGCAGAAAAAACTTTGCGGCGCCAAGGGAGGATAACGTATGGTGTGTCGTCCTTTGTCTCTCTCGCATTGATTATTTGTGTTTATTTTTGTTGTGTCGTAATGAAATTGCGTAAGGTCGACAAAGTGGCGCTCTTTTTAATCAGTATTCCCAGCTCTCAAGTATTCCTTTTCATTCCTGTTTCACTATATGGACGCTCATTGGCCACTGAACACGAATGTGAGAAGTGCAGTTGTTGAATTAAGACAGTAGAGCGCCATTATTCCAGTAGATTTACTGGAAAATTCAATGGCCATGTTCCGCTTTTGGCGCCTTTGTGCCAACATAATAACATTTTTAAGGTTTGCATTCGTGCCAGACAGACAGGACAGCCCTCGTCCTGTCTGGTTCTTTTCCTTGTGCATTTCGTTCTACCGCGCTTTTATTCACTATTCACCATGCCGATTTAGCTTCGGCTCGTGAAATACCTAACATATTTATTCATTTGTTTATTTATTTATTATTTATTTATTTATACCCGACATTAACGGGCACATGAGACCATCAGTGTATGTGCCGTGTGCAAGCATCAGCCATACGGAAAAGTGGTCCAACCTACCCTTGAGTGTATAGTATGCACTCGCGCCGGTGTGCCAGCGGAAGAAGCAGCACCGCAGCAGGCGCTTTTGCGGGTGAGGTCGGCCATTGTCTTGGCGCTCAAATCTACGCTGGCCTCACCTCTCACCCGTAAATAAATCCCCTGAACCATCGACGTGAGCCTCGAATGTCCCCCTCACAATTTATTTATTTATTTATTTATTTAAGATACTCTCGTGTTCCCTTGAGCATTATTGAGGGGAGTAAAAATACAACAAGCGCGAAAACGATCGCGTTGAAAGAATTAAAAAAATAAAGTTGGCACAAATATACACACCAGTTGTATAGCAAGAATGCAAAAAACATGCACGTAACCTTAATTTGCACATGTAAAATGTAGAACTTTGGTACAAACAAAAACTTATTTTATTATACACACCTAGCATTCTGAACAAAAAACACAAGGCAAACAACTGTAAACCTAGCGCGACGTATGGTAGTAATTGGTGGCTTCATGAACTGGTCAAATTTGGTCACTAGCATCAGAAAAGACGGTATTTTGTTCCACTCCGATGATGTTTCCGGGATGAATGAATTGAAGCAGGAAGCAGTACGGCATCGAGGCACGACAAATTTTCGCGTATGATCTATGCCGGACTTGGTGGCGTGAATAATGGGTTCTTAAGTGAAGTATTAAGTTCATATATTTAAAGAAAAGGCGTATGTGCGAAATATTCCCGCGAAATTCGAGGGGCGGAAGTTATAGGGAGTTTTTTATGAGCGTTACCCTGGAAGACCTGTCGTAGTTCATATGAAAAAAAAAACGGGCTGGGTGATTTTGTACACTTTCAAGGGCGTCGATTAGCGATTTTGTGAAAGCGTCCCAAACTGATGCAGCGTATTCGAGTTTGGAACGGATTAGCGACTTGTACAAAATCAGTTATTCGATGCTGAAGTTCTTCAAAAATTCCGTTTGATAACCCGAGCATGCGTGTTGATAATCCGAGCATAATAATTACGTGCGTACTCTATTAAAATTGTGATGTGAGAATGGCACCAAAATATTTATAGGACGTTACCGAAAGCAAAGGGAAGGTAATACGACAAGAAGGAAGGCAAGAATATTCACGACGAGAGAGGCGTATCACCTTTAGTCAAATTTAGGATCATTTGCCACTGTGAACACCAGTTATATGCTTTGTTAAGCTCTTCCTGCGGTAACAAAACATCGTTAGGGCTTTGTATTCACGGTACAGCACCTAATCATCCGCAAGACGTTTCATTGACGTTACAAGATTTATAGGCAGATCACTAATGCAAAAGCAAAACAGTAGGGGGCCAAGCACAGAACCTTGATGAAAACCGGAGGTAACCCGAATTGTTGAAGAGTTATGGCCATTAACATGCACATACTGAAAGCGGTTAGTCAAACAACACTCAGTCCACATTAATAAATAATGGTCAGTATTAGGACGCCTTAAATTGTACAAATGCAATCGGTGAGACACTTTGTCAAATGCTTTGAAAAATTTAAAAATATACAATCAGCTTCAGAAACCCTGTCAAGTCAATGACAAGTCAAGACATTTACAAATGATGTCATTTTAAATGTTACTAGTAGTAAAAATAAAATAACTCAAGAAAATTGGCTAGGTATCAAATGACATGTCTCATGATCTTGCAGTAGAAGCGGGTTAATGAAATTGGGCGGTATTTTCCTACTGAATACCGGAGACCAGATTTATGTAATGGAACTATCTTTTTGCCGATTTTCCAGTCGTCAGGTAGATTTCCGAGTTCCAATGGTTGGTTAAATATTTTTGTTAATGGAATGTCTGAATAGGCCTGCCTGTTTTTAAGCATTTTAGCATTAATTTTGTACGGACCAATCGAAGATGATAATTATAGATAATCGATAATACTTACACTGCCATCAAAGTCAAAACTATAGGATCCATACGAAATCTTACATCAGTTCCATACTTTGGGAATGAGACGTTACAGGCACTTGAAAACGCCTTCATAAATAGATTTTTCAGCACTTAGGTCCAAGAATTTGCAGCGATTCAATTGGATCGGTAGCCAAAAAGAGATAATGTCGAGCGGTCTGTCTTGTTCACAATGTTCCAAATTTTTTTCAGATGGATATAATTTGAGTTTTATTGGCAAAACGTGAACATGAAACGTGAATGAGTACAGAGGCACTGGGAAGTCCTAAGGTAAGAACCGCAGGCGGCACCTCCCATGATAATTGTAGAATTTTAAAACACGAATAAACAACAAGTGACAATAGAATACAATAGAGAGTTTTAGCTGACCATTTTCGACGGTCCGCTCCGGTATCGGCAGCCCGGTCAGCGCAAACGGAGCCAATGCCGTTCGCGGCCAAGCGTGCCACGCATGCGCAACGGTGGTCCTGCTTGCTATCGGAGTGGAGCGGACCGCAAAAACGGTCAGCTAAAATCGCTAATGTAAGCAAATAAACACTCAGCATAAAACAGAGAACGATGAATACTGTTACGAATCGGCCAGCGCCGCCGTACTGTCCCGCATCACTCCTCGGCTGTGCGGCGAAGCCCCTGCGTGCTCCTTCGAAAACACGCGCCACCATATCGGCAACAAGTTGCAACAAAGCCGCGTCAGACGCTTTGCTCTCGCGCATTTCAAAACTTCGGCGGCTGCCTGCGAGGCTCGTCTCCACGCTCTTCAAGGACACAGAGGCCCCGTCGATCGCAACGGAGTCCTCCTCTCTCCCCTCTCTCGGACTCAACGTGCCCGAGGCTATGAACGGCTTACGAACTCTGGAAAGAGCGTTGCGTGTGTCTGTGACGTTGGTTGCGTGTTCCCACTTGTTGCGTTTGACCGTTATCGCTTTTGGGTATAAATAGAGCTGCCCAAGCGTTGTAAACCATTCCTGTTAGAGCAGCGAATCGATGTTGTCGCTCTGCTGGAGTCCTGTTTTGTAACCTCGCCCGTCGGGGCATTGTTCTTTGGTTTCGGCTCACCTCTCGCTATGAAGTAAACAGTTACGTTAGCCTACGGCTTCTGGACTTCTTCACGGCTGCAACAGCGGCTGGCCGCTCGCATCATACACGCTAACACTCGTATGTCGGAGGCGACGGAGCTCGGATCGGGTGCCCCATCCCGGTCGCAACAATACAAAAACCAAAGAAAAAAAATATTACACGACAAGCAGGAACATTAAAAACAGTGAATACAACTCCAATCTATTCAAAAATTGGGATATGACAGCCACATCAGCAAAAATACACAACACTGCAGTTACAATTCAATCAAACAGAAGGGCCTAACAAGAAATGTTTTAGTTTAGATTTAAAAAGGTGAAGTGAATTAGAAGATATAATATCAGGGGTTAGTGAATTCCGCAGTGAAATGGCGGAGAATTGAATCGTATATTTGCCGTACTTAGTGTGTATACACGTAAGTTGCAGATTCTGGCGGGAAGCAAAGCGCGTTGAATTGGGAATATAAGTGATGCATTGAGGGAAAATATCTAAGGCAAGGTGGTCGCAAAAAATGTTTAAAATAGCAAATACCGATGCTGTAGCTATAAAGTTGATGTAGTGGCAAAACACGAAGCTGATTGAAAAACGGGGAAGATTGTGCTTGTCGATTGGAAAATGTAATGACGCGTAACGCTTGTTTCTGCAGTGTTATTAATGATGCGATGTGGATATGATACGTACCACCCAGGGAAGAAATGCAGTAATTTAGGTGACTGTGGACAGAAGCGTAGTACAATGTTATAAGAGTTTGCAAGTTGAACCAGCCGCGGTGGCTCAGTGGCTAAGGCATTGCGCTGCTGAGCACGAGGTCGCGGGTTGGATTCCCGGCCGCGGCGGCCGCTTTTCTGATGGAGGCGAAAAGCAAAAACGCCCGTGTGTACGAGATTTCGGCACACGTTAAAGATCCCCAGGTGGTCAAAATTAATCCGGAGCCCTCCACTACGGCGCGCCTCATCGCCTGCGTTGCGTCGGCGCGTTAAACCCCACAATCAATCAATCAATCAAATTTGCAAGTTGAACTATGGTTTAGAAGAACTTGTTGGTGGGCGAGTTGGTGCATCTTCAACGCAAAGTAAAAAACTGCGCGATTTTGGACGGCCACAAAAAGGGAGGGAACACAGGACAGGCGCACTGTGGACAGGCGCCGGTCCTGTGTTCCCTCCCTTTTTGTGGCCGTCCAAAATCACGCAGTTTTTTACTTTGCGTTGAAATATGGTCTAGCTCTAATGAAAACTTTGATACCGAACGTAACTTTCTTTGAAATGAAGATTACGTGCTCATGAAATTTAAGTTGAGAATCGAATATTACCTCAACAAAATTAGTGCTACGACGAATTTAAATTTTATCACCGGAAATATAAAGCGAAGGGATGGCGGAAAGGTTTCTTTGAGGGGAACTAAAAAGCAGAACGCAAGTTTTAAGTACGCTAATAGATAACTTGTTGAGGAGACACCATCGTTCGCGGGAAAACAGGTCAGCTTGGAGCATTTGGGTTAATGTGCGCATGTTTTGATGGGAGTTAAAGATGGTGGTGTCGTCAGCGTACAGTATGCATTAAAACAGGTTAAACAGTGAGGCAGATCATTAATGTAAATTAAAAAGAGCAATGGACCGAAGATCGAGCCTTGCGGAACGCCTCTGTTAACTGTGACCGGGGTTGATGTTGCTGCGGAAACTCAAACTATTTTCGCCTATTTAAAAGAAAGCTGCGTAACAAAGTAAGAGCAGGACCTGTAATGCCATAACGCTAAAGCTTAGTAAGAAGAATGTCATGGTCAATGGTGTCAAATGCTTTCGAGAAATCTATGAAAAGAGCAACAGCAACGTCGCCGCGATCGATGAAAGATTTAATTTTGTATGTTAAGCATGCAGTCGCAATGTTAGTAGATAGGGCAGCACGAAAAGAAGTAGAAGATGCAATCGACAATCTAAACCTAGGGAAGTCTCCCGGCCCAGATGATTTAAGTGTGGCATTCTACAAGGCTTTTAAAAGTGATATAGCGCCGTTGTTAGCGGCGGTTTTCAACGAGGCTTATGATTTGAACTCTCCGCCAATGTCCTGTGGATCAGCTCACACAGTTTTAATATCAAAAACAGAAGATATAGGAAAACTTAAGAAAGTCACAGCATATAGACCTATCTCGCTTACCAATGTCCATTATAAAGTATTTATGAAAACTCCCACCTCCCCTCGCGGGAACCCCTGTGTAGATGCGACGCATAGGCGGAGCGGCGAAGGGACCGCGTTTTATAGCGCGCATAACGTTGAGGGGACTGCGTAAGCCGGTACCAGTCGATGACGACGTTGGCGTACTTGTAAAGCGGCGTGGACTCTAGGTGTTTGAGCCAAGCGTGGATGTTGCTTCGCCGGAGAACGGCACACCGGTTATATGCGCAGCGCGCCCGAAGGAGAGGAAACCGCGGAAGAGAGAGTACTGCACATGCGCCGGCCACTGCGCGTCTGCCGCGGCTATGACGCAACGTACCGCGGCTATGACGCAATACAATCCAACATAATCCACTTTAATCCAATCCAATCCAAATCCAATCCAATCCAAGCCAATCCAAGCCAAGGCAAGCTAGACCAATCCAATCCAAGCCAATCCAATCGAATCCAATCCAATGCCCCTCGCGAGAGAGTGTTCGCTATCGGAGAGGAGAGGGGGTGAGTGGCGGAGAGCGCAGCTGGCGCGGCGAGGAGAATGGGGGAGGGGCGGACAACGCCGACGACGACGACGACGCCGGAGGGACAAGGCGAGTGAATCAGATGCTCTGCATTTACAACCAAACTGAGAAGGGGTGAGTAAGTTGAATTTTTTAAGCTAGCGGGAAAGACGGGTCTCACTACGTTTTTCTAGAACCTTATCTAAGAAGGAAAGAATAGATATGGGCCGATAATTATCTGTAAAGCGTGCGTAACTTTTTTTGAGTACAGGAATAATTTTTGCTATTTTTAGAGCTGTGGAAATGATTCGGATTTAAAAATAAGGTCGAATATGTAACAAAGAATTGGCGCAACAAGTCGACGTACAAGGTTCAAAAGAACCCTTGAATACCGTCTCATCCAGGCCCCGTAGTCTTCATTCCCGCAATGGTAGCTTCGATTTCATCCGAACAAGTAGTATAAATAAACAAAGTTTGGGCACAGCGTAAAAAGTCAGAAGAATAGGGGCACGAGGTAAGTTGTGAGCGAATTGCCGAAAAATGATCGCTAAAAACATCAGCAATATCTGCAGGTTCAGTAAATGATGACTCGCCTTGAACAATGGATTTAATGAGCTGATGCTTGGTAGCATTATTGAGGAATTCTCTAACTAATTTCCACTTTTTCTTTATGTTGTTACCACATTTATTGGGTTCGTTGTCGTAGTAGAGGCGCTCGGCGGCTTTAAAGGAGCCATGAAGAGAAAACAAAAGTTTGTTTTATTCGAAGGATTAGGTGTTTCATAGTACCCCAAGCGCTTTCCCGGAAGCAAATGATGCTTTATTCACTGAGAAATAAGGCAATTTAAAGCAAAATTTTAAATCTCCCGCTAAAATTGCACATTTTGTCACGTGAGCAATGGCGTCATACGAGCCGGTCCATGAAAGAGATACTTAGTATGTCGACTCCATATAGCACCCACACGCGGGAGTCAGACAGCAACCGGAAATCGTGCCGAAACCGAGACGGCGGCCATTTTAAAAATACTAGTAAAACCTAGTGCACCCGCAGCCCTAGTTATGGAATCGCCTGATCCGGAGAACAAAACTCTCGCCGAGGAGCTCTGGCTTGCATTTAACAACCTCACACCACTTGAACGCTCAATGCTTCTAAGTGCACGAGCGGCAGGAGTTGTGGGATACGCGGTGGACGGGATAGCGACCATTCCGCGATAGCCACAACAGACGAACGCCCTGCCGTCGACACCGCTGCCTCGTCAGCCCCGTCGCGACGGACGAATACAGACTGGTACGTATGTGCCGTATTTTTATACGGTTAATAATAGTTCAATTTCAGTAGCAGTATCGCTTATGCCAGTTGGGCGGTGTCGTGTACGGAAAGCCGTTCGCGCGATCTCTCTGCTCCGACCAGAAAGATACGAGCGTCAATGCGCGGTGTGTACGGCATTTTTTCCCCCAAGGTCAGAGCGCTTTGACGGCGATTTGACGAAGTCGGCGACGAGCACCAGCATGTCCCAGGAGTGAGCTCACGTAAGGGTCCCTGCCGTAATCACTTCGTCGGAAATGAAGCGAGCACACTCGTACTTCCTTTAGCTCCCTTTCTCCTCCGTTTGCAAAGTTCACAAAACGTAGCCACTTGCTACGCCGAGGTTCGTCGTTGGGCAGCACATGAAAGGAGATCTCTTCACCGGCGGGGATGTCGCACACCCTCAACGATTTGCCCGTACTACATGGGCATTTCAAAACGCAGCAACGAAATTTCATTGTAAAGTACGCGAACAAACTGAAGTTTTCAGCGGTTGTAAACTGGGAACGAGCTCGTAACGGCAGCAGCAAGCCAACACCATTCGAAACTTCTGCGACGACTGGCACTATCTCGTCGCTTCTTGCTTTTCCTTACTCCCCTCGTTTCTATTTTTACCTTTGCTGGTTGGCGATAGGACGGCCAACCTCCTGTCAAGGGATTAAGATACCAAGCAAGGTCGCGGCTGTACATGCTGGAACGGTTCGTTGGCCCGTAAGAGCCTCGAACCCGAAAATTCGTCTGCGCGGCGGCGAGGTGTCGAGCTCGGCCGGCGGTAGTTTCGTACGCATTGGCGCACACGCTTGCGTGTTTGTTCGGAACTTCAACCGTTTACTCCACCGTTCTTTGTCATAAAAAGAAGGTGCAGTATGTTTCACGGGCATATAGCTCACTATGCTAACTGTAAGCCCTGCCTAACATGCGTTTGCTTTTGCCGGCCTCCGCCAATCGCAGAGCATTGTCGAGTGACATCATAGGTTCTGTTGCGGAAAATGAGCTGGTGGGTCGCATGGTCATTTCCTTTTTTCCTAATTATGTAGCTTATTTGAGCGAAATTTGCGTTATAAGTGGTGTCGTTATGGTTCTAACGAGGCAATCTTTCGACTGAACCAAACTTGTGTTTTCTCTTTCATGGCTCCTTTAAGAAGCGAACACAGTGCTTGAGAGTAGCGTTTATAACGTGCACGGAGATTATAATATAAAGGTTTATGCTTCATCTTTTTATAAAGGTTATCATTTTTACGCAATGCATGAAGAATGGAATTTGTAAGCCAAGGGAACCGAGGGGCGGTGTAGCGCCTATTGGAAGTTATTAATATTGTTCAGTCATCGACAGAATTAATCATTGCATCAGAAAATAGCTATAAAGCGATATCAGGATTCGAGACTTTGAATATGCTGGACCAGTCTTTTTTTGATACGAGGTACAAAAATTTTTCACGATCAAGGATAGAATGCTTGTAGATTTCAGTTTTGTTTTTTTCCTGCTTGTGCAAGTAAAAAAACGCAGGGAAGTGATCGGTAATAACTGGAGAATCGTGATTAGAAAAAATATGGAAAAAAAGGAGGGAATAGAAAGAATGATCAACCACACGTGTAGGCGTATTTGTGAGTGACTCATACCCGTACCTGCAAAAGGCACTGGTATAGTTCGAAGTGATAGTATTCGCAGAGTCAAGAATATTGACGTTAAAGTCACCCATATTAACCACATCTTTGTTTTCGAAAGGCAGCTTATCAGGCAGAAGAAAAGAAAAAGTGCACCGCAGAAATCAGCTGCATTAGATGAAGGAGAGCGGTAAACAGGGCGAAATACTGTCATTTTAACATTTGAAGTACCAATTGGATCGCGCTCAACCCAGATAGATTCGCACTTGGGAAAATTTATGTTTAGATCAATCCGTCGACAATACGTGAGCTGTTTTGAAACGAAAATTGCAGAGCCCCCGTAAAGGCTACCACTACGATTATCGTATTCGCAACCTTAGTCGGCAAAGCCATGCATATCGCGATCTGCACAAGTCAGTCAGGTTTCAGAGAAGCAGATAATGAAGAAATGAAGGTTCAAAGTATGAAGTAATGTGGAAATCTTGTCACATTTTTTAAAGGCTACCAGCGTTGAAATGAATTGCGCTGAAAACATTCGCGTTACGTAAACACTTACCTACCTTTTATGGTGAAGCACAATTCATAACAGAACAAGAGATAAAGCTACAAAGCCAAAAAAGATGGCCTACTCCTCAAAAATTTCAAGGTCGTGGTTAGATAGTTTAATAAAATTGACGGGAACGTCACATTCATAATTTTTTTCTTCGCGTCTTTCAAGTCTTTTTCGCAAGTCCTTTTAGCCGCACGTACGTGAGGCTAACCAGTACTCGGAAGCCATTTCAAAGCGCGGGTATACCAAGGAGATTGGCAATTAGTCGTAATAACTTTCCGTGTACGTTAAGTTCAATAACTTTGCGAAGGACGTTTCGATAAATACACAAATTATCACTAACCAACCGTTTACAAGAACAAGAAAACTACAAGTCAACAAGAAAACTATCAGCAAAAGTTCTAAGCCGTCGTTAATAGCTCGGAAATTCGCTTCAGCATAAATGCAGGTAACCTTAGTCCTCCTGGGGGACGTAACGCAGGGTAAGCTAAACGAGATATGAACTAGACTGTGATTGCTGATACCTGTAGGTAACGTATGTCTGAAACAAAATATGGCATTACAGTTAGCAGTAGATCTAAAATATTGGGTGTAGACGGTGTTACCCATGTTGGCTTTGATATTACATGTGTTAATGACAGATTCGAGCAAAGTTCCGGGGCATTGGACGATTCACAGGATATGTCGCTACTGTCGGAGGCGCAGAAACAGTTGATTTCAGTTAGCCATAAATGAACAACTAAGTAGCATAGCAAAGAATAAAAAGCTCTTTCCGAGCACCAACTTCAGTTCTGGGAAATAAGCAAGATGGGTGTGCTATGCAAACATTGTGGATGGTAGTGACTAATAGACGGAAATGTTTCGTTGCAGTCATACTTACGGTTACTCGGGCTCTGCGAGCGAACCGGCATTACTTTTTATTGCTCTGTCTTATCGCTATCAGTGATGATGGTTAAATCAGTTAAATCAGTGATGATGCATGAACGGTGTTTGGTTGAATAGTATTGGTGTAGCACATGAGTGGAAACTTTTTTTATAAAATTAAAGGAACCACTTACCCGGTGTTAGACGATCTCACTTCTCCATCTCAGCCGCCGCGGGCGGAGGTGAAGAGATCGGTGGCCGAGACGGTGGAGGAGGACGAGAAGAAGGAGGAGGAGAAGAAAGAGAAAGTACTTCTATTCAGATTTATCAGCGGCACAGAGTGAGGCCCAGAGGAGTGATTCCTACTTCACTGGAGCCCATGTGTAGTCCGCGCCGCCTGCGCTCTGTCCACCAACTGAAGCTGGGTAGGCAATAGATGTGCTTGGCTGCGTGCCCATTTCTTTTGTTGGGTAGTTAACGGAAAGACAGGAGGGGGCTGAAAGCTAACGTCGCACACCCCGATTATGTGGTGGAGTGTTCCTACTTCAGAGCAATATTTACATTCAGCGTCGTAGCCATTCGGCTGCATTAAGTGAAGATGCGTCGGGTGGGGGAAGGAGCCGGATTGTATGTGCCGTAGGGTAGTTTGTGTTTCTCTGGAAAGGTCAGGATAAGACAAAGGTAGGGTCTGTCTCTGAAGGCGATAATGCTGGGTTATGTTCCTGAACGAGACAAGCGGGTGACTATCCTCGTGCAGCTCCATAGCACAGGGGGTAAAAGCGTAGGCTGGGTGGGCGTATTCGTTGCCCTCCATGGAAGCGTGAGCGGGTGTCCAGATGAGCTGAATGGAACCATTTCGGGAGTGGTGTTTTAGCACACGCAGTGCAGTCGGGACAACAAACCCGACTGGTAATTCCGGTAGGCTTGTTGGGGATCAGTGACTACCTTACGAACCCCTGGTTGAGTGAGAGCCAAGGCGATGGCTGCCTCTTCTGCTGCCGTCATGTCTTCGGTCTTGAGTCAGGCACAAGCAAGGAGGTTGATTCTGGAGGTAGCCACGATGATGGCGTACTGCTGCTGCTCTCGATATTCGGAGTCGTCTGTGTAGATAACTGCATGATCCCCACCGAGGGTGCTGTTGAGCGCTTGAGCCCGTGCGTGTCGGCGACCCTTGTCGTGTGAGGGGTTCATATTTCTAAGAAAAGGGAGCACCTTTAGATCTTATCCCCACAAGTCGAGGTGTACATCAAGCGGAGTGACATTATGTGCTGCCCAGCCAATCTGGTGAAAGATGCGGCGACCCGCCGCAGTTCTGCTCATTAGGAGCTTCTGCATAGAAATCTGGCCCTCTATCAGCTCTTGCACCGTGTTGTAGAGCCCCGTGCTAAGCCGCCTCTGTGTGGACGCACTCATTGCAAAATCAATGGCTTGCTCAACCACATTTATAATTATTATATAAAGCATATTTATGTCCTCCTTGCCGAGAAGAGAGGAGGTTGACGTAAGTGGTTCTCGAGAGGACAAAAGCTTGAACTAATCGGAAGGTATCGGATTCCCTGAGGCCTCGCTTCTTGGTTGCAACTCGCGTGACCATGTGTATGATTTTATAGATGCTGTGTTTGAGGCCCTGCACGGATACGTCACTCTTTGTGTTGGCCTGAAGACGGAGGCCTGGTATCTTGATGCTGGGTCTTGGAGTGATGGCCTGGCCATGAAGGAGTATTTGAATGTGTTCCGTGTGGTATCGTCTGTCCTGAGGGCGCACGACAAGGAGCGGAGATTTTTTACGCGAACACTGGAGGCCACAGGCTTTATTTAGCACATTGGTGTACTAGACGTGAGATGCCATGGTTGGTGTTAGCTTCCCTTAATCGCTATCGCATGGCATTCAGCGAGAATGCAGGGAAACCCGCAGATGTGCTTTGTGAGTGCACCACTTCTCTTCCTCATCTCGGCGTGGGCTCGTAGAAGAAGACGCCGTTCCGAACGGCTGTGGTTTTTTATGCTCTCTGCTGGGAACAGCGCATCGGCCCTGTGCCAAGGTTCTACTTCGTCCGGAACTGACATGGATATCTACAAGATCATTCTTCCCAGTCTCCGAACCGGTAATGTTGTCCTGAACATCGTTTTCCCGCATGCGGACTTGAAAGGCCATCCATACCGTGCTCCCGACTTTAGGGATGCCCTCGCTCGCGTGATAAACCTTCGTGACGTAGTGTGCATTCGTCAATACCAAATGAGTCACGTGTGGATGCTTACTTGCGCCTCGAGTGTTATGAAGCACAAGTTAGTTCCGCTTGAGCACATCACCGTCAAGGGACTCACGTGTATGGTGTTTGACCCGGGCACAAGGAACATCAAAATGAAGTTACTTTGGGTGCCGCCTCACATGGAAAACCAATCGGATTACAGAAGCTCTTGAGCCATTTGGGACTACCCAATCCGTCGTCCGCGAAATGTGGCGGTGTCCAGGTATGGGCCACATGGAAACTGGATCTCGGGAAGTGTCCTTTATACTTAAGGACGGCATCTCTGCCGCAGAGGTTCCGCATATAATGGACATTTATGGAAGCCAGTTCCTTGTTCTGATTCCTGGTCGGCCACCTTTTTGTCTGCGTTGCAGCAGGATTGGACATGTGCGGAGACAGTGCCGAACACCACAGTGCAGCGAGTGTAGGCGATATTGTCCCACCGCTGAGAGATGCGTCATGACATACGCTGACAAGCTCCGCCAAAGTAAGGAACCATCGACCGATGAGGACCTCTCCACCCATGTAATGGACGTCACGGAGGTCGTTGATGCGACAGGGGAGATTAGCCAGTCGATGCTGTCGGAAAACATGACGGCTGTGCCTACGGCTCCTTCAGCAGGAGAAAACAAGGATATGTGTACACCTCCAGTGTCACGAGATCGTGAGCAGGATGGGGGCACCACCCATCACAGCCAGTCTAAGGCAACGTCATGCGACCAGCAGCAGGAAGAGCAAATAGACACGCATGTACTGCCTCCAAATGACGCGGTGGTTGACGACCACACTGTAGTGCCCCTTCCGGCAAGCGATAGCGATCGCAGCGACATGTATTCTGGCGATGTTGACGCTGACGATGTTTCTTACCCATCGTGGGCGGATGCCTCGGTACTAGCTGAGGACGTTTCGGGTGCCAGCAGTAGACCGATGAAGAGACGAGCTCCAGCTGACAGCGAAAACACCCCATCCAGTGCCGGAAAAAAGCAGGCGTCCACTGTTTTGGACCATGCTGACACGGCCACGTGGGTTAGTGGAGGCGTGTCACTGGCCAGCTCCAAGGAGAAAGTTAAGCCTCAAACGTCCAAGGCCAGCAGCAAAGGTGGTTCAGCTGGAGGAGAAATTACATAAGCTGCTCCAACGGGATGGCAAGTGTCACAGCGTTGCACGTTGCCACACTTAATGTGAGAGGACTCAGGAACAGGAGAAGACAGTGTCAGCTCTTGCGTCTCCTTAAACGGATGGACGTAAGCATCGGCGCTCTTCAGGAGGCAAAGCTCTGCGGTGATGAGGACACAGCGGCCGCATTAGAGCCCTTTTCCGAACATTATAGTGTATGCGGCACTCATTCCGCAGGCTTGTCTGGAGGATGTTTCCTCTTCATCAGCAAGCAAGTAAGCTACTTCAGGGCGTTTGATTTGCTGTGACCTTTTCTTTGGGGGTGTTGAATGGCGTATCATTTGCTTCTATGCACCAGTAAATTGTCGAGAACGTGATACCTTTTTCTTGTCGCTGGGGCAGTTCCTTCGAACACAACGGAAGCTTCTCTTTATGAGCAATTTCAACTGTGTCTGCAGTGAGCATGATTGTTCTAGGCCAGCTGCTTGCTATGACCGCAGTGCAGCCACATTGGCCGATTTATTAGTGGACGAGCATGGTCTTGTTGATGTCGGTCAGATGAAAGGAAGTGCAGTGCACTTTACTCATTTTCAGTGCAGTTCAAATGCCCGTCTTGACAGGATATATATACCAGCAGAGGAAGTTTCTGGCGTTTCGGACTATAATGTACATCCAATATTTTTTTACTGACCACTGTATGGTCTCAATCTACTTCGGTAGGTCAAGACCACGTAACAAGCCGATTAAATAGGATCTATGGAAACTTAATACCTCTCTACTGGCTGACGAAATGTTTTGCAAAAGGGTATCTGATTGCTTACACCATATTCTAACAACTCACGAACTATCTCTGTATCAGAAATGGGATATCTTTAAACAGGAAATTAGAACTGACGCAATAGAGGTGTCAGCCCGGCTTTCGTTTTTAAAGCGCTTAAAGTGCCGTACATTGGTGGCACTTCACGAACCAGAAGCAGTCAATGCGGTATCAACTTTGGAAGAAATTGGGATTGTTAAAGGACAAATGCAAAAATATGTAATTGAAAAGTATCATGTGCCTTAATTCGGTCCATAACTGAAAGGTCCTTTGATAGTTATCCTTCTCGCCGGCGTCTTAGTGATTAGCGACAATCCGCACTTGCAAAGGAGATAATTGAAATTTATTATAATGGTGTTAAGTATACTGAAGCAAATGAAATTGTCAGTGCTTTCCACAGACATTACAGCACGTTATTTGGGGTTCTAGTATGAATTCTCGGCATTTAAAGTTCCATTCCCTCATTGACTTACTTCCCTTGCTTACAGAGGACGAGTGCATGATGGTGTCAGGGCCTATTACACTGGAGGAAGTTAAGGATGCCATCCCTGCGCTTAAGACTAACAAGACCCCGGGGCCAGATGGCCTTCGTGGGCAGTTCTATCAAACGTTTTCTGGTATCCTTGCTCCAGTTCTCTTGGACGTATTTACCGCTGCCTATGATCATAATATCTTGCCGCCAACCTTTTATTCAGGACACACGGTGCTAATCCCCAAAACTGCGGATGCAGAGAACCTAAGGTGTGTAGAGGGTTACCGACCGATCTCCCTCTGCAAAGTTGACAAAAACGTTTTGCAAAAAATTTTATCTAGGCGCCTTCAATTTGGAATCACTAGTTTAGTAGGGTCCCACCAAACTTGCGGTATTCAGGGCAGGAGTATTCACACAAATATTCGTATCGCTCCTTCTGTCTAGGAGTGCGTGTCCGATTCGGTAGATCAGGTGGCCCTATTCGAAATTGACCTTGCAAAAGCTTTTGATCGCGTTTCTCAAGACTTCTTATTCGCACTTCTGGCAGCAGTCAACTTAGGTGATGTGTTATATAAGAGCATGAAGCTGTGCTATGATCGGTGCAGTACACAGCTTATGGTCAATCGTATTCTGCCTAAGCCGATTGCGATCAAGTCGTCTGTCAGACAAGGCTGCCCCCTGTCACCATTGCTGTTCGCATTGTACCTCGAGCCTCTTTGTCTCAGCATTCAGCAGAGTCAAAGAGTGAAACTTTTTTGCTTACAATCGTGCGAAGTTAAGGTGCTTGCTTATGAAGATGATATAGCGTATTTTTTGCGCTGACAAAAGGAGTGTCCAGGAAGCCCTTACAGTGACTAAGCAGTTCTGCGATGTGTCTGGAGCGGATGTTAATATGGAAAAAACTAAGGGATTTTGGATCGCACAATGGAGAACGAAACCATCCAGATTCGCTGGTGTTATTTGGGATAGCGCCCCACTTCACTACTTCGGCGTGCCGTTGCATCAAATACGGAACACATGGCCTCATTGGTCACCAGCGCTTACGCAAGTTAAGCGCGCATCGCAGGCATGGAATGGGCGAGACCTCTCTGTGTTTGCACGCGCAGGAGTGTGTAACGTCTTCCTTGCCACACAACTCATTTATGTGCTTCAATTGATTCACTGTGCTCTAGCAAAATTACAGGCCCTACATAGAGTTTTTGCAACATTTGTGTGGGGTTCTCAATGGGAACCTATGCGCAGGGACAACAAGTTGGGCATGAGCCCAACTTGTGTTGGGCTCATGCATTTGTTTGTGCACCAACTTGTGTCTCGTTTTTTCTTCTACAAATTGGTTGATCACCCACTTTTACTAACTGTACACCAGCAGCGCATAAGTTTCCATTTGCCTGTTTTGCTTGTATGCACGGGCGAAGTAAATACGAAGCCTCCATGGGGATTTCTCAAAGAGGTCGTGGAGTCATTTAACTTTCTTACCGCGCGGTTTTCCTTAGAATATCTGTTCAGCATGTCAAGGAAAACTATCACTAACACTCTAATTGAAAGTCTATTCCCGGTGCCTGTTTATCGCCAGCCTTACTTGGGCCACCAGAAAAGCAATGTTTTAAAACGCGTAATGAGCATGTGTATCCCGCCAAATGCAAAAACATTTTTCTTCAAGCTTCATTCCTCCACACTCCCAGTTAAGACATCGCTGCGCGAAAAGGGAATGTCTATTCCTTGGTCGGACAATTGTCGCCTATGTAATCAACCAGAGACAATTGATCATTGTTTTGTGTTGTGCCGGGACGCTGTGTTCTTCTGGGACGTTTTGCGGCGGACACTGAAAAAAGACATTGACATCACCCCGTGCACCATTCGCTTCCTGCCATTTGAAGATGTTAATCGGGTGCCATATGACGTTTTCTTTCTCCTAGGATTGTTTAGCTTGTGGAAGTGCCGCATGACTGATCGGCATGCGGAACCCCCCAGGCCGACCAAGTGCATTTTTCGGGAACAGGCGGCGTTGGTGCGGAGCGTTAATGCTGCGCAGAGTGATCCACCAGAGTGGCTGCCTCTTTTGGATGCGTGCATTTGCTTGCCCGAGTTTTGATCTTTGTTCCACTGATGTCCTTGCCCTTTGCTGTCTGTTAGTGTTTATATTGTGTGTTAAGTGTCTTGTCTTCAGAAGGTTTCCAAAAATTTCCATGCATTAAGGTAAAAAAAGTGGGAGAGGTGCAGTAAAGAAAAAAAAAGTAAAAAAAGTGGGCTCGTAGCTAAATCAGTAAGAGAACGGGCTCCTGCTTTGTTACTGCGCTAGTTCCAATAAATACTTCATCAACTGAAGAAGAAAATATCACTCCGCCGTCGCCTGCTGTCGCCCGCGCCATATAGCTTCTGGCGGTATTTGAAGAAATCAAGTGGCAAGAGTTACGCAAGGTTCAACTAGATAGGTTCCACGTTCTGCTTGCAACGCACGTGGAGTAGGGAAACGCGGTTCTATAAACGTTGAAGTAGAGCGCCTCGATTAACGCGCGTCTTCGCCGTAAAGCAGCGTTCGCATCGAGACACCCGGTTTGGAGCAGTGGAACGCGGGATATTTAAAGTGATTTAAGCAAACCTTTGGCGTATTTACCTTGGGAGAAGCGCTACGCAAGAGGAACAACATGAGAGGTGAGCAGGAAAGCGAAGGGAGGCATTTACTTCGCAAAAGCCGATAAAAACTATCGTCTTTTGACGGCATTTGCAACGAAAGGAGCAGATACGCGGCCAATTTTTTGTTCGCGGGAGTTTTCTGATGACACAAACGGTCGCGAAAGAACTTGGGGGTAGAGGTAAAAAGCTTTGCTTTAAAAAAGGCCTGAACTGCATTGACTGTGCAATATCAACAACGGAGGGTTGAACCGTTTCGGGATGAACAGGTAACCGTTATTTCTTTTTCAGGTTAAGTTCCGGTTCGGGTTCAGCGTGCTCAAAAAATAACGGTTAGAGTTCGGGTTCAGTTCCGGCAAAAATACCGGTTGAGTTCCGGTTTTCGGCTCGGTTCGGTTCCCGTTCGACACCCTGCATTGAAGCTAGAAAAGTGGAGCCCGATGTGTATGCCAAGGCGATCCCCATGGCTATCAGCATGGCCTCGCCCTGTAATCAGCACTGGACAACAGTGTCACCTGCAATAGTGGTGGAGAGAGCCACCAATTGTGATTGATTCTCGCATTCGCCGCTTCTAGCGCTTTTCTTGGCGTGTAAATGTTCTTTTCTCTATGCTATAACGCATGTGGCATAGAGTTTCATACAATAACTACAGGGGAAGCTGGCGCTAGCGTGAACGCGAACACCGAGGCGGCGCTTACGCTTCGATAGGAATGATGGGTAGTTCTAGAACCGGATTGCGTAGGATTGACACGGGCCTATGGTTGCGCAAAGCGTGTTTTTTGACATAGAAACTCGTATTGCGCGGTTCATTATTTACAAATTACATGGCAAACAAGAACGTTAGTTGCCAAAACAGATTTTGTGCGAAATAAAACGACGCGTTTAAATAGAGAGCAAACGCGGAGTCGAAGACTACGTTTGGCATTTGCCTCTAAACTTTTTTACACCCTTTTTGGCCGCAAAGAGTGTAAAAATCTTGTCCCATGGCTAACAGCCTTAAAAGGTGATTTGGCAAGAAAAAAAGGGTGTACGGATGAAAAAAGGGTGTTGATGATGCTCAACACCCTAAAAAAAGGTTGTAGAGCATCCTCACACCCTCTTTTTAAGGTGATGGCATGCGCAGTGACAATGTAAATGGGCGGAGCGCGCAGCATTCAATGGAAACAGTCAATACGCACAAGTTACAGTTGGAACACCAATAAATTGAGCAAGAACCAACGGGATGCAAGCGGTACAAGGAGTGCATACCCTGTAATAAATGTGCTGTTCTTGCTTTTATATCCAGCAGAGGAAAGCCCCCCGATCGAGTCGGTTCGCTTGTTGCAAAAAACATATTTTAGCGCTAATGTTGGAAGTATGGATTCTACTATGAGAATATACAAATCAACACGCGGATTTGCAAAAACTTTTTAATCACGAAGTAGTTTTCGTATTCTATACCCTATAGAATTTTATTAAATACCAAACCAATCTTCCCCGCCACCTCAACACCATGCAAAAAAGGTGTTCCTTTTAACACCCTTTTTCCAAAAATGGTGTAAAGCGACAAATTAGGGTGTTCGAAACTACGAAAAAGGGCGTAAAGAAAAAGGGTGTAAGAAAAGACCGCCAACTAAAAAAAAGGTGAAGAGACCTCCAATTTTGGAGGCGTTTTGTACCTGTTTACACGGGGGGGACTGAACATTTTCTACAACCGGGGGGTGTTTTGTACCTCACGACGTCTAAACAATATGAACTGGCATAATTTATTACCCGGGAAGCTATTTAAGCTAGAGCTAGTTTCGGTGGCGTTAGCAAAAAAATACAAAGAAAGAGAACTGGGGCTCCTGTAAAAGGTGCCCCGCCGCAGATAGGGTAATATAACAGTGAAGTCGGCTTTCGAGCTTGTTAGAGTGTGAGCACAAAGGGCGTATGCGTATGCGCACTTCTTACTATACCATTTCAAAGGTCTTTTTTCGATTCCAAGGTCTTTTTCAGATTATAAACGGAAAAAAAAATTGGCGCAGCTTGCAATAGTGGTGCAAGGCTGGAGAAACAACGCAGCTGGGGTCCGACCTAGCTTGTTTCCCCCTTGGATCCCCTGGCTTTGGGTGGGGGGGGGGGCACACGGAAACAGCCCTGTAAAATCCAGTTAAACTTGGCCTCAACCCTCAGCGGTCATCCTAGCTTAGCAAGTACAGTGCAAAGCTTAGCAAACATAACAAAACTTAGCAACGCCGGAAGAAACTAGGTCGACCCCCAGCTCCGCTGTTCTTTTTTTTTTGCAAATGAACACCTATTTCACACCGTTTCAACAACCTACAGAAAGCCAAGTGTGTTGCAGACGATAAAAAAACTTTTCGCCACACGACTATAGTGTTTTTAATTTTAAAGGTTCAAATTTGTGTTTCACGTGCCAAAGCTAAACTTGGGGCATGAGGTGCATTGCATATGGAAACGAGCGATCATTGCATACGAGCAATTTTTTTTGCATTTGAAAATTTCTTGTGAGTAGACAAATATAGGAGGGGATGTCTTGTTCTTCAAAGTGGTCTTATGCATCCAAGCATGGCCTTATTCAATGAACAGCTGAACGCCTTTACCACACCCTTTCAACACCCTAAGAAAAACCAAGGGCGTTGAAGTTGATCAACGCCCTTTTTTCACACAAAAGGGGTCTAGAGCTTGTAAAATAAGGGTGTTGAGATTCATGAAAAAGGGTGTAAAGGCCTCTCAACAACCTTTCTTCACTTATGCTACAACCTTTTTGGCTAATAAGGTGTAAAAAAGTTTAGTGTGAGCGGGACGGGGACTTCTCCAGAAACTGTTTGAAAAAGTTTCGAGGCTTGTGCTATTCATTATTAAAAAGGTTTTCTGCTCATAAAAAAGAAACCGATTATTTTTTGGAGAAGGTATTCTAGCCTCATCAAGCAGAGTTCCTAACAGCCGCTGGTACAGCTGGTCTACGCCGTAGTAGCCGGCATTCGCACGAGAAATGTGACTGTTCCAAGCCATTCGCAACCGTCATCAGCTTCGACATCGCCGCAACTCCTAATACGCAGGCTACTTCGCCGCACACAGCGCTGTCATTTTTGTTTTCGTGCTCGCTGTGCCGGCAATGAATTAATAACCCACCCAATTCGTAACTATGGTTATAAAACATTCCACTCAGGGCGGCATCACTGCGGGTGCGTGGACGTTTGAATGAGAAATGTATTTTTGACCGCTTCTTCCAGCACAGGCAAATGCGTTCATGCAAGTCCAAAACGAAAACAAAAACATGCCTTCGAGAGCCAATACGAATCCAGAACGTCTCATCACGCCCATCGCGGCGGATGATCACAGCGCCATATTCCTCTGTAGTTGTTATTGTATGAAACTCTATGGCATGTGGGGTCCACAAAAACTGGGGAAGTATGGGGGACGGAACCTGTAGGCAGGCATAGTGGTGACATAGTTTACAAGATGCCCCCAATTAGCTAGCGGCCTGTAGTGACCTACCGTGGTTGATACGGGACTATTTGCGCATAGTACATGTAACGCTCGCACTGACGCCTTAATTTTTTGTGCTACCTGGCGTAAAGTACAGCCGCCCAAATAGTAGCTACCCGAGTAGACCTCGGGCTGGCGGGAAAAAGGCGCCCCCGCAATTCTGTTCTTCCATTCCGCATTGAGAGCGTTCTGTTATCCATTACTCAATGTCTGAGCCCCCCTCTCTATGGACCCTCAGCTTGCATGGGACGGGTTAAAGCGTAGAGACGGCTAGCGTCGGCCACCGATCGTTTCTTGCAGAGTCTGTGCAGGCACTAAATTCCGCCAATGGGGTTAAGTCGCCCGGTGAAAAAACATCGCTTCGGCCGGTAAGCACGGAGAATCAAAGGTTCCGGGAGGCTGAATTTAGAAAAACGGCCGCGGCTTGCCCATTTTTTCGCTGGTCGCTCGCGCGCGCTTGCAGCTAGCCAGCAGACCGCTTCGAGAAGCGTTAGTTTTTGCTTTCTTCCGTTTCCTTCGGCTGTTTGTTCCACAGCGCTCAAACGATTGACGCCCGTCGCCACGCTGCGCGGAAAATTGTGCCGGTCGATATTCGATTACCCCGGGCGAGCGATTGGCGACGAAGGAAGGGGCCGAGAAGAACTTGCGAAGAGAGAAGGGCAAGCTATCTCTCCCTCGGTTTTCAAATGAGAATAATAAAAGGGAAGAAAAGGAAAAACTTGAGGCTTGGTCGTAGAAAACGTCGCTGCCTTTAGCTGTAGGCGAGGTTACTTTTAGAGACGGGCGTTTCTTTGGGCGCGGCTTTTGCATGATTTCGCTCTAGTGCGCGGTCACTGGGTGTGGTGGACAGCCGCCGAGCAGCATTGACAGTCACGCCATGTGGTATACGTTTAACAAAACGCCCACGGCGAAAGTGTTCCGCCAACACAGCCTGTGGAAAAAGCGTCCGAACTCGTGGACATAGAAATTTCCGTCACCTCCTTCCCACCCGAACACTGAACAGAACAGCGTGGAACCACGTGACCGGTGACCTGCGAGGTTGGAAAGAGGGTCGCGCTGGTCACGGTGACAGGCGGGTGCTCCAGCCAGGTGGCCAAACCAAGTATTGGCCGCTAAACTGAACACGTGTGCGCAGCCACCTGGCTTCTTTTGGGCTGTGGTGGCTTTGATTAGACATACTTAAAACTGCGCATTCGGACGAGACAAGGAAAAGAAGACACAGGGCGGGCGCAGACTCACAACTAGTTTATTGAAAAACGGAGCATGCTTATATACCCACACCAGCACATGCGCACACATGTCACCACCTATATCACATGATAAAACGGTTTAGAAATTCATATTCATTTCCATACAAAGATATGGATGGTTCACTTGCCTACTGGTCACCATGCTTTTGAATGAAAAAGGCCTCGATTAATTTCCTTGCCACCTGTTCTCTGCTTTTCCTCAGCACCTTTGTCTGAGTCAAAATTGGCTCGCATGGCTTGCGTTCACAACCCATGCAATGGTGCGGAAGGTGGGATCCAGTTTTATTACGCATATTCAGCTGGTGTTCCCTTAAACAGTCGTTAAGACAGCGGCCACTTTGTCCAATGTACTATACCCGGCCGCATCTGAGCGGGATAATGTACACCACGCCGATTGCGCACTTCACGTATGGCGTCGCATGTCGTTTAAGGCTGGTGTCTGTTCCATTCCTTTCAAGATCTTGGGGCACAGGCTAGTCAACTTGTTAGGCGCACAAAAAATGATCGGCACTTTGGGCCTGTTAGCCACATTTTTGAGGTTGTGTGCCACTGAATGGATGTATGGAACCACCACCTTTATCTTGCGCCTAAGGCCGTCTGTCCTTTGGGGTGTGTTTCCTTTCAACTTCTGAAGCAAGGACTCCGCCACCGCTGTCACAACCATTAAGCGAAACCCAGCAGCAATCAATCGGGCAACCTGAGCATCGAAACTTTCCTTAATCTTGTGATGGCAAGATTTTGTTAGTGCTCCTTGAAAGCAAGAAGAAGCAACTGCCCTTTTTAGTGCCCTTTTTACTGGCTACAGGGGAATAGCGCCGCTGCAATCCCGTTAAAATGCTACTCTAATTCAAACAGGACCACATTGAACAGAATGCCGGGAATAAGCGGAACGTTTTTGCACCATGATTTTCCTATCGGCTAGGGTCAGCGCTAGGACCATTGCCCTGAAATTTGCGGGGGTGTGCAGTCACGCTCTCGCTTCGACCTGTTTTACTTCTCCTTCATGGCGTCGTTTTTACACGGCTTTAGCCTAACGCCCCTTTGACTTCCGTTAGGAAAACAAACGCTGATGCGCGTGGTCAAATGTTAGCCGGGGTACGTGCCTTCAGAACCCATCCCTGGGATTCCAGCGCAGCGCCGGTGCCAGCATGAGTGCCCGGCGACAGCCTCAAAGGGAACCGGAAGGTACACGCGCTTGGCGAACTTGCATGAGTTGGAATTTCCAGAGGACAACAGAAAAATTGGCGCAGATTGCACTAGTGGCGCAAGCCTGGAGAAACAGCAGAGCTGACGAGTCCTGTCCCGGTTGTTGCACCTTTCCGAACTTGCCGCTGAAATTTCTGCATGACCTGCAGGCCCTGATCATTTTATCCCCAGCCCTTCAGATCTCTTCCAAATTGGACCGCGTTACACGCTCTAGAGCCCGAGGCAATCGGCTTCGCGAACTCGGCGTCTTTAACGCGAGCTGTCATGTGCTCCCCATTTAATGCGCGGACCCACCGGAACTGTTTTATTGAGGGTTTTTTTTTTTTTTTGCGACATCCTCATGTGGCCCAAGCCACCGCGCAAGCCTGGACAACACCATGCCACCGGTCCAAGTTCAAGCTTAAAGATCTCTTCTGTTAGGAGGGGACCAGAGAGGCTCAGTTGCGGCAGTGAGGCCTATGCGAGCAAGCGAGCGAATGAGCGAACGAACGTTAACGTGTGAACGAACGAGCAAACGAACGACGGGCTGTCATTCACCGACATTTATTTCCGAACTTGCCGCTGAAAGTTCTCCATGACTGCAGGCCCGGAACGTTTGGCCCGCAGGTTTTGAAATCTCTCCCAAAATTTGTAGACTGCAGAGATGCTGTCTTTTTCTGGGACATTTTACAGCGAACGCTCAGAAAATACATGGATATTACGCCTTTCTCTATCCGATTTTTGCCATTCGACTATCCTGGTGACCCACCTTATGACATGTTTGTGTGGATTGGTTTCTACAGCCTGTGGCGATGCCGTCTATGTGATAGGCATGCTGAGCCGCCAAGATGAACTAAGTCCTATTTCCGAGAAACTGTGGCATTTGTACACAGTGTGTATAGTTTGCTTGACCAACCACCTGACTGGTTCTCTCTTTTGAACGCTCGTGTGTGTTTGCCTGAATTTTGATGTATATGTGCTTCTCATAACTTCAGTGTATTCTTTTGTTTGCTTGTATTCCTCGTACTGCAACATCTGAGCGTATTCTCCCATGTAATAGAGAAAAAAAAAAGATAGCTCAGTCGGATAGACGCCGGTTTCAGAACGCGAGGGACACAGGTTCGATTCCCCCCAAGGGACGCGTTTTTTTTCTTTCCAGTTGGAGGTGTTTTTTTTTTTTGTTCGAGATGGGCAACCCACGGCCGGGTTAAACATCTCCGCTGTTAGCAGATATCTTTTTGTTGGTGTATACCGGGAATGCGCCCGTCATCAGGACCTCTTCACCTGCCGCCATCTCATTCAATGCCGCCATCTCATTCGAAAGTTAGAAAAAAAAACATAGTCGCATTACACATAGTCGCATTACACAATGCACGCGAGGCTCAAACCCAGGCTAAATGTCCGAAGGACCACAGCGAGCGAGTACCTAGGTTGCTGCCCTAGCGTGGGCGGCGCAAGGCGAGAGGGTGGCCGGGGCCAAGCAGCCATCTATACCCGTTTATCGGGTCCCGTCGGGACAGGCAGGGGGGGAAAAGGGGGCACTGGTCGGTATGCCTGGGCAACGGCGACAGCGGAGACGGGGGGAGGGGCAGGGCTACGATTCCGCTCTGTGTTCCCGCTTTGTGTCGAGACCGCTGCGACCGCTTTTCGCGCTGTCACTCTCTCTCTTGTGGCGCCAATCCTCGCGTGGGTGCAACACGAAAAGAACCACGGCGGAAGAAGAGAGCGGGGGAGCGACTCGTGCGCTCGCAGCCCGCCAGCGAGAGGGCGCCAAACAAGGGGGCACGAACAAGGAAACCTAAAAAGAGCGGAACTGCTGAATGGAAGCAAAACGAACGGACATTGAGAATCGCCTCGACAGCCAAGAAAAACACCGGCTCTTGCGCACAACCTTCTTCTTGTCCCGGCTTGTCTACATTGCTGGTGGTTTCGCTCGGGAGACTCCACTCGTTCGCGCGCGAGAAAATTCCAGAGCTTAGACAGGCTGATTGGCTGCGAGGGACGACAGAAGATTGCGTATTATCCCCATTGCTGAGCAACAGACAAGCCTTCAACCCAATGTGGCGCTATGAGATATTTAAAATATATTTATTTTCATCAAGCCATTTAATTTAGTTCTCACATAGGTTTTTTGTCTGTTTTTCGCAAGCTATATCATTTATTTTCAATATCACAAAGCAACTAGAAGTGTCGGATATGTGTGAGCGCTGACGAATTTCCAAAGCAACAGCCGCTTCAGCTTTAAATCGAATAAAACAACGCCTAGTAGAGGCCGCGGCCTCGATTTGGAACAGATGACCCGGGAGGCCGCCCATACAGCTACTTGAGCCGCACTTCTGGCGTTCCTTGTTCAGAACGAATGGAAAATGTTTCGATGGACGGGAATCCATTTCATTTGCCCAACAAGTCACTTACTCGTCGATAGTCACGTAACCGCAGGTTCCAATATGGTTTCTGGCAAGGGTTAAGGCTTGGGCGAGTTGGTGCATGATTACAAATAGGGGAACAGCGCAAACACAGGCAAAACACAAGAAGAAGGTGACAACCACAGCGCTCGTGGTTGTCACCTTCATCTTCTGGTGTATTGTCTGTGTTTGCGCTGTTCCCCTATTTGTAATGGTTTCTGGGTTTCTCTGTCCAGTAGCCGCCGTTGTGCTCGCTTTTCTGTGCTGATTTCTTTTGGTAGTTTATAATGAAATTTTTGACGCGTCATGTCTCGCTTCTGGGACATTACACGGGACAGCCCCGTGGCGAATAACTCTTGCTTGTGTATTACTAGGGCACACGACAGCCCACTTGGCCAAACTGAATCCGCCGAAAAGAAGATTCCCACGAGTTGAGATTTATCGCGTTCACGCAGGTGGGCGCTCGGGCTACAGAGCTGAGGATTGATTCCTGCAAGATGGGAGACGGTCCAAGTGCACTACTCGCCCACGACTGTTTTGCCGAGTCAAAAAGTGCTCGCCGGGATTTGGTTGACACAGCGCTAACACAACAAAACAGAGTTGGTTTATGTTCGTCGTTGAAAAGGCGCCAGGCGAGACACGGAGGAAGGTTGAGTGAAATACACACAGAGGCTACCAAACTCCAACGTCTGGCCATGTGTTACGTTGTGAGGATGGACATGTCTTCCAGCCGCCTCACAGAGTAGATTGCAGGGTTGGGATGTGCGTGGCACCCAGCACACGTGCTCACGCGGGCCTGAGAAAAAGCCGGAGCAGCAAAAATAAAAGTAACGGGTGCACAAATCGGTTCTGTACGAGAACGAACTTGCAAACGGGCTCAAGGACGCGGCGTCAAGGTACTTAATTTCGTTTATTCAACTTTAGGGGCCCAAAGGCATGGGAAGGGTGGGGCGTGCATCAAAGTTGCACAGTTCCGTAAGCAATTAACAATGTTCTGAGATTGTAGCAAGTTAGAATAAAATATAAAACGAAAGAACGAATTCCTACATAAATAACAGCAGGAAGGCGATGAGCAAATTTTGGCAATATTTAGGTGGTACGGTTCGGTTGAGTTCAGTAGGTAGATTTTTCCTGCGATGTTTTACGGTCCCTGCAAGAAACGATGTTATCCGGGACCCCGTTGCAAAGCGTAACCGCATGGGAGAAGACTCAGCTGCTCATCGCCGTCGTGCGGCCCTTCATCGGGGCGAGTGTGAGACAAACGGCACGATACGTCCTGGGAGGCCGTGTCCGGACCGGGTGAAGCGAGAGAGAGTGCGACGACAAGTTATGCGACGTAAAGAACGCGACGGAGGAGGCGGATATTGGTTTACGGCGCTTATGCAGATGTGTCTTGAATATTGTGTCATAATAAAAAGGGTGCGAAGGAGGGTATTTTCGAGGCACCAAGAAAGTTATGGGTCACATGCGCAGCTCTTGCAAAAAAGCTGAATCGAGTGGCGGAAGAGGAAACGGAGAGAGGGAGAACAAGAATAAACTTCATTGGATAAAAGTAGTGAAATGGCCGGTTTCTCAGTCCAGCGTTCAGCCGTCTCAGTGGTCTCAGCGCGATGGATCAGCCGAAGCTGGTCTTTGACGCTCGATCTGGCCAATTTTCCCTGCACTGCTTACCGCGGAAGGGGGGGGGGGGTTAGAAATCGGGGAAAGTTTGGGGTTACGGTGGCACTCCCACACCATGCGGTGAAGCAGAGTGCCGGGCGCCTTGCGCAATCGGCACAGCTAGTCGTATTGCATTGCCCAAGTTAGGTGGAGCTTGGTCGGAGGAGGAAGCGTGTTAGTTTCAGGGAGGCACCAGCACCGAAAAACCAAGGCTGGAACACAAAACACGGATCGCGACGTCGCGGTGGGCAGCAGCAGTAGTGTGCGATGTCGGTATGTCATGTGGCGCAAGTTGCATCGGACAAGCCAGTGAAAGAACACAAGCGGGTCATGAAAAACAAGCGGCTGTTGCATTTGGCGACTCGTTGTACTGAGTGCAGCAAGATTTGAGGTCACCCCGTGTGAGTTCAAACGTAAAGAGCAAGGAACCACGGAAATAGCGGGAGCTATAAAAAAAAGTGAGCAGGCGAATGCGTTGCGTAAGTTATGCTCTCGCGAAAAGAAAAATTGTATTTGGACAGCAATCTGAGACGCAAGGTCGAGTATCAATTTGGGACATGTGTCGAGTTTGTTTCGAGTTTGTTTTTACGTTTGTACATACTTGTGAAAACAAATTGAGTTTATAAGTAAAAAAAAAAGATCCTCTGTATGTGTTTTTAGCAACCGACGTTTCTGTGTTGTTTGAGTCAACGCTACTAGCTTGTACTAGTAACGTTGGTTAGAGTGTCCGAACGTGCGCACGTTTTAAGCGATTATCATAGTGTAAAGCGAAATGCAGAGTGGCGCCAACATTTTTGTTTGCAGTAACAAGTTCTTTAGGATTGTCATCCAGCTTAATACGCGTAGGCTGTTTCTTGTGCAAAGTACTAAATATCATAGCTTTTCTTTTAAAAATATTGAAGACTGATTTATTTTCTGAGCAGCTGTGCGATACATTAGGCCGATCAGTACTTGCTACTTTTGATTGTCGACAAAAAAAGGCCAGGACGTAGACCACAAGGTCAATAAGTAGGAATGCTAACGTTTTCGCATCCCCGCGGGAGGCGCGGTCAGAATACAAGGGTACGTTTGCCAGAGTACGGTTTGCAAGTGTACGAATCGGTTACAAAAGCTGAGAAATCAGTTACGACTTCTGCTGAGAAATGCTTACAATGTAGTTATAAGCATTTTTTCCAACGTCTTTTCAGAACAGGTACAGAAAGTAACTGCGCCCTTTCAAGTTCATTTCGGAAACGGAAGGTTTTTAAAGGTACGAACGCCCAGCACATGATAGACTTTACAGAGATGCGACCTTAAAGGGGCCCCAAACACGGTTCCAAAGGTTGCGATTTTACGATCACATTCGCTAGAGGAATGTCCTGCCGCAAGAACGGCTTAAAATCGCTAAGTATTAGCCGAGTTATCTCTCATTATAAGGTACCAGCAATCAGGCCTAGAGCTTTCACCCTCTGCCCGCGCCTCGAAAGCACTGTGGAAGCTATGACGAGATAAGCGCAGCCATTGGTACCGCTCGGCGGTACATCACACTTTTTTTAGCAACCGACGCGCATGCTCCGCCTACTACTGCCGAGGGCATGCGGCTAAAAGGAGGAAATTATTCCACGTTTTGATTGGCTCCTGAAACCACTGTAAGTTGGGGACAAAAGTTAGGGACATTTAGGGAATTTGTTGTTGCAGTGAGCAGGCTTGATGTGGCTTCGCGCGTCGCCTCCTAGGGAATTCCCTGTAAGTAGCTGAGAGGAGGCGATGGCCAGTGTCTAGCAGCAGACGACGCAAGAAACGGCTGGAACTGACGCTTCCTTTTGTAATTACTTCAATTTTTACGGGTGTCTTGCTGAACGATTTTTTTTAATGCGGAGCGTGCCTGCCTGACCGTGTCCATGGTGTCGCCCCGAGTTTGTCCTGCGCTGGTTCCTTTATTCTTAAAAAAAACTTCAAAATTTCTTTCTCCTCTGTGTGGCCCTAATATATTACTGCTGGCCCGCGCCAACCAATAATTAGATTTGGAGGACGTCTTCTTCATTATTTCTCCGACACTTAATTACCTCTGCGTTTAAGTTTCTGCTTCTTTCAAGAACGACGAGAAAATCATCCGTTCACGGCTGCGAGATTTACTACAACCGCGCGTGCACCTGGGAGAACAGTTATCGCAATAGCAGTTTTACTTGTGCAGTGTGCCACATTTAAACTAAAAAGAAACGTAGGATAAGACACTGCCTTCTCTAGTCAGTATCCAGATGTGGTCATTCCAAAATGCATATTTATTGGCAATTGATGGTAGCGTAGCTTATTTAGTGGATCTAAGTCTAAACAAATTTGTGTTATTGCAGGATGCTTGATTGCTGACACTAGCCCTTTGTAGCAACCGATGTAAAGCAAGCATTAGATTGCTTCCAACTTACAGGCTTCAAGAGCAGATGTGAAGGCCAGTATTAAAATATGCAAAATCTTGAGAACCTGCTGTTGTAAGAGAACCTGCAGTGTAGCATCTCAATCTTAATGTCTTCTTGTGAAGACCTTTAACATGTTCCTCGGACGAATGTCTTATAACTTTTCAGCTTGAGAGGTAGTAGTAGTAGTATGTATTGTTGAATAAGGCGGACTTAGCCTTGCATAGCTGCCGGCAATTGCTCCGCCTAATCGTCCCCAATACCATATCAAATCTCCCAAAGTCATAACACCTCACTTAGTCCTAAAATAACAGACACGCAATGTCACCACACCTCACTTAGTCCTGTGGACTGCAAGAATCCGAGTAGGAGATGAGACACATCTCTTCGCACAATCCAGTGGTCCCTAGAAAAAATAATGTCCTCCGATGTAGCATGGGCACTCCTACTATTTGAATTGGTTGTGAATGTTGGCTACCTGGCAGTTCGTTTAAACTGCAGCATAAATACCAATAAGTGACCAGGGGACGATGACGTGCAAGTGCTTGGGTATTGTCCTCCATGTTATTTCCACGTTCCTGAACAATGTAAAAGGAATATACCAAATGAAGGAGACAGTTTTTAGTTTTATTTATTTCCAGTTTCACGACCATAGAAGACGACATATCAGAGGTGCTCAGCACAAACATTGTAGGTGCATCCAGATGCTTGTTGAGACCCCTGTCACTGAAAAGTAAAAGAGAAATAGCATTTTGAAAACTGGTCAAGCACTACATATATTTCCTTAGGAGCCTCCCATTCACAATTCAAATGAACAAACAGCTTAAACACAGTACACTATTATTGTGTTGCTTGCGTGTATGTTTTTTAGTATGCGTGTGGACACTGACGTTTCTGCTGTATCTTTTTTCCTTTATTTTTTTTCTTGTACGCACGTGGCAGAATTCTCTTATGTTATTATTATTCGTTTAATCTGCTCAGGTACCACACCCCTCATTAATGTCAGTGGGGCCATAAGGGTATCTTGAATAAATAAACATAGAACACCAAATACATGGTGCTACATCTACAAATTAACGTTCCTGTAGCAGTTAAAAATTTATAAAATAAATAATAAAATGGCACATTTCCACACATTTCCTAATACAAATAAAAACACGGCCAACTCCAGCTTTCTTCAAAATTTTGTACTATACCAGTCTCTTTGAACCAGGCAAAAAAACTGTAAGCATCTTGAAAACAATTTTATTTGCACGTAAATTGCAGACAGCTTAAAGGAGCCATGAAGAGAAAACACAAGTTTGGTTCATTCAAAAGATTGTCTCGTTAGAATCATACTGACACCACTTTTAACGTAAACTTCGCTCAAATAAGCTACATAATTACGAAAAACGGGAATGGTCATGCGACCCACCAGCTCATTCCCCGCAACAGAACCTATGATGTCACATGAGCTAAGCTCTGCGATTGGCGGAGGCTGGCAGAAGCAGACACAAATTAGGTAGAGCTGTAATTACAAACTAGACGAACGAGCGATTTGCGCTTAAATTTAGGGCACATTCTTTACAAAGCAATAAGAATGATGGGACAAACAGTGGAAATTATGAAAGCACATGTAAACATAGAAGTACTGATGCATTCTGCTGTTCGTACTGCGCACAGCATGCTTGGTTTAGCAGCACAGCACTACGGGGTTTGGGGCTGTCTCAGACGACACTGGCCGATTGACGCAAGCGACCTTGTTTTACGTGACCCCATTTGTCGAGCGAGCACTGTTTCAGGGAACGAATATTTTCTCCCAGAACAAAAACAAGCCAGGTTTAAATGCGGGCAAACACAAACCAAACGCTTGCCACGGTATGGTGGCGCCATCTAGGTTACGGAACGTAAAAAAACGCGGGAACAAACCAACACCGCTGTACAGGGTGGAGACAACCTTTGAACGGTCCCGTCCCGCCGCAATTGGGCCAACGGGCTCAACGCGTTATTCTTTTCGTTTCCCACGAGACCTAGCAACGCGAAACAGACAATATGATTCAAACTTCTTCCGTAAACCGCGTTGCGGCGATAATTTTAGCGCGGTTTTGACACAATGACTTGCTTCGGCGGCGAGCGAGCAACCGAAAATGGCGGCGCCAGCGTATACGTGTCTCTACCCTGTACGGCGGATGCGTGAATCAAGGTACTCTAGGCTGCAGAGCGGTCGGTTCCTGTGATGTCACTTGGGACCACGAAAACGCACGATTGAGCGGGAAAATCAAAATTTTAACCTAAATTGTTTAATTTCTCAGTGAATAAAGCACCGTTTGTATCCGGACAAGCGCTGGGGGCACTATAAAACACGAAATCTTTCGAATAAAACCAACTTGCATTTTCTCTTCATGGCTCCTTTAACTTAGGTGTCGCAGAAGCTGTTGTACAACAATGACTTACTTGCTCGTCTCTGTTTTTCTGATTTTGCCCTTCTACGAACAAGTCACATCCTACAGTCGCAATGAGGTTGGTCGACCTGTTAACAGTTACAAAATAGAAAGCTATTGTATTGTGCTTATTTCTAACATTATTTTAAAGTTCTTACTCTCACTCCTGTGACACCTAAGGCTGATTCAGCTGGAGAGCACCCCTATGTTGGCAGCAAATTCTATAGTGGTATGAAGTGGCAAAGATTTGGCAAAACAAAGCTTTTTTTGTGATGTAAGGATGATGCTCTACCAGGTGAGCGCAAGGGTGGAGATTGCTTCACCTTTGCACGATAATGCATTAATCACGACTAAGTTCAGTTAGGTGTCCTCGACATTTCAGAGAAGTGCCGAGCAAAAACTGTTTTGAAGAACAACTCAGAAATACTAATGGCCAGAAATGGGCGGCTGGGCGGCCAGAATGTTACAGTCTCTCTTAACTCCAAACTAAAAACAAGTCAGCTTAAAACAAGTAAAAAATACCTTAAAGGAGTAGCACCACTATTAAACGTTCATAGCATGATTAGGCTCTACTTAAAAGGAGTACTTGAAATATCAAAGCTGAGATAACTATGCAAAAAGTTTCCTTTGTAGCTGCAGATTTTAGTAGCAACCATTCAGTATAACATATTTTAAATCAATTTTAATATTTGCATGCACAAGAAAGCTCCGAATGAATACCCTTTCGACACTGGCATAAGCAAGATACGTGGAGTGCCTCGCCATGCAGTTCGCCCCAAACTGCCGGCATTAGGGCTCCAGTGACTTAGCCAACACACTGGCTGCTGATGGTGCACGCTGCACTGCCTTGTGAATCATGTCACAGTTTTGGGACTGATATCGTGTGGCCCAGACGTGTGCGGCCATGGCCAGCTTGGGCTACTCTAGGGCACGCATCTAGTCTGACCATGATGCAATGAGAACAGCGACATCAAGAGTGCCATTCTCTCATGGCGGCCGCCTTGGTGTTCGTTCTGTCCAAGCCAAAACTGACACGAATAAACAAGGCTCAAAATAATTATATATACTGAGGTTGACTATCTAATGTTCCAATCTATGATTCCTGGGCTGGTAGGCACCCATAGAAATGGGACAAATGTAACACGAGAATTTCATACCAGTACTTTTTTAGAATATTTACATAGACAAATGAACTGCAAGCTAATGACCCTTTCTGCCAGTTGTTGCCCCCATCTGTCCACCATTCCTCAGCTGAGCATGAAAGACTGGTACAATAAAGTGTCAAGTTGAGATCTGACAAGTTTGCAAGCTCAGTGATTCACATTGAACTTTTTGTGAACTTTCTTTACAAGGATTTAACCTATAACCACTCCTCCCTGGCTTGGCTCATGTACAATGCTTAAGCTTCACGCACATACTGTACTTGGTACAGTTTCATTTACTAAAGTGAAGCCTCCAGCCTCTCGCTGATGTGTCTGTAGTCCACCCAAAATGCACTGCAGAAAGCCAACTTTTTCTAATCATGACGATCGTGGGTGAAGTGAACGCTTCCCGTGATCTGAATTGAACCTGGGTCCCTCATGTTATGAAGCTGACATCTATCCCATTGCGTCATTCCAGCGCAGTCGAAGCAATCTGGATTTGCATAGAAGTGGAAAATTACACAGGAAATGTACACCTCCATCTAACGACAATGGTTGTACACTACAGAAGGTCATGGATTGCCTGCATCAGTAAAGCTCTAGAGAGCACAACTGCAGCGCATCAGACCGTCCCAAAAAGAAACAGGTGTTCAGTACTGGGCTGGTTAATTTGGTGTTGGACTTGGTTTCGGAAAGCTTCACATCCCCCATTTTTGTCGTTTCAACAGATGGGCAGTTGATTTTTTGTTAAGTCTTCCCGTCAGTAACTAGGACACAGCTACATATTTGGTTGTCATACTACCAGGGTGGTCTGCGAGCAGACGCAGTCTGTCTGCAGCTAATTTCGAGTGTACCACAAAACGACCCACTTGTGGACGCATTCACCTGCTTTCCATGGGTACCCAGAAAGGATGTAGACCAAGCCTTGCTCTCCAGGCCCTGCACCAGCATCGTAGGGGCCAAGTCCAAGCACTTCTTTTTTTCCACTGGAAGCCCTCCTATGCAGATGCTGCAGGAACAGGATTAAATGCTGTGTCAGCACAACTGAAAGTTGGGTAGGCTAATAATACAGCTTTGAAAAACAAAATGCGTAAAAGATAGCGACGTGGAATAAGACCACACAGGACAACCGACTACAAGAAAAAGAACACACATACAGCACATTGTTTTGTGTTTTCTGCAAAAGCAGAAGTGGGCAATCTCTGCCGCATTGTTAATAACAAGGATTATTGAAGTAAAGGGAGGAACGAGTGCAGTGTTAACCTTGCGCAGCCTTTAGTTCATTGTACGATTGGCATGGTTTAACGAATTCCGTTGTCATGTAAGTCCGTGTATGTGGGCCAGACAGGACGCCGTCTAAGCGTCCATCTCGGAGAGCACTTGTTTACAGTAACGAAATCAACGGGTGCAAATCTTCCTGCACATGATAAAAAGTGTGGGTGCCACCCTTTGTTTGACGAGGCTGTGGTGTGTCCCTCCTGCCTGTACGCGTTATTTGTGTGCTTTCAAATTTTCAGTGGCTTTATGCCCTGCCACATCCTATTTGTCCCATATGCAGCTTCTTCCATTCACCTTCAATGTACACTTTACTGACAGTTGCTCCTGGTGCCTCCTCATAAAGGGCCCAAAATGCCGCTTAACCTTCACAGCCCCTTGGACGATCTGATTCTGCCGCTGTCATTTGGTCTATCCTTTCTCTCTCCCTCTTCCGTCTTTTTTGGCTCACGATTTCACGCTTTTGTTTTTCCCTTTGGCCGCGATATCCTTACGTTCTCTGTACAGAAGCGACGTTTTCCATTCATCTCCCGCAACGCAACTTAACTGCCCGAAGAGCTAGAACGTTGATGCGTGCACACGGCATACTCGCGAGATTAACGCTATCAAACACATGCATACTTACGATCGAGGCACTGCACTTCAAACATCCAGGACAGCGCTTCGGGGAGTACACGCCACCGGTTCGATCAAACTTGAGCAATGTTATGGGCTCCTACAAAAAAGGAAAAATGAAACGCTTGAAACTGCGGCCGGAGTGTGAAAGGACATAGCATCGTAATTTGAATTTAGCGTGTGCTGCATACTTGGGCGAGAAACAGGGAGTGGGAAAAGAAACCACACGTACTACGTTGGATACACGAAGCAGGTGTTGGTTTGCGCGCCAACGTCTGGTTTGTCGTTTTCCACTCTGTCTGTTCCTCGCCCAAGTATGCAGCGCACGCTAAATTTGATTCAAGATTATAAAAAAATCGTTAACATCACAATACAGCTAGGAGGCCGAGCTAGGCGGCCACGTAAGCAAGAATTCACGCAGCTTTAGGGTACACAGTACAGTGGTATAAACACAAAAACTACAACAAACATAAAATAGCGATGTTACTGACCTTGCTGGGAAAATGAGCGCATCGATGCCCTCTTTTCCGCTCTTCCATGTCTGTGACTGCAAACGCCGGAGACCGGCATGGCTGATCTACGCTGAGCTCAGGTACAGGAGGCGATGGCTCAGGCTGCAAGTCTCTCTTGAAATGTCGTAGTAGGTATGTCGGATACGGAGATCGCACCAATACTAGCATTCACGGTATATTCACGCATCTGCAGCTTCACTTGGCAGCAATCAACACAAACACACGCTGGGTACTCAAATCGTTCACTCGGGGGACCCAGGGAAATGCTGCGCCTACTTCGGCGTTGTCCCTAGGCGCTCAAAAACAAGCCCAGTGACGTCACGTTTTGATCACGTGACCCAAGGATTTCTTTCCTCCTTTTAGCCGCTCCGCTGCCGAGGGGGCCAGTCTGTGGTCACACTGCCGGACTTCTCACGTCGGCCGTGTTTAGGTCGACACGTCAGTTTTAGAAAAGGAAAACGAGCGTCTGAAGGGTAGATGGAGAGGCCGCAAACACAACATGCCCGCTGACGACACTAATTGAAGATTTCCACCGACGACAAGCGGCCCGCTAGCGTTTCCGCATGCCGCGCTGGCGCGGCGAACAGGCCCCATTGAGGCCGGGTCGCGAAGATCATCCCAGTTATTCAGCAGCGCTTTACGAAGCCGCGCTGACGACGAACACCAGCGCAATCGTTCACCGCGCAATGACCTCTTTTCACGCCTTTTAAACTGGTTTTCAGGAATAATCCTGCTTTGGCGGGCGGTGAAAGTCTTAACTGGTGCGGTGTATGCCTCATAGTGCACACACCGCACGGTGGGCTCTTTGTCGACCGTGCAGGCAGGTGCTTGCCGCGGTCGCGCGTGTAGCGCCGTTTCCGACTGCAGAGGCGGCCCGTATTTTTCAGCGTCACTCATACCTTGTAAGCGGCGCGACGGATGGCGACGATCGACATTCGTCCATAATAAGATACGCCGTGCCGCTGGTGCCGCACCCGTGTTTCCCTCAGAGCAGGAAACGCTGATCAGCTACGGCATCTTACTGAACTCGCCAATCGCGGCGCCGTAGTCTTCAGCGCCAGCTGCGTCGTAGAGGCTGCGTCAGAGTCGCAAGTGTGATAAAGACGACGACGATTGACAGATAAACACGCAAAGAAAGGAAGATCTTTTTTGCGTGTTTGTGCGGCCTCGGTTTTATGCAGAGGTGCAATATTTGACGTATGTTGTCGTGGACACGTAATCTAGAAATTTCACGCTTGAAATCGCGAGTTGAGGAAGCGTCAAAAAAATCAAAACAAGCGCAAAGGACGAGGAGAGAGAAACTCGTCCCGTCTACTGTGTTTCTCTGTCATGAACCAACACGCCCAACAAAGCATTCTATTGAGGAAGCGTATTTAGGGCTCCTTTAAAAGGCTAGGTACGGGTCAATGAACGAGCCGCGTCGGTTTTTCCCGGCACAGAGCTGATGGCGCAACATCTTATCCCGCTCGGAGCCCGGAAAGTGGGGCGCGAAGCAAAGCCACGTCAGCTTTTCTCGGCCGGCACCAGCAGGGAAGAAAGGCCCTTTCCAAGCCAGCGAACTTGTCCCGCGCAGCTTGCCGTCGCAAATGGTTGGAGACGCAGTTAGTGCAGGCGCAGTGAGCATTCACCAGCGCCACAAACCCCGGGACGCGGCAGGGGGCCACAGCGTAGCGGTGGTCACGCCAGTGTTGCATTAGCGGCTGCGACTCGGTCGCACCCTTTTAGCGGCCGCCGGCCGCACGGGGCCCGCTGAGGCTTGCGGCGATCCTGTCTGTGGCCAAACATATCGCTGCTTGGTCCAACATCCGCCTGGCCAAGAATTACCGCATGCAATGCGATTAGCGTGCAGCTCGCCATCGTCAAGCCAATTTTCGGGCCTTTCAAGCTCCCTGCGAAGTGTGCCGGGCCTGAAGTGACGGCGCTGACGTGGACTCGGCTAGTATTCTGCCTCACTCGCGAACCAGGAGTGCGTGCCATTACAGGCTGGGTGCTGCCTGCTACCAGAGCCAGTGCCTGCGCAGGAGCAACCGGTGAAGTGAACTCTGCAACGGGAAGGTGTACAGGTTTATAACCGCAGCGGACATTTTACAGCCAATCGTCGCGTACCTGTACGTTGTGACGTCCCCGCCAGTGATACCAGTGCTTCGAGGCGCCCTGAAGCAGCAAACTAATTTGTCGTGAAGCTGACTAGTCACTCTAGCGAACAAAGAAAGTGATTAACCGCCAAGCCTGCGACTGAAATTCACACATAAAAACCGCATGACCATCGCAGCTCAGGGATTGAATCACTCGTCAAATGTTCCTGCTGGATGCATTACGTGTTCGATGAAATATCTCAGTTGATGACTGATTGATTTTGAGGTTTAACGCGCCGACGCTACACAGGCGATGAGGCGCGCCTTGTGGAGGGCTCCAGATTAATTTTGACCACCGTGGGAGCCCTGACGTGCGCCGAAGTCTAGAACACGCGCGCGTTGAAATATTTCAGGAAGGGGAAGCCGGAGTTTGGTGTAGGCGTCCAGATGTGGAAGGCGAACGATGCCAACGGAAAGAAAAACAAACAGCACAGTGACCACCACAGAAGGATCAGCGAGACAGTAGTTCTGACATGATGAAGCTGAGTTTGGAGGACACCTAAGTTTCGCCTTCGAGCGCCCAACGCCGCGGCGTTTCGGGCTCTATTCGAATCGCACTATCGTTCGCCCGTCATTATCCTGAGAAACTTCCTCGCTCCGGCTAATTACTCCGCCAGGCACACTGCCAACACTGCACTCCCCGGAATCACAGCCCCACGTGGCTGGGGTGCGCATGTTCTACTTCCGTACCGTCACGTTGACGCCGGCTCACCCTCGTTCTGCTGCCGGCAATGGGCTGAGGTAACGTCGTACTTGCATGCGTTTAAAGGCCAGAATACATGGGGCGAATATGCGACGAACAACGCCCGGCGGCGCCCGCCCGACGCTCGGCGGTGGACAAAACGTCGTCCGCCGCGGTTCCAGCTAGCTCAGAAAAGTTCGTCAGCGGCGGCGAGCGGCAAACCGAAGGAACCAATCAGGTATCCCGATTTCCCCTTCATGGCGTATGGCGTGTAAGGCGGCTGTGGACGGCCGCTGTGGAACAGTTTCGTAGGCTTGTCCCGCGCCTACTCCAGCTAAAAAACTGGGTTGTACATCTGAGACCAATTGAGGAAAATGGGGGTGCAAGAAGTGAAGTCCGCGCTTTTCTGATAGCTCAAGCTGCAAGCGCAACACGGTCTCGACCCCGTGGCTTGTATCGCCGAGATAGGCATGTACGATAGCTTTTATTAGGTTAAATAAACGCCACCCGGATACATAACTTGCATTAACAGCAACATGGGGCCTGTCTGCATGATCGGTGTTTAAGGAAAAGGCGATGTTATGCGACGGCCCCTCAAATACAGCAAAATACTGGAAGCAGCCAGCTGTATGTATTCAGAGCCGGGCTTGACTAGATCCATTTTGCACCGTACCGCAATCTGTTTTCCTGCCACTGAAGAATGCGGACGCGGGATCATGAGCTCCGTCGGAGCGGTGACAGCGGCCCAGTCTGGCCGCGGCAACAGGTTTTTTGACGCGGAAAACGATACCCAGGATTATCAAGTGAGTCTTCTACAACTGCCATCAGGAAAATGTGACAAATAGACTTTTTACACGGTGATATGCGTATGCGTGCCAGTCCCTACAGGGTAGAAGATTTTCGAGACACGCTCACGCGTTTGGCGCTGCTCCCTGAAGCTATTTCTTGGGAAAGGGGGGGGGGGGGGTGGCGTACCAAAGGAATCACGTGTGGGCCGTCACCTTCAGCAGCGCGGACGCTGTGAAGATGCTGGCCGTCGGAGACGTGAAGTTGCAGAGAGAAAGTGCCTCGTCATTGATCCGAATAACCAGGACCTTCGTTTGAAGCTGCACTGGTTGCTGCACAGCGTCCCGGAAGACCAGGTGTTTTGGGCGTTTTCTCAGTATGGCGGGATGACCGATGCCTTCAGAGAGTGTGGGCGGGTGCCAGGTTGCGTTGAAAATGGCTCAACGACGTTGCATGTGACTATTCGACTAAAGACTGGTGTCATGCCGGACGAATTACCGCACCAGCTACGTGTGGGCGGGGAATTGACGCGTGTGGTGGTTCCGGGCTGGGCGCCACTTTGCTGCGTTGCCACAGGCAGGGCCACGTCAGGCGTGACTGCCGCGTCCCGCGTTGCTTACTTTGTCGGCGCTTAGGACATCTAGACAACGAATGCGTCAAGACGTACGCCACAGTTACTGGCCCTACTGGGGCGAGGACAAGTACGAAGAGGCCGCGAGCGGAGGAGCTGCTGGGGCCTCGTTGCAACCTGAGCCAACTGCTTCCTCTGAGGCTAAATAAGATATCGCACAAGGTCACGGGACCGCACCGGTTGACAAAGGGTTACCCTCTGCTGCATCTTCTGCTGCAAATGAAGAAGCCACCAAGGTATCCGATGGCATTTCCGAGGAGATGGAGGTTCGAGAAGATGTTGAGGACAACTCGTCCGGTGCTGTGCTTGCAAAACGGCCACGACAAAGCGACGACAGCAATGAAGGGGAAGTGGAGGCAATTGCAGCGGGTGAAGCGCCGCTAAGGTTACCGCCGTCAACGACAGTCGTGTTACACCGAGCTACCTTGAACCTAAAGCCCAACAATCAGAAGGATCGGAAAGCTAGTGACAAATCACCGCCGTAGATACTTACATCGTGCGCACAGTACCGAGTGGTCGTGTCGCCCATGTTTACAAAGATGCCTCCGATTGGAACGGCGCCCTTGACCCTAAGAAACTGTGAGACTCCCTTTGACCCGTCGATACGAAGTGTAAGCATCATGTTAATTCGTTTCCGCCTGATGACGCTAACGTTAACAGCAAATCTACGCGTAGGCATGATTAACGTACGAGGGAAATACAGTACCAGCTTTCGCGCCTATTCATGGAAAAGGACCTGGATATCATCGCTGTTCAGGAGACAAAAATAGAAAGTGAGGAACAAACTAATCGCATGGTGCAACCTTTCCGGGAGCGTGATAGTGTGTGTTTTTCCTGTTGTGGGTACATCGGCGGGATGTGAACTTTTTCTGCGGAATACTATCGTGATTATTGTTGATGAAGTTATTATGCGTGAAACTGTGCGCATGCTTGTAGGTGACTTTATATTATCAGGTATTTAACTCTTTTGTTACGGCGGAAAAACGACCGATTTTGAGTGCTTCCACAAAACGTTTTTTTTTCTCTTAAGCTACTGGACACATTTAACCTTGCTATGCATGAAATTGTAGCTCATAGATTGCTCTTCCAAACACAAAGCAGCAGTTTTGTTAAAGGTACAATTACTTACAGTTTCTTTGGCAAGTAATCAGAAACAAGCCCCCAAGAAAAGTATACGAAAAACACAAATCGGCAATTTTACCAAGACTAAAAATTATTTCAGGAATTTTAAGATATACAAATTGTTCCTGCGTTCCTTGGCTATGATTAAATATATAAATCAACAGTGTATACCAAGTTTTGAAGTTTTGATGGCCCGTACACCTAGCGGAACTGACAACTGTGCCACGCCGCGAAGGAAATGAAGGGTGAGTGAGTCTCTGTAAAATGTGCATCCAGGCATACTCTTTTGTGTTCTCACACAAAATCCTTATCCGTTCGGTGGTAAAAAACAAGAAAATAAATCCAGGACTCTCGAGATGCGTCGCGCATCCCCCTGCAGCGCTAATATGACAACAGCGCCAGGTTATCTTGAAGGTGATAGCGCGATACGGCGCGGTGCATTTGGCAAAATATCCTGGCCGTACGTTGTCGAGACCCTAAACACAAAAGTAAAACCGCAGTCGTCAGATAAGAAGCACGTTTTGTTTATTAATAAAGCGCGGAGTCCCAACGAAATTACTTGCCAGCGCTTGTTGATGTGTGGGGCGCCTGAACCTGAGCTTCGTCGTCCAAACTGAAATGTGAATATCCCACTTCGTTGCTTGACCCATCACTGCTGCTGGAATCAGAAAAAAAACTCCCAAGCATTTCCCCGAGGGTGAACATGGTTAAGTGCGAATGCACGGGGTGATGCTATGAGGGGGAGTAAAGTTAAAATCCCTTGGCATTCGCCCGTGAGCGCGCGCGAGCCGACCCACGGAGGTCTGGCAGTTTATCGCTGCATATATAGGGGGGTACGCCGCGCCGAGCGCGCCGAGCCAGGTGGCTGAGAGAGGAGGCGAGCGCAAGGGGAGAGGGACAGCGGCGCACGGCAGCTGCAGCCGAGCGAGGGGGAGAGGAGAGAGTGTGACGTCACGGTGGAGAGAGAGGCGCGCGGCAGCTGCTGGGGAGAGGAGGCGCGCTGTGACGTCATACCATGATGTCACGGCGCGAGGAGCGGTGCGGGGAGCGGCGCGCACCCGCGCAGCCACGGCGAGGAGGCGGAGCGAGCGCGGTCACGTGGTGAAGTGACGTCACCGCGCCGTTGCTACCGACGCTCCTCTCCGCTCCACGCCGTTGCTAGGGAGAGGAGGACTGCGGACGCCGCCGCCGCCGCCGCCGCCGGCGGCGGTGGAAGGTTTGGGGTCGCTTATAAAGTGCATTCGCACTTAAAAATCGGCAGCAGGAGCTGCCGAAGTGCTTGCTACAGCAGTCCGACTGAGCGGAGCGCGGCGCGAATCCGATGCCATTTTCCTCCTAATCCCCTCTATCTTCGGTTCAAATTTCTTTTGCTAGACCGCCACCACAAGCGACACATAAACAAACGAGACCAAATCTGAAAGAGAAGTTGCCAATGAACACACCAGATGGCGATAGTTGTCTGTGGAGCGTGGGTTTAAGATTTTGCGGGAGATTTAAAATCATCGGAAGCCGGCTGCCGATTACCTATGGCGCCAGAGTGAAAGAGTTAATGGCGTGTTATCTCTGTTTATGCGCCTGACAAGCAAAGTGAACGAAAAACGTTTTCTGGTCGCCTTGACCAGTGCCTCAACAGCGAGAGACATGTTGTTCTGTTAGGCGACTTTAATTGCGTGTGCTGTCTTTGCGATAGGGTTGGAAAGATACTTGAACGTCACGCAAGTGCGCTACTACTAAAACGCAATTGTTCATGAACGCAGTTTGGAAGACTCCTAGTAGCGAAAGATAAACTTGCGCAGTTCAGTCATTTCAAGGGCAGAATTCATGCTCGTCTCGTTCGCGCATATGTAGATACAGAGCTTGTGTAGAAATACCAGGTGAAGCATGTTGCGTTTAGTGACAACAGTCTGGTCAAGGTGAACATAAATGGTAGCGCAGCTTCGGGTGAAAAGTGGTTCAGAACCTATTGCCAGCGACATCAGCATGGGGGCTTGTGGGAGTGGCGATTGAAGCGTGACTATGTGAGGAGGGAACAAACACTAGTAACAAAAAAAAAGTTTTATGCAACGATAAAACAAGTTTTATTTTACGAAAGATATTTATTTCTGAATCACATTTATTTAGGCACAGTGTGCAAATAATTTATGAAAATGTTCATTCTCAAAAACATTTTTTGTAGCGCCCTCTGAAGAATGGCACATTTCTTTTCTCTGTGATGTAGTCTTTGTAGTTCTCGGAAAGGCGCTCCTAAAGTTCGCCTGCTAGGAAACGCCCCTCGCGTGTTTTTTTTTATGCGCATTTGCATTCGTTTGTCCTTGTTAATGTGGTGTGAATTTGGTGTGCACTTAATTTTTGCTGTGCGTGCAGTTGCGAGGTGCGTTGTATCGTCGGTGAACACTTTTAGTACCGTGCCCGGCGGGCATGGTCAACTACGGGACGATGCTGCCAATGGTTGGAGCGGAGCGCTTTCCTCAGTACCTACGGAAATGATGTGGTGTACAAAGTTTCAACAGTAACTCCCGTACGCCTGGCGTTTCACTGCACCATTTCCCTCTCATTTCCACAGGTCACGCAAAATTATAGAACTGTTAATACGTGCACGAGTGTTTTCTCAGCGGACGTGGTGGTGCTTCAAAAAAAAAAAAAAGGTCGAAAGGTTTGTTATGTCCCAGTTATCTCTTCATTTTACTGGCTCGGAGCCAGTGGTGTCAATTACTCTAGGACTTCTCAGCGTATTACCACTCGAATTTAAACGATTCGCTTTAACTGTCTGTCTCAGTGCCTTCTCTATTGCATTACAATGCTTGTAGTGATCGTTGCTTCCCGCACTTGTATGCGCAAGCATAATTTCCATCACAGTACTGTGTTGTGCTGCGCCGTGCTGCGCTGGTGCCAGATCTTTCCTGCTCTGTGTTTTTACATACTGCCGTCGCTTTCTTTTGCATTGATCCATTTTTTCTCTTTTTACTTATCTGTTGCGACACTCACCTAAACAATGCAACCAGGAAATTGCAGGCGTGAATGCTAAGTGAAATTATGTAGAAACCCATGTCTACTTGATAAGACGCCGGGACCATAGAGTTTCTTACAGCATACACTAGAGAGGAGTCTGGCCCTAGCGTGTATGCGGCTCAGATCAAGGTCATCGGTGTCGTCATGGACCGCCATTATACATCGCGCTCGCCTTAGTTTCATCATTAGCTTGGATTGAAACGTTTTAGTGACCGCAAATTTAAACAAAGTGACACAAAACGCGAAGAATAGTGTGCAATTATGTAAGTGGAAAATAAAAACAGGCTGTTTTAAAACTAAGCAAAAAAGAAGTAAAGCGAATTTTTTGCCGGAATGGTTGTGCCTGCTATTCCGCAGGCCAAGGTTGTAGTTGGGGGTAACTCATTAAAGACTCTGATTTTATTAATTTTACCATTATCTCAAATAATAAGTTGTTTCAAGAGTTCTGAAAGTTTTTTGAGCGTCCCAATGAAAACGTTGCCTTCGTGATGAACCGGTGCACCGCGACCGCCACCTTGTTTAACAAGAAAAATGAAAACGTGGCGTTAAACAGTCGTGGACGATGACAAGATAGGACGCATACAAGCGCCCGTATCTGCCGTATCTTGTCTTTGTCGAAGTACGTTTTGTTTCTTCTTTTCGTCGGCTGCTAATTTCTCGGCGGCATATTACCCGCTCAGTCATACATCCTTCGACTGCGGCATGAGCAACGAACTACAGGTGCGATCACGCATTGCCTGCTGTTTCACTGAACACGGCTACCACAAAAACAGGAGGATTTCGGCTTCCTTGCAGCTCGTAAACGTGTTAATGCATAGTGAAGAAAGCAAATCACAAAAACCGCTTAAGAATCTAATTGTCATGCCAAGCCCAAACCAAAAAGGGTGTGAACCCCCATGACGACATGGCTTGCAAGGCGCAGTGTCCTCTCTAGTATACTTACTAAGAAACTCTATGGCCGGGACAGCTGCTTTGTTCTCGCTGCACTTTCGTGAATCGGCATTCCTCCGGCCCGGTTTTCTGCGTCAAGATGCAGTGCCTAGTTCTTTTCTCTTGTTTCGAAGTAGTTCTGGTGTTGAGACTTTCATTGCTCATAATGCTATGTGTTGCGGGTAAAATAAAGTTTTCGGCGCGTAAGGAAAATCATGTAGTAGTGCCCGCGAACATTTTGTACTTATTGTATACGTGCTGATTTTGTACAGTGTAGTAAATTTGTTTTATGTTTATCCTGGGATAAAATTGAAATGTCTTGATGCATGATCAATTGCATGACTATGCGTTATTTCTTCTTTCAGAACAGAAGTGCACAAACCGAGCAAGAATTATATAGCCTTGATGTATATACTTAAGGCACGCACGCAACCTGCGTATGTGCGACGCAATTAAACCCAGCAGTGGCGTTGGTAGAAATTTGTATCGGGGTGAGGAGTCGGCACGTTTTTGATATGAAAGGGGGGGGGGGCGGGGACAGTGGTCAAGTGTCATTTTGTGCTCTGTATCCCTGTAGAAGAAAACTCCAATTGGGGGGGGGGGGGCTGCGGGGTGCATGCCCGGTTCCCGGTTCGTCACCCACTGCAATGAAAATACACAACTTATTGCTTGTATACAGCAGTGGAAGGCATGAATACAGAATAAAGGTTGAGAGAAAATGCAAGATATTTTCAACAACACCGAGGCGAATCATACGACAGTATGCTTAAGTACGTTTCTCTAGTCACGAGTCTGTACTAGTTAAGCTGGCGTTGACTTGAAGCACACACGCCAAGGGCTCGCCAACTTGCGTCAGACGGCGATGACATGAGCCGTCAGCTATCAGAGGCCTGCTAAGGCTATTTTGAAGTCAAATTTTCGCGCTAATGCCACAAAAATGACGTCACTTTCTGACCTGATCTTGCGTCACATCCTGTTTATTTTTTGTTCCGCCGGAAGTGTTTCCTCCTCACACAGATGGCGCTAAGCACCATGAGCAGCTTAAGAGCCGCCATTTTCTGAACGTATGGGCTTCTATGGAAGCTTCACTACCAGTTACATTTACCTTGGCCTGGTAGTGTATGACATTGGATCTCAACCAAGAGCTGGAAGGTTTCAGTGAGATCAGTGGGAGTTAAATACGAAACTTCTGCAGGATGAGGTATTTGTCGGCAAAGTAAGCGACAAGATTTAGAACATTCTCTAGGGGAAGGCCCAAGATGCCATCTTATTATGGGAGCGCATTAAATAAGAGGTCAACATCGCAGGAATTGAAAGGTCCTGCTCCATAAGAGTAAAAGAAAGAAACAAAGAGAAAGATCTGAAAAGCCAGTTGGACTATTTGTTGTTTGGAGACAGCCTACATCCAAGAACCCACACACGCAGTATTAAAGAAGTAAAGATACAACTCGAGACGCTTGAAACATAGAGATATAAGGGATCGGTAATATGGGCCGGGGCTGAAAAATGCGGTTCGGCGAAACGCCCACGAAACACGCTCTCGGAGATAAAAAGCGATACGAAGCGAAGAACTAACATCTCCTGCACCAACGTCAGCCATACAAAGATGGACGTAAGGAGCAGTATTTACCACTCGTGGCGAAGCTGGACGAAGAAGTTAAAGCAAACTTGGAGGCCCCTATCAGTGCTCGGGAAATAGAACAGGCCATAGATGAGTTAAGTCGAGGAAAAGCGCCTGGGCCTGATACCCCCAGCGCAAAGCATTTAAATGTGAACTTGAAGAGGCTCTTTGCAACACTATAGGGCTCGCGTGTAAGGAAAAGACGTTGCCCCGTCCTTCCGTAACACACATGTAACCCTTATCCCCAAAACAGATGATGAAAAAAATTGTTATCCGTCGAAGCATGTAGACCAATTACACTTGGAAATGTAGATTATAAAATGTTTATGAAAGTTATGGCAAAACGTTTACAACGTGTTATTCAGTTGGCCAACACCAAATTTGCGTCAGAAAAGGTCGGTCAATCACGACAAACCTCTATGTGTTTAATTTATTTGGATTCTTTGGGAGGACGTGTTGCTGTTTTGCAGTTAGATTCGATCGTGGAACACACGATATCCTGTTTGTAGTGCTCGAGCAGGTGAATGTCGGCTCGATTATTTTAGAGGGCGTTAAGATGAGGGACACACACAGTTTGACGAGCCTGATAGTAAATAAAAAAGTTAGCGAGAGCTCTGAGGTTGTGTCGGGCGGGAAGCAGGGATGGCCTGCTGTTTGCTATTTACCTGGGACCATTTTGTCTGAAATTGTCGAATAGTAATCAGATAAGAGGTTTTACGTTGCTATGGTGCTTGATATGCTGACGATGTTGCGGTCCTGTGCTGTGACAAAGAGAGCGTCAGAACAGCGGTCCGAGTAGCGACGAAATTTTGGGAGCAGACAGAAGGCGCTATCAATTGGAGGAAGTGCGTAGGCACTTGGCACGAAGACTGGGAAAGTACGCCAGAGGAATTTGCAAACGTGAACTGGAACACCTCCCCCACTAGATACATTGGTGTGACATTACAATGGTATTAGAAACCCACTGAGTTCTGTTCTGGGGAAATCGAAACAGACCTGAGTGAAACGCTAAAATAGGGGGTCATGATATGTCACTAGTCGCTACACTGAGTCGCAAATTTGATGTCTCTGAGTCACTACTCAAGAAAATGGAGCACCAGCACTCGAATTGTCAGGTGCCCAGAGGAAAGAAAAAGGACCTGAGGTAGTGCCTTATATGCAGAAAGTGGCCCATAATATTAAGCGTGTGGCCAAAAAATACGATGTGCCTATCGTGTTCTCTGCACCGTGCAAGTTGGCGAGCCGGTGTAAGCGCATCAACGGGGGAAAAAAAGAAAAGTTTTTGCGAAAAGAAGCATGGCGCGTGGTACGTGGACTGCCAAGTTGGCGTCATTTCCTATATTCCGCTCAGTTGCGGTAAGGTGTACGTCGGACAAACAGGCCGATGCGTAAATGACCGCCTCAGGGAACATGATCTTTCCATGAAGAATGGCACCGGGTCGCAATTGCCTCATCACTGCCCCGAGAGTGGCAAAGGATGCCTCCTGCAAAGGACAGAGAGGAAAGAGTCGTGACACCATGGCGCGAGAACTGTGCGAAGCGTATTTGATAAAAAAAAAACAAGAAACAGCGCAGGCTGTTTATCACTGATACGGTGAGAGCGATGCTGTATCAGTGAAGCATAGCTATCACTGTTTTCGAAGGAGTACCGGATCCTAGACAACATGCGATAAAAAGGTGTGATTGTTGTCTTCAGCTGTGGCTATTTTGTTTTTATAGTATCTTTTTTAGATCTAGTATCCTTTGTGTATGTTTGTGTGTTTGTAGACAAGCTACTTATATCCCTGTCTTTCCATGGAATAATCAGTTGTTAGTAGCGCATCTGTCTCGATGTTCTTCGTTTTTTCTGTCCTCGTTTGTAGCGCTCCATTTTCCTTAAGCAATGAACCAAATAGCCCAACAGCATATTTTACTGTCAATTTTTTCCCGCGCTTCGTTGTGTAATGTATTGTTGGTTGCTAAAATATGGTATGTACATCAGGTGTTGTGCATGCCAAAGGTCAACATGCAAAAAATCACAGGGTTTTTGTGTGTGTTTATTATGCACTCAGGATGGGAGTGCATGAGTCGTACAAATCTCTTCATTTCCGTTAAAAAAGGAGGTCTCAGACTGGTGTACCTATTTCTTAGGCAGACTGTGTCTAGGTTTATTTTCCTGAGAGACCAGAGAAAACCTTTTATACAAACAGTTGTGCAAACTAGGTTGGGGAATTATTTCCCAGGTTTTCTTATGTCTTCCGGGGCACTAAAACCATGAGCCCCACGAGGCTACTTGGAGAAGGTCGGTATGTCACCTATGGCTGCAGTGGCTAGAAGAGGGAAGTGTGATTACCGCTGGTGGGCTCCTATGGCCACCGCCGTCGCCGCCTTTCATGCATCCGCGAGATGGCGCTAGCGGTCGTTTACACGTCGATCTGAGCGCGCGATACATGGCCGCAAGCGCGTTTTGCGATCTTTTCGTTCTAAATTTTTATCCTGCTTCGTCAGAGTTATGCTAGATGTGGTGCTGAAATTTTGTCTGGGATACGCCGCTGCCTTTAGAGTCACTGTATTGTGCTTGGTTGCACGACGGGTAATAAATGCATGGTTCCAGAAGTTGCTTTTCGGGGTGTCGGAAGGCGAGCAAACGTGGCTGAAGTGGCAGGGCAACACACCTCGAGCCAACAAGCCGCTCGAGCATTTCGATCCGCAGTTAGCGTCGCGCGTCAATTTGAACGCAACACCCAAGGTAAAATGCTGGTACACCATTTCACCTTGAATGTTGTGCATGCCGTTTCTTCAGCCGGATGCGAGCCCAACGATCTTCCCAAAGGTGCCACATTGCCTCTCAAAGCCAGTGCCCAAGAAGAGAAAACCAAAGGGAAGGTTGGAAAAACAAATAAAGTTGCGCCTCCACAAAAATATGCCGCGAATATGGAAGGGTTGTCACTGGACGAATTAAACGACGCCCCCGCGCATGTGCCGCCAACTCTCTAGATTACCGAAATGTCATGATTTAGAATGTCTCTCTTTAGATTGTCATTATTTAGAATGTCACGAAATGTCACTCTTTAGATTACCGAAATGGCTGGGCAGCACAGAATGTCACTCCTGTATTTTCGCGACAAGAAATAAAGATGCTGCCTTTGCTTAGAAATATGAACCGCTCACACAACGAGGGTCGCCGATAAGCACGGGCTCAAGCGCTCAACAGCACCCTCGGTGGGGATAATGCAGTTATCTCCACAGGCGCCTCCCAACATCGAGGGCAGCAGTACGCCATCATCGTGGATACCTCCAGAACCAACCCCCTTGCATGTGCCATATTTACGACCTAAGTCATGACGGCAGCAGAAGAGGCAGCCATCGCTTTGGCTTTCACTCAACCAGGGGTTCCTAAGGTAGTCACCGATTCCCAACAAGCCTACCGAAATTATCTGTTGGGTTTAGTGTCCCGACCTGCAATGCGTGTGCTAAGAAACCACTCCCGAAATGGTTCCATTCAGCTCATTTGTACACCCGCTCACGCTTCCATGGAGGGCAACGAGTACGCCCACCAAGCCTGCACTTTTACCCCCGTCTATGGAGCTGCTCGAGAACAGTCACGTGCTTGTCTCGTTCAGTGATATAACCCAGCATTATCTCCTTCTGAGACAGACCCTACCTTCGACTTTCCCTGACATTTTTATAGAACAACAAGCACCCCGACGGCTCATACAATCCGGCTGCTTCCCACACCCGATGCGTCTTCACTTAATGATCCGAATCGCTACGACGCTGAATGTAAATTTTGCTCAGAAGTAGGATCACTCCGCCACATAATCGTGGTATGCGACTTTAGCCCAGAGCACCCTCCTCTCTTTCCGTCAACTACCGAACAAAAGCAATTGGAGATGCTGCTGTCCCGCCCCTCTCTGCCTACCCACAGAGCACAGGCCTACCACAGCCTACCACAGGCCTCCCACAGGCCTACTACAGGCCTGCTTACCCACACAGCACAAAGCACAGGCGGCGCGGACTGAATATGGGCTACCATGAAGGAGGAACCACTCCACTGGGCCGCACTGAATAGAAGTATTTCCTCCTGCTGCTCCTGGTCCGTCTCTACCACCAATCTCGTCGCCTCCGTCCGCAACGTCAGAGGAGATGTGAGTTCGTTTAACACTGGGTTTGAGCTTTAATTTTATAAAAAAATGTTTCCACTCAATACACAAGACTCTCGAATCTGGCGCAGAATCCAAACACAGACTTACTACAACATGGCAATTTTTCATCATATTTCACCAACTGCTTTTCCCTACAACTGCACAACATGTAATACACCAAACACTACCTATCACCTCGTATGGGAGTGCGCCAAACATCCCAACCCAATTCCATCACCTACATTGGAGCAGTGGGAGCACAGGCTGCCCAGCTTCCAGCTCGAGGATCATGAGTACCTGATCTCCCGGGCGAGGGCTGCTGGGGGGCCTGAAGGCGGCTTGGACTTAGGCCACCACCTACTCTCCTTTCCTTCTCCCCTTTCCCATAGAAAATAAATGTTTTTCCTCCTCCTCCACTTATGTGACCATATCGAACAGGCAGCGCAAGAAGGACGGGAGAAAAGAAGAATTAACGGTGACAGAGCGCTGTGTCATCGTTAATTCTAATTTTGTCCCGTCCTTCTTGCGCTGCCTGTTCGTAATGGTTACTATGACCCAACTAGCCCAACTTGCCATTCTTCCACTCATGTGCTAGACCAATACAACACAACCAACCACCGTTCAGTCTTCGTGCATTGACTTAACCTTACTAAGAACATCTCTTTGAAGTAATAGAGTGTGTGGTTAAGTGCATTTCACTTTTGTCTGGTTTCACTATTTGTAGAGCGACGCGAGTGACCTTAGGTGACGTCGCATAGGTTATCGATGTGGGTGCCGCTTACAGCTTTGCTTTCAAACAACATTCACAGAGTGGATTGGCAATAATTTGTTTAGGTGCGGAGCACCAGAGGACAGCACAATATCCGTCCGCGTCCGTGCCCATAGCATTTACAATACCAAAAAAATCACACAGGCACAGGCAGGATTGGAGCCTGTGTCTGGTAGACCAGACAGAGTTAGTGTCAGTCTTCTTAACCATTGGGCTACGACCGTTTTTTTTTCTTTTTTTATTTAATGCCGGTTTTCGACACAACACAGAAACACACACAAAAAACTGACAAAAAACTGACAGTTGGTGGCTTGTCACAAAAGTGACAAGCCACCAACCTATGAAGGCTGATGTCTCTCTAAAATTCCCTAAGCGTAGTCAAGGGTTCTACCCTTGCCAACCACTCAGAAGTGCATGCCTTGCGCTTCCGGACTTCTACGTACTGGGATATGGACTCACGAAAACATTGCCGCCTAGGGAAAGCGTCCACATCACCGTGGAGCCAGGACATGCGCGAGCGCCATATGCTATGCAAGGCAACCAACATAACGAGGTCCAAGGTCGCCGCATCCTCGTATTCCACCGCTAGATAGCGTATGCCATGGGGGCTCAGCGGGAAATCTTTATGAAGGGTCCCCTGGAGGACATCCCACAAAAATACCGCAGCCCAACAATGCAAAAAATGTGCTCTATCCTTTCTGGTTGTTTAGAAATTGAACACTGAGTTCCCCATGGCACAGATATCCCTCTATCCTGCATCCAGGTTCCAACAGACAAGGTGCCTGTGTGTAATTTGAAGAAAAAAGTTTTCACCCCAGGGTGAACCTGCATTCTTTTGACGCTCTTTAGCACATTTTGGCCTGGCCCAGCCCGGTAATTATATCTATACATAGGGACGGGGAAAACAACATCGCAAATGTCCTTATAAAGTTTTTTGCGTGTCACAGAGGACACGTACTATCCTGAAAAACGTGCGAATAGAAAACGGGCCGTCATAACTATTTCCTTAAAATACCCATACACGCCACCTGGCATGCACCATGTTGATACTACATATTCCGGCATAGCACGCGCCAGCCGTACTTGCATGACACTCTGCAAGAACGGGTCGCGAACATCTCGCGAAAACAAAACCCGGTTTACCAGCTGTCGCACATACAGTTGCGCCAGCCCCAAGCCGGACTCTCGGACTCTCGGACTCTCCGAAGCAGGTTTGTTCGGCTGCACCTCTCTCATGTTGAGCCCCAAACAAACACCGCAAATACCCGGTGAAGCCTTTGGACGTTGATTCGCGAACAATGCAGTACCTGCATGATATACCAAATGTTCGTTACAAGGAATAAGTTACATGCCGTGGCCCTTGCAAAAATTGACAACCTTGCCCCCTTCCATTTCTCGGCCTTCTCCATCAACCCCTCTGTCTGGCTACGCCAGTATGGTTCACTATCCCTGTAATATTCCAGTTCAACCCCCAAGTACTTCACTGGAGTGGTGACCCAACTAATATTAGGGAAGGTTGGCGGTGTGGATGACCATTCCACATGCCAAAATCCTAGGCACTTTGTCCAGTTCACAAAACTACCCGTCACCATGCCAAACTTTTTGAGTGTCAACTACCAACCGAACGCGTTCTTCGTTCATACAAAAAACGGCCACGTCGTCTGCGTAAGCCAAAATTTTAACTTCTGACTCATGCAGTCAGAAACCTTCGATGGCACTATTTCTGATTATATTCATACACGGCTTCGATGTATATGCAAAACAATAGGGGGCTTAGGGGGCCACTCTGGCGCACCGAACGCTGCACTTCAATTGGGACTCCCAACTTTTTGTTCACGATCAGCCGCGTAGTGCAATTGCGCTACGCCAGGGCGACTCCCTCTTTAATTACAAACCCAACGTTCACATGGTCCAAAATACAAAACAATATCTCGTGTGACACACAATCAAACGCTTTTTCCAAGTCAATCTGCAGGACTGCCACTCCCGTGTGCAGGGCGTCGCAGCACTCCAGGACACACCTTGCTTTATGGATATTTGTAAAAATATTGTGACCCTTAATTCCGCACGTCTGATGGGGCCCTACTATGTGTTGAACAACACTTCGAAGCCTTTGTGCCAGAACTTTCATAAAGATTTTGTAGTCGACGTTTGTTAATGATATTGGCCGGTACGACTTGACAAATTTGAGTTTCTCCGCTTCATCTGTCTTAGGAATGAGGACTGTGTTGGACGTGTAATATGATGGGGGCAGTGTTTTAATATCATACGCTGCATTAAAGATCTTCGTTAGCACAGGTACCATTTAGTATTTAAACATCTTATAAAAAGCAGCGCTTAACCCATCCGGCCTCGGCGACTTTCCCGGGTTCAGGCTTTCAATAGCACATTTCACTTCGTCTTCCGAAATAGGTTGTTCAAGCCAGTCCTTCGTTTTCGTCTTCCAAGCGAGGCAGCCCGTCTATGAAATCCCGCTTGAAGCTTTCTGCGTCCACCGCCTTAAGAGCGAACAGTGCTTGGTAATACTCATAAAAAGCGTTATCGATTTCGCTTTTTTCACTCGTTACTTTACCCATGTAAGTTATCTCCTTGATCTGATTGCGTCGTGCATGTGCTTTTTCTATTCCGAGCGCACGCTTTAAGGGCGCCTCACCTACTGCCCATTGCTCTGCTCTCGCGCGTACTAGGGCACCGCGATAGCGTTCTTCGTCAATAAGCTCAAGCTTATGCTTTATGTGTGCAATGTCGTCCTTAAACACCCCGGGCATTCTGCCCTCCTCTAACGTTAATTTTTGTAGGTTGTTTCTAAGCATTCTTTCCTTTTTGGTTTCTTCATATTTAATACAGCTACACCGTTGTATGGCTTTTATTTTTATCTCTTGCTTGCTTAACTACCAAAGCGCCCGTGCCACTATGTGTTCCTTCAAGTTCGGCAGTTTTCTTTCTCACAAACGTCGTAAATGTTTCGTCCTCCAAAAGTTTAGAGTTTAATTTCCATAGGTCCCATGTAAAGGGGGACTCTTCTTTCTTGCCCCCAATCCTGCACTTTACCAAACAATGATCGGAAAAGGAAACCGCGTGCACATCATAGCTTTGGCATTTCTGTATTAAATCCAGCGAAACGTAAATTCTATCCAGCCTCGCGGGGCTGAAACCTTGAAAGTGGGTGAATCGGACGTCTTTTTCCCCGTCTAGACATTGTCCGACATCAACGAGTCCATAATCCGCAAAAATTTCGGATAACAAATTAGTACTAGCATTTCTATACGCGTTGTTACTTGTTTTATCTCGGCCAGAAAGTACGCAGTTGAAATAACCTGTTATAATGAGCATTCTGTCTGTATCGACGTGTTGCCTGAGAGTCCCAAAAAATGTTTCCCTCTCTATTACAGCATTTGGAGCGTACACACAGACAATTCGAAAGTTCACATTATCAAGGCTGCAATCACACACAACAAGCCTGCCCGAACGACACGACATCACACCCTCCACAACCACGCCCGGCAGTTTCTTCAGCAACAATACACATCCCGCGGAAATCCCCACAGCATGACTTACGCAAGCATAGTACCTCGACGTGAAACGACGCACCATGGCCTCGGTCTCCTCCTCCCCCTCGACTTTCGTCTCCTGAGCGGCTACAACGTCAATGTCCTGCTCTGTTGCCAGACGGTAAACCTGACTTTGCTTTGGACGTGTCGACAGTCCCCGGACATTTAATGTTGCTACGCTCAGGGACCCACTCATTACCGTTCACTTATGAAGGCTACAGACCGAGCGCATGGTGCTTGCATGGTGACACGTGAGGACTACGCTACGCGTTCTTAAACGGCTCCAAAGCATCTGGCGGAAGTTGCTGCACCGGCGGCGTCCCTGGAGGCCCCCGACCGCGATAGACGTTCGTTCGAGGCTTGGATAACAGCCGTCGCGCCTGGTTCGTTTTCAGTGGCGGCTCCTCGCTGCTGGTTGTGGTTTCGTGGCCGCTCCCTTCACCCGACTTGTCAAGGATGCGCTTGACTGTGCCTCCTGTACCACCTAGCTTCTCCGCGGGCTGGTGCTCGGCGTACCCCGTTGGTGGCTGAGACACCGCTGCGGCTTGGTCCTCCTGCGTCCTAGGCTCCGAGCTCTGAGAGAAATCCGTTGTGCTTGTAGTCTCCTCCGCAGTCGACTGGTGTCCCGTGCCTTCCGCTGCCGCTTCCGCCTCGACCACGTCCATGAGGTGCTCGTCAAGTTCCTCGCGTTGCACAGGCCCCGTGACCGCCGCGTAAGGGCGAACGCACATCGCTTCCGAGTGGCCGAAACTCGCGCACCGGGAGCAGCGTGGCACTTTGTAGTCTCTGCGGACGTGACCCGTTCCCTGGCAGCGAAGACATTGCATCGGCCGACCCGATGCGACGAAGAGGGCCAGCTGCCCAGCCACCCGAATTTGATGGGGCAAATCTTCCAAAGTCACGCCAGATTTTATCTTCACATCACCACCCTCGTCGTATACCCTTTGTCAAGGGTATACGACAACATCTTTCTTTGGCGATCTAGATGACCTTGCCGAAGGTAGCGAGCGCTGCCCGGACGTCCTCGTCATCAACGCCGTGCAGCAGCCAGTGCAGCTTAAGCCTCACTTGGTGGTCTTGCGGGTCGATGACGAGACACCGGCGTCCCTTCACCTCCTGCTCGCCGGCGGCTAGCATTTTCTTTGTGGCCTCGGCACTCTTGAAGGTCACCGCCCACACGTGGTTGATTTGGTACGCCCCCAGCGCAATCACGTCGGGGAGCATACCAACACGGGCGAGCATGTCTCGGAAGTCCTCTACACGAAACGGTCGGGCTTTCACGTCGCCGTGAAGAAACACCGTATTGGAAACAATACGTCCTGTAGGCAACTGAGGCAAAGTAACTTGATACTCACTATTTCCCTTAACATCTACCCTGTTTCCGCGGCCGGCCTGGGCCGCTGTCGCCGCTCCGACGGAGCTCATGATTCTGCGTCCGCCCGCTACGGTGGCAAGAGGTACGACCGTGAGTTAGTACCCGAGAGTCAAACGGCTTACTCTGTCGCCTGTATCGGTGCGGTGTCCCTTAGGAACTCCCAATGTCCATCCGCGTCCATCTATGCGCACACTGCCATCAAGCGAAAATCAAGCGAAATGCGATTTGAGCCGTGAATTGCAGTTTTATTTATGGAATAATCAAAGTGCAACTCACGGATGCAACTCACCCAATTGAATGACGGTTGGGGCGCAGATCGCAGGTCACTCGGGGCGCAACTTGCACGTCATTTCGAGTTTGCGTACTCCGCCCCCTCGCCATCATCCACGAAGTGAAGATGCAGCCATTTTTAGGGGCGAAGCTCCTAAAGCCATGGGTCTGTCCATCCCTTGTGTATCGTGGTACGTGACCGCCGCATGCTTTCGGAGATGTCGCAAAGTGGGCCACGTTGCACGCGCAAGAACCGGCTGCAACCGGCAGCGCAAACTCGGCACCGGGAGCGCGAGCTTGTCTGTGTTCGCCAACGGAGGCGCGAGCGCACGTGCACTGCGAGGGGGAGATCACGCAAGAGATCACGCCACGAACGCAGGCAGTCGTTCTCGGAGATCGAACAAGACGCAAGGACCTTTGCTGTTTCCTCTCGTCTTGTTCGGGCACAAGTTCGCCCTAAATAAAAGTTATTTCTTCAAATACGCACTCAGATGTATCCATATAAACCCTACCACGATCCGAGGAACGTGTATAGACTTTGTGTTTGCAAACTTCCCATTGCAGCCAGTACAAGAACCTCTCTCGCTTCATTTCACAGATCATAAAGCCGTCGTAATGAAGGGACCTCGCAATCCAGTCATGACAACGACGAAATGAAAAGAACAAACGAAGAAACGAAACAACAAACGAACAAGAACAAAATAAAAGAACAAAATAAAAGTTGATTTGTACAATGTACGCACACAGTCTTACGTCTTTCTTAATGATGTAATGGGCGAACTTTCACGGGAGAGTTGCGGTTACCGATTATCTCCCCCTCTCGAGCTTCGCCCCACTTATCATCATTCATTCCGTGGATATGGCGTGATTTTTTTTGTGTGTTACAATCTCTGGTTTAAAACATTGTGCTCACATGAAGGGATACTATGTAAATTAACTTAATTTGCTCGCGCTTTGAAGCTTTTAAACAGCTTCAAACTCAACTGGTGTCAGGAATTCTCCTTCACACTCCTTGAATGCACACATGCACAGTCAAGTACCGCCCATTTTGTGCTGGGAGCAACGCCATCGCATCAAGTTAGCAAACCATACGCATCGCTTATGACAATGTGCACGCTATTCGGGCATAAGTAACTGCATGCATGTCCAAAGGCGGCCTCCTAGACATTTTCGTTCGTTCGCTCTTGAAAGCGCCGCCAGAAGCACACGTGGCCCATTTGGGGCCGGATGAGTCTCGGCCATTATACTTAACGCTGTGAGTGAATCCCGTGCACTGCAAGCACTGGGATGCAGCAGCAGGACACGCGCAGCGAATCTCGTGTCGCGGGCGAACCGTCCTCCGTGAAATGCAGCGAGCTTGCTTTTTGTGGAACGCCATGCGGGCCGCTGTTTTTGCGGTGCTGCACGCGAGGACGGGCACGCACGCACCTACGCGGAAGCAGAAAGGGCGAGCACCAGAATTGAACAGACGGGGCCAAAGCGGGCATGCCTGGCGCGATCGATCATGTCCCTGCAGCGCGGCGCGGGACAAGGCGTCCCAGTTGAGGCGACGCTCTTCTGCTCGACACTTCACCCTCTCCTTTTCGTCTTGTATGCACGCAAAAATGAAATACGAAGCGGTATCGAATGAGCCTCGCGGGGCGTTTCGTCTAGATTCGGTCTGACGAAACTGTGCCGTCTCTGCCTTCGTCTGGTTTTCTTTCGCCCCCCTTCCGTTCCTCTCTTCTCCCCGGCTGAGAGCGCGAGGAATATGCTGTCTGCTGGGAGGGGGCGCTCAGAAGCAACGAGATATCGAGTAGGACGCAACCGGCCGTTTCGGCGATGGAGTGGTGTTCATTCTGCGCGCTTCTGTTGCGCAAGGCGCTGTATTTCTTTTTCTGTCCCGGGAATCGAGGCATCGGTTTGATAGATCGCTAGCATTCGAGCGGCAGGTGCTTGAACAGCTGGGAAAACTTTTAATGATCGAGTGACGGATTTTTGATGACGTGGCGCGTTTGGAGCATTGTGGTGGCGTCGCGTGCAGCAGTGAAGATGAACCGCCGCGGTTTGGACGCACGCCGGAGCATTTTCCCGTTTGATATGCCTCAAATATGTATTTAAAATATATTTTGCTGCTTTTGGAAGCGCCGCTAACTTTTTTCTTCTTGGTAGCAGTTACAGATTACTCAGCTATGCATAATGAAATATTTTGATTGTAAATACAGCAAGCTGTCGTTATCGCTTTTTTCTTTGACAGAGCCTAAGTAAACTTTTTTTCAGTTGTGCTTACACATTGAAATGTTCACAAATTGGATACTACCTTTCGGAAAATCCCTGCGCAGGTGTAGTTATTCTTCATCCCTTGTTGGGCCTGTTCGGGATTCCGAGTTTTCGATCGCTATCTGACAGCTCGCGCTAGAAACTGAGCTTCGAAAAACCGGTTACTTTTCGTTCCGTGATGCACTGCCGATGTTTGGGCCACTGCGTCCGTTTTTCATCGCAACCATTCAACGAATTTGTAATGGCGGCACACAAAGGCTCGAGGATGAAGCAATGAATGTTCATAGAGAATCCTTGCGTCTGCTGGCGTGGTTGTGCAGGTTGAAATATACGAGTGCCACGACACATCGTTATCACCAGTACCCCCGATTTGCAGACGACGGGTCTCGGAGAGCGTTACGAATAGGGCACTTTAAAATGGGAAAAAAATTCAGGGGAAACTTAAGTCTGTTTCCGTGGCTTGAAGTCAAAAGCCCTGCGATTATCAGACTTCTTTACTGATACTCTGTGTTTGCGTCACTCTCCGGTCTTTCCCGCTTCCCCAAAGCCGGGGCCACGGAGCAAGATAAACAGGAGCGCCGACTTCGCTCTCTCCTGCGGGCTCTTAATGTCCACCACTCGCGGAGCACAATGTAGATGGCGCAGCGAATGGTCAAGCGGCCGGCGTTACCCGTGCGTCGGATTCCGTCGGCTTTTGTCGTCTGCTTCGGCGACGGTAGTTTTGTGCACGGAGTGCTTTGGGCCTGCGTTGGCGCCGCTTCGCGTTCATTGCGCTCCTCCTTCGCACGGCTTGATTGTTCGACAGCACCTTCTGGGTAACCCGAACCCGAAGGAATTGAGTGGTCGTACGGCACGGCAAAGATACGTTAAGGACTGGTTTGCATGGCGGGAAAACAAAATGTAGAGCGCACATATAGACATATGGCTGCTATACAAACACTACCTTTTGCGCAGTGCTTGCCGAAAATGTGACTCCGTTTTGTAAATTTGTGAACACCAATTCGGGTGTGTTTTAACAGGTTTTCCAAAAGGCGAAAGGAGCAACTGGTTCTGATCATTAGCGATTATAAAAGTTGCCTCAGCTTTCTCGCCATTCTCCAACTTACGTCCAAAACAGAGTGTGCCTAGAACACGGACCGGCACTCATACGCTCATCAGAAAATAACAGAAACGCGATAACATCACCCGCGACTGCCCGCGACGTAGCAATCTGCTCAATCTGCTCAAGCAATCTTCACAAGCCTTCATTTCACGATATTTGAATTCGTCCGGACCCTATATCTCTGTGGTGATGACTCGCTAAAAGAAAAGGTTTGACGAGCCGGATGTTTTGCTGGTCAGCCGCTTAAAGAAAAAAAAAAAAAAACGCCGGGAACCCTCGTAGGCCGAAAATTGCAGCCATACAAAACGCAGCATTTTATTTGGAATCCACGGCGTTATCGACGAGATAACACGACCGTAGAGCGACAGTGAACATCGGGCGGTAAGTTGCGGTATGGGTTACAATGAAGGTTGCGTTTGATATTCTTGGGCACCTTATCAAGATGACAGTGTTTTTGTACACTTATTACAACAGGGCAGCCGTCCAATTCAGTCATTGGCACAGAAATGTGTGTCTCATTGCCGTTTGCCGATGGAGACTCCGGGCGACCCTTGTAAGCATTGTTCGTGCGCACAAGGGGCATAAATAATTAAAGGGACACTGAAGTGAATTTGTCAAGCTCCCGTTTTTGCTTGCACTGCGTAGACTGGCTCAAATTAGCACACTTTTCATCGTTTATTCGGTTGACAAATCGGTAATTATTTTACAAAGCGCGAAAGAAGAAAAACTACCATGCGCGGTTTGCGGCGGCCGCACCAACTAAAGCTGTGACGTTAGGAGGAGCCGCACCGTGATTGGACGATGCCCAAGGTGAGCAACCAAACAAGTTTCGGTTTCGGTTTCGGTTCTGTAAAACACAACCGTTGGCGTTGTTGGATGGGCATTCTCAAAAACTCAGTAATCATCGTACCGCGCTTCTGCCATGTTGTCAGCTATAAAAATGCATAAAGATAAGCCTCCTAGGACGGATTGGAATCGTAGCATTCACTAGCCGAAACCTACGCAGTGCATGAACGCCCTCCGCGTACCCGCCGACGCCCAAATGTCATGCGCTTTTCCCCCATATTTGGAGCTTGCCTCCCTCATGCCTGTGTCGTAAAAAGCGTGTTCACACCAGGCCAAGGTTCTGTTCATTCTGGCCTGTGCCCACTGCCTGCAAGCAGTCGGTGCTTATGGCAACAGCACGCCAACGAGAACTCGCTAGCACGCCAGTGCCAGCCTGCGCGCGTTTTGTGAACTAGTTCGTGGAGCCATGAACGTTGCGGCGCAAAAAAAGGTGAACTCAATATAGAAAACATCGGCGGAAAACGAAAAAGTTAACTTACAAAAGAAAAAGCACGTACCCGCGGGGATTCGAACTCGTGACTTGAAAAATACTTGCGGTGGCACACCTAGCAACCCAGACCGCTCGGCCACGAAGCCGGCTCGGCTGGCCCCGGTAATATAGGGTATATATTGTACTACCAGTTTACACTTTTCGTTAGTTTTGACATTTCAAGCAGCTTAGGTGACTATTTGTTGTACTGCGATCGTGCAGTAAGCGTCGCCCGAGTTTCCACAGTAGCTCACGTCTAGCAATTGCATTTCGTAGACGGAAAAGCGTTCGCAGATGCGTAGTCGTGCTGCTGACCGCTGTGCTTGTTCGCCCAGCGCAAAAAAGTGCTTCCCGCACCCTAGTTTTACGCTGTACGGTAAAAATATCAGTTGATTTTATTTCCTTAGTACCTATATTGACTTCGCTGACTCTTCTCCCGCCTTCAAGAGGCCTTATATTTTCCTACTGGCGTACCAGTCAGCGAAGCGTCGCATGTGCGCTTGTGCAGCACTTGTGTGAAGCGAACTTGACTTGGAGCTAGATACAGTGTACAAACAAACCAAGTAAAGAAAGGCACATTCTTCCATTCACAAACGTGTCCTGGCTTCGTTTCAACTAAGCGAACGAATTGCGACCAAGCAATTTTTTTTAACCTCCTTGATTGCGACGACCTGCCGGCGGCCGGCGGACGAAACGTTGGGCCGACTGACTCTGTCGGCCGGGGAGCCGTGCAGTAGCGCAGCCGTGGCGCAGCCAATTGCCAGCTCATCCCCTCCTGACGTCACACGAAAACGCCACAGAAAATGGGCGAGCGTAAAGAGAGGAGGACAGCATTTTCGAATTAGTTTTTCTACTAAATAAAATCGCGTAAACGCGCCTAGAGTGGTCGAAACATGGCCTGGGGACTCCGGACTACAATTTGCGCTAGTAATCCCGCAATGTTTACATATCACTTCGGTGTCCCTTTAAGCAGGCGGCCGGAGAGCGGGCCAAGTACAGAGGGTAATTTTTGCGCTGCATCGGTTTGTCGTAAGCAGAATCACACTAGACTGCATGTTGTGGCGTTTCATATTACTCTTGCTCATTCTTTGGTGATTCTAAAGTCGTCGTCGTTCAGTCGCGTCTTACGTCTGCTGGGTTAGTACAATATTTTTAGCGGGTCTTCATAATGTCAGAATAAACGTCCCCCGATAGGGAATAAGCGATCGCCATGTACGCGGTGGCGTGCGATTATCTGCGCCGTCTATTCCGGCTGCGCACGGGTGTTCAAATTCCGCGCGTGCAGGCATTCCTCCTGCATAGTAGGACTGGCATACGGCAGGCGTCGTTGCGAAAGAAACGACGCCTCTGGGGAGAGCGAAGAAGGGAAGAGCCATGCACAGCGACGAGAGGGCAAACGAAGGAGGAAGAGAGCAAAGGGAAAGCTGGGCGGCCGGCGGCGCGTGGACATTATCGGCCCGAGCAAAAGAATTTTTCTGGGCCACAGTCGGCGCTCCTCTTTATATCTTGATCCGTGGCCGGGGCTCTCCTCCGCGCGCGCCCGTTCCACGCAAGTCCCGCCACGAGGGGCTGTCACGGTGCAGGCTCGTTCCAATCATGCCTGGTTAGCGCTGTGGGTAAAGTGCACTTGGCTGCAACTCTGGCGACCCGGGAACAACGGCCACATAAACCCAAGTGTTGACGAGTAGGGTACGTTAGTCCGATGTCGAGGTTGTAGGCTTAGCGCTGACATCGGCAGAAGACTCATAGGTGAACCTAGCCAAAAGAGATGCCTTTGCGTTCATATCTGGGATGTCCTGTGATATGTGTGATGTCCTGTCATATCTATGATATGTCCTAGGGATACCCTGAAATATTTTGGGTTACAATCTCTGGTTTAAAACTTCATGGTGACCCCACATGGAGACAAACTAGACGTACCTAATTTACTCGTCGCTTTCGAGCTTATGAACAGCTTCAAAGGGAACAAGTGTACTCTTACTACACTTTGTCCACAAGCTTCCTCCACAAGCCTGGGCCTAACTATGTTGTACAGGTAGGTGACTCTGCTGAATACGCCGTGTTGTAGATTTATCGGGTTGGTCACTGAACTACGGGTTCCACAGGAACGGCTCTAGCTTGGTCAGGCAGGCGATAGAACAATACCGAAAACAACCGCATCGCCGATAAGCGCCAAGACAAATCTACACTGAAGTTTACAGCGGCGGCCATTTCGGTACGGTAGTGTTGACACCGACGACTACAAAGACGACGGTCCCTTTTCGCGTTTGATGAGACACCGAAGGCCTGGATAAGTGCCGGTAGACGAAACATGTCGCTCTGGAGGACAATTAACCACCTTTCTGTAAGCAGGGATTTTTCTTAGAGTGCATTATTAAGAAGGAATTTTTTGTTGTATTCGTGAGCCGGGCTTCTTTGTTCAGCTAGCGTTATTGGCTAGCTTTACCTTTGGCGACTAATGACCCAGCGATGTCTTCTGTCTCTCCCATACATGCTGATCGCCCGTGAGGGCAACAGCAGGTTTGTCAAAACTGGCACATGAGATTTTATTTCTCGAAGGGGAGCTTAGCCAGGCCTCTGAGGAGGACGCCTAAGGAGGCTTGTGGGTAGCAGTGAGGGAGGGTGAGCAGTGCACCAGGTCCATGGGGTCCCAAGTTAACGTCTAGTGGAAAGAGGACAGCGGCGACACAGGACGCAGCACACTGGCTCGGTTAAAGCAAGACAACTCGCACGAGCAAGGAAACACTCTCCGCAAAGCCCAGGATGCGCAATGTTCGGCCCACGCAGAAGGCTCCCATTTATAGCCACAATTCCAAACGGACAACCGATGTTCCGTGTGTTGCGGGTGGCATAAGCTACAGGTCTAATGATAGAACCCGGTTTAAACTGTGCAGGACAAAGGGCGGGAAGGGGGAGTCCAGCACACGTTCTCTGTTGGTAACCGGATCTTGCCGCTTCTTGCAGCCGCCGCGGGCAAAATCATCGCCCCGACGGCCCGCGCGCCATGGGCAGGCTCCGACGTGTCGAAAGTTGTTCGATGCGCTTGCTTCGCCGCCACACACGAAACTTCCCCGCAATGCACAAAACTTGGCTTATCAAGTGCACATAGTGTAATGGCGAAGCACTTCGCGAGGAATTGTACAAAGGGTAAATGGAAAATCTTTTACGGTTGCCTTTTTCTGGCGTGGGGAAGGGTCAGATTATATCGGTCCCAGATTGTATTGTAGCTTTCGGATTTGTCAGAAAGGCGCGGACGAATCTGCAACTAGCCGCAACGAAGTTAGTTCTTTGAAGGCCTCACCATAAATCCTAATGCGTGACGTTACAAAAGGCTCTTTGGATGTCAAGCGCTACGATGGTTAAGCTTTGCTTAGGCTGTAGATTATTGGTTCATGTAGTTGGAGGAGAACATCTTGAGTGGATAGGTGCGCACTGAATCCGAATACGGTATGGGACCGAGGTCGTCGTCTTCAAGGTAGGTTGTTAAGCGGTGCACTTTATGTTCTAACAGTTTCTTCAGGAACCAAGTAAGAGAAATGGGGCGGATATCGCCAATGGCTACCGGTTTATGGTGATCTGGTATGTCTGAGTGTCGCCATTGGTTGTCGAGAGTTACGGTGTCCCAATGTTTGTTAAACAGGTTAAGGATTGATCAGATGGTTTCATGGTCTATGTTGAGAAGAGTTTTGTTCGTTAGGCGATCTTTGCAATCGTGGTGTTGCATGTAAAGTGGCTCCAGTTCTTGGATCGTGAAGGAAGCGTCGAGATCTGGCTTATGATGTCAAATGTATGCCAAGGCTGTGCAAACTAATTGGTTTTCAGGGGACCCAAGAAGTCTTGTGGGAACTGCATCGAGCAAGCGGTTCTGGGGATGCTAGTGGTTGTGAACGAGTCCTTGTAGTTGGTGATGCGCTGTTTTTTTGGAAGGTTTGGACCGTGAGAGGTGGTGGTGAATATCCCAAGTTTGCTTGGTACTCACCACGCCTTCTAGTTGGTCGCAGAAATATGTCCTGTTTCGCGTTTGCAGCACGTCATCGTCTCGAGCGGCTTACTGAGTAATTTTCGCAATCGAGCATTTGAAGGAGCAGTTAGGTTTCCGAGTTTTGCCACTATTCACGAGCCTTCGCGGGTCTCCCACAGATGCGCGAGGTTGGAGTCGACTCAAGGATTGGAAGTTGTGAAGTGAACGCTTGTGGTACGTTTCTGCACTAGCGCTGCTAGTTCGGCCGTCCATCATGCGAGGTCTGCGTCTGCAGGATGAAGGGGAGTAGGATCTTTCCGGAACAATGACCAGTCTACGAGCGTTAATTGCCCGATGCCTCGTCAAGGGGGAGTTTGTGTAAGGCGAGGGTTAGATCTCGTCCAAGCGCGTCAGGTAAGTGCGTCCGTTCGAGATGGGGTGTATATTGCCCCCAAATGTGGGGTCTGGAGTTGTGTCACGAGCGACCCTTGTCCCCAGTCGATTACGAAGGGTGAGGTCACTGAACCCCGAATCTTATGGTGTTGGGCAGCGTAAAGAACTGCCCTGCCGATCTTGATGTTTTGCGGATAGCCACGTGAATGGCGAGGGGAGTTGAAGTTGGCAAGTACTTTGAGTTTTTCCAACGACGGTTGCGCATAAAAGAATGCCTCTAGTTGAAGTCGTCAGTGAGCACACAACGGAACGAGCGGAAGAGCGACCTAACTATTTCATTGTGACGTTACCAGAGAGTTTGAGTTGATTGGTGTCCCCTGCTAAAGTGCCTTCTCCCTACGACACAGATGTTGCCCTTTTTTTTGCTCGGCGATGGCAGCACGCACGTGGAATGCAGCGCGGGGTCGCGAGCGAGCGCTAACAAGGAGGTTGCGCAAGAGCGAGCGCGCGAGGAAGCACAACAGTGTGGCGCGCCGCAGCCGCCTCATCATTATTCATAAGCTGCTCGGTAATGGCCTACGCGAGGCCCATTAGCGGGGTGCTCGCCAAGCCTCCGCGTCCGCGGCGCGACAAGACTGCGTCGACCTGTGCCGTGAAGATCGCGGACCGGATAAGTGGGGACGGCATCTGCGGGCCGTTAAGCATTGATTTATCGCCGGTCTCCGTGTTTCTGGCCGCGCGAGCCGCTTTCAAAGAGGGCGCTGCAAGTGTTCGCCGGCTATCGTGACGGCCTCCGTAGGAACCGCGGGCCAAGCTTAATGAATACATGGGGCACCCTGAATGCGATTTCTTGCCGACATTTTTCTCCGCCCTGATACGAGAAGGGAGAGCCAATCTTCAGCGTTTATTCGTGTCCATCGGGAGCGACGCTAAGCCGTGCACAGTCAAGCCAGAGCGTTCTTTACTTCAACTCGAGCGAACGTGCCAGCACGCATCGCCAGGCGCGTGAATGAGCCACTTCGTTGTCGGCGTCTCTGTCATCATCATGACTGTTTATGTTGGCGTAAATTCGAAATCCGCAACATCCTCCGCGCCCACCAAATGTTCATTCACACAGTTCGAAATGGTACAATGGTTGCACTGGTCTAGTCAATTCCGGACCACCTGCTAGCTGCACTTTGCACACGCTAACGTGACCGTCCTTTCCTAGGTATCGTTGACTTTGCCCAGTCTTCAAAACATCACAGGGGTTTTGTCGCCTGTCACTCGGTAGCGCTGTGGCCTGAGCAGTTTGAAGCTTGAAAAGTGCACCAACCTCGCAACGGGTGAGGTCTGTCTTCTCGTATGGTCGGCCTCAAACTACACTGGGACGTCACCCTGCGCACGTCACTCGAGCTATTCAGCAGAATGCCATGAGCAGCTCCAACCACAGCATACCACATGGTGGCCTCCATATTGCACCTTCCCACGGCTATTGGCCCAATCAGCAGCTTCATTGGCCGTCCCATCTACGCAGCCAGTGCCCAACGACAGACCCCACTAGGGCATCATTGGCGAGTCAGGCCGCAAATCAACATGACATGCTGCGTTCCCACTCCCAACTTTCATCGGACAGAGAACGGATTCTAGAGCTGCACGGCTTGCCTCGCCTTTCTCGCCAACGAGCAGTACTGAGCTGCTACGTACGATCGGCGACGCCATCGAACTACACTCGGACGATTGCATCTTTTAACGAGAGTAACGCCGACTCCACGGTGAGGAAGTTGTTTATGACCGCTTTAAATGGGGTTGTTAGAGCGATGATCTTCAGGCAGTTGTACCGGACATCTTTCTTCTTATGTCGCCCTTACATTCGGTTCCTTTTGATGGTTACTATTAAAGGACGATGCTCCTTCGAGGACGTCGTTCAAGGACGACGTTCTCACAGCGTCTGAAAATGCGTCAAAAGCGTCGCGAAAGATAGTGTTTCTTGACGCCTCTAGGAGGACCTCATGATGCGGCGAGTAAAAGGCATGATCCGGACCATACGTTCCCTCCACGGCATTTTCTGCGTGGTCACCCCACTGGCATTCTCTTACAGCATCGTCGTACAGTCTTACCCGTCTTCGTTTGAAGAAAGTTGTCGAGGTACTACGTGAGCTCTCGAAAGGGCATTCTTGCCATCGTCGTCCATGGAGACCGGTGTGGACTGGTGTTGGATTTGTGCCTCATAGCGTTCATTTTCAAACACAGTTGAGTCGGTGAATCTGCGTCCGAATCGTCCACTGGGACGCAAGTTCGGCGTGTTCATAAGACCAACTGTGTCTACCTCCCGTAACCGCCAAAAAAAGGAAGAGAACTCTTCATTCGCGTGCGCGTACGTGCGGAGAACGCACTCGAGGCTGCTGCCTCTGCATCTATTGCTATCTTCCCGAGATAACGGTGCTTTTAAGGTCCATCCCAGGCTTGTGCTGATGGCGACCAAAGCAGGATTCGTTTCTTCCCACTGTATTTGGCTCGGTTTTGGCGCGAAATTCCAAATCTGGTCGGATCCAATGAGAAGGCTTACTCCTTGCTTGAATTCCATACCTGGGAAAGCAATGGTGTCAGCCAGAAGCTTCCCCTCGGAGACTAGGCGTTGCAGAAGCGTGTTGCCCTTCGGTGCCTCAGCCACGTTTTCACAGATGAAAGGCACGACGATGGCTTCGACCTCAGCATGCGTGCTGTCATATTGACTGCGAAGGATCGCTCTGACGTCTTTATACTTCTTCTTGGGACCTCCAGATCGGCCGAAAGCACTGATGGCCAAATTGACTTCGCCAATTGCATCTAACTTGAGCTTAGAGGCGACATATAGTCCGATGAAGGTCCGCTGACTGCCGTTAGCGAAAACTCCACGGATGTAGCATCAATGGGACGAAGTCGTCATCCATGCCCTAAACGTGTGTAATTGGACGTCGCTGACGAGTCGCGGGACGGCTGATTTGCGTGTGGCGATGTGCATCGCTGCCTGCCGTGTTTTTCCAACCGATTCCGACGAAGGTCTCTTAGCGCTGCGATAGCTGCACATCATGGTGGCATGTCGGCGCTTACATGATTGACAATGGACCTTCCTTCGGCAACTCTGTACGAGATGTCCCTTTGCGGTGCATCTGAAGCATCGGCCGTCACTTGACAGGCGAGTTCGCTTGTCAGCCAAGTCAATGTCGCCAGAACATTTTTCAATCCTGTGATCCGTAGCGGGGCAGAAGAAGCAAGCAGAGGTCTTTGCCTTGTTATGAAGAACCGCAGTGGCCGGAATAGACGCCTGCTTCTTAGATCTGCGTTCGGCATCATGTCTTCGCAGTGGCTTGCTGATTTCACAGCTTCTTTCTCTGCACCCTACTTCGACTCGCAGAAAAGACAGCAGATGTTCAATCTCCTGTTCCGACGAAGCTCGACTGCTCGTAGATGTGCTCGCAGCAAGGCTCTGTCGTTTTAAGTAGTCCACGACAATGTCGCTAGGTATGACCTTCAAAAGCACTTCATTCAGCATAGCCGCGTATGATGCCATGCCGATTCCCTGGCTTTCTAACCCTCTCCGGTTCATCTGCACGGCATTGTAAAGCTTCCGCAAAGCGGCCACGTTACTAGAGGAATCGACAGGCCTGAGCATCCGAAGGTTTTCTAAGTGCTTCTGCTCAATCAGCTTTACGTTTCCAAAACGATTTTTTAGGACATCTAAGGCGTCTGAGTAAGAGGACTCGGTCATTTGAATCCCTTTAACGGCTTGCGCAGCAGCTCCGTCGAGGAGCGAAACTAAGTAGTGGAAGCGGTCGGTGTTGGACGGAATGTGAAAACATATTCCAAAAAGGCTGCCACCGCGTTAATGCTCCATCAAAACGCAGAAGTCTAAACTTCGGGAGACGTGCTCCAAACTCACGGGTAGCAGGCAAAGCTTGTCCGCCCGAATTCGCAGTTCTTGGATCTCCGCTGGCGTCGTCTAATGAAGCAGAAGTCTGGGACGTAAAAGAAGATTTCAGGAGGTCCATATGATGCTCAAGTAACGCCAGGGCGCTGTTCGCTCCGTCTTCGCACTCCATGACAGAAGCGTAGTCCTCGGCTGCTTGTACGTCGGTCAGGTGGGCTTCGAGCTCGGCGTTGAGCGCAGACAATGCTGCTGAATTGCTTGCTCGGAGACGTCCGTGAATTCCAGGAAAGGCCGAAAGGTCAAACTGCCGGGATTTGAGCAGCTGGTCCACCTCTCTGATTATCTTCGTGTTCATAGCCTGCCGTGACGCGCACTTGCTCTTGACTCGATCCATGCCGGTCGGAACTGAAAAAAAGGCTCACCCAGATTGTAATAAGAAGGCTCGTCGCGATGCTGGCTTGCTTCCCGGGTTTCGGTACCAATGATACCAGTTGGGAAAGCCGATCTTCAGCGTTTATTCGTGCCCATCGGGAGCGACGCTAAGCCGTGCACAGTCAAGCCAGAGCGTTCTTTACTTCAACACGAGCGAACGTGCCAGCACGCATAGCCAGGCGCGTGAACGAGCCACATCGTTGTCGGCGTATCTCTCATCATCATGAGTGTTGGTGTTGGCGGTAAATTCGAAATCGGCAATACGCCCAAAAGAGCGCGCTTAACCGGCTTGCAGATGGAGTTCAAGCGCAGGCTTCAGACTAAATACCCGCAGGGAATATAAGGTATAAGTTACGCACGCTAAAGTAGCAGCTGTGAGCGGAAGTATAGGGAGTCCTTTCAGCCACAGCTCTTTAACAACTTTTCCAGGCGCGGGGAGCACCCGAATAAACTTTGTCTTCAAAGTGGCGCATTGCTCATTTCAATCTTTGCAGTCAACCAATTGTTGGTTAAATACAAAAAAAGTACCTTGCGTCTTTGCATTGCATTGGGTTTACAGCCAGTGCTCTTGGCGGAAAATAAAGCTTCGCATCGAAACACTGCCCTTATTTCGTAATTGGACTACGCAGTCGTCGGTCCATTTCCGGTGCTGTCGTTTTTGACAACAATTGTAGCGGTTCACTCTCGGTGGATATTGTTTGTTTAGTACCTTTGAAATCACTTTTAACAGCAGAACTGTGTAAACTTAGCGTTGTACGCCTGTCGCACCAAAAAGCCAGGATACAGACGCCGAGTTCGCGAAGCCGGTTGCCACGGGTTCCAAGGCGTGATAACACCGTCCATTTCAGCAGAGATGTGAAATCCTGCAGACTTTTTAAAACATTCGAAGCCTGGAGAATTTCAGCAGCTAGTTCAGAATTAAATGTGAGGTGCAACAGCCGAGTCTCCGACGAAGGGAGAAGGGCCGCCACTTCTCCTGTTTCTCTAGCCTTGCATCGCTTGTGCAAGCTGCGCCAATTTTTTCGTTTGCGGTGGCTGCTTTCGGCTAATTGCGTGCTGTTTTGTTTTGTTTTTCCGAAAATTAGGTTTTTATTTTCCACCACGTGTATGTACGTGCGTATGTATGTATGTATGTATGTATGTATGTATGTATGTATGTATGTATGTATGTATGTATGTACGTGTGCATGTATGTATGTATGTTTGCATGTATGTATGTATGTGTGTATGTATGTATGTATGTATGTATGTACGTGTGCATGTATGTATGTATGTTTGCATGTATGTATGTATGTGTGCATGTATGTATGTATGTATGTATGTATGTAACGGTAGGCAGTCAAGAAAACCTCGGATGTGGTACGTCATTGAAACACACAAGGAATTTGGAAAGACAGAAAGTGGATAAAAAATTCCCGCCGGATGGCATCCAAACCCACGACCTCTAGAATACGCGTCTGGTGGGATGATCGCACCAGACGCGTATTCTAGAGCCAAGGTGGTTTTCTCGGCAAGAAACTGGTTCAGTGGCATCTGTCCAGAGCAAGGTGGTAACGGTAGGCAGTCAAGAAAACCTCGGATGTGGTACGTCATTGAAACACACAAGGAATTTGGAAAGACAGAAAGTGGATAAAACATTCCCGCCGGATGGCATCCAAACCCACGACCTCTAGAATACGCGTCTGGTGGGATGATCGCACCAGACGCGTATTCTAGAGCCCAGGTGGTTTTCTCTGCAAGAAACTGGTTCAGGGGCATCTGTCCAGAGTCAACGGCTCTGAATCAACGGCCGGCGAAGGAGAAAGAATTTCACCCTTCTATGTTTTCCGTATCTCCCACACACTGGGTCGTCGTTGTAGGGAAATGTAGCGAAAACAGAGGCGCTCGTTTCCGCCGGTTTTCTTTGCTGTCGGCGGCAGTGCCCGCTTCAGTTGTCGTCGGATTCGTTCTTTTTCTTTTCTTTCTTCCTCCTGTTTTTGTGGAGGCATGCCTCTTAGAGCAAAGACGCGAACAACACAGAAGAAAGCGGGCGGAGCAGACGCTTGTTCTCTGATGTTCGCGGCTTTCTGGCGCTAGGATACATGCCTGAGTTATCCCAATGCCAACTTGCCCAGCTTGACGCTCTCTTTTGCTGCTGTTTTCCCTGCGTTTCACGACATCAATGACGGTTACTAGCCCCCAGCCCAAAACTGGCGGCGCGTTCACACGTTAACGACGGCGCCAAGCTGCGATGTTTGAAGATCTATTTTAAGCATGTGATATTAGGGCTCAGTTATCTTCGCGATGTTCTTTTCCCCGGGGCTTCTCCTCCAAGCCGCAGCAGCGCTAAGGATCTGACCCCGGGTATCTTCAACCGACAAACTCAGCTTCCGATACAAAAACTGTACATTTATTCACAGCCCGGTGGGCGGCTAAGACACAATGCTCGAGCGGAGCCCGAAGACGACGGGCCGAGCTCTCCTGTGCCCGGACCGCGTCTCTCTTGTCTCATCTTCCCTTCCTCCTGCCGCTGAGGGCCGGGGAAGAAGGAAAAGCCAGTCGTCTTCGTCGGTGGCCATCCCATGTGGTGGCGGTTAGGACATCCGGTGCGAGCAGGCGCGGCCTTTGTCGGAATGCGTGGTGTTCGAAAGCGCCAAGCAACACGTGCTTTCCATTTCCGCGCTGCTCGCCACCGGGCCCGCGCCAGTTCGTGCGTCGAAGCGCCCGACACCTCCACTACCACTGTGAAACATAACTTCAGGAATGTTTCACACACGAAACACACACCACACACACTTTTGGCACGTGCACCATCGTTCCTTCAGTTGACGACACAACAATCAGCACGGCCAGTGCCCCTCGACCCTGGCTGCAGGTCACCATGACAAAATAGCCACAACCTCATCTAGCTCATTCAGAGCGAGCGGCCTTTATAAGGCGGTACGCACCGGCTGTCGTCGTCCGAAAACACCCTTGCCATGCGGCACACCTCGTGGCACAACAGTATCAGGGGCCCCTCTCCTCCTCGCTTTCTCGCTCGAGTGGGGACCGCTGCCGGCTCGTCACCATGCGTTGCAGCCGCGCTGCACTCAGGTGAAGCTGACTGACGCAACACTATCGGGAACCCCTCTCCTCTTCGCTTTCTCGCTCGAGAAGGGATCGCTGCTGGCTCGTCAGCATGCGTTTCAGCCACGCTGCACTGAGGTGAAGCTGACTGACGCTTTCGCCTCTTTCTAGGCGAATCCTCTGGTTCGGCCGCTTCTGCGCTCGGAGCAGCATGCTCCACTACGCACCGCTGGTAAGCGTAAGCAGCAGAGGGTCGCTTCGTGGCCACATTAACGCTGACATTGGCTGCCTCTTCAGCTATGCCTGCAGTCCTACCTGCAACTGCCTGCGGCTGCATTATATAAGCAGCCGTACCCTTATTTAGACTTTCCTCTGTCAATTCGCTCTAGTTTCCCATGGCAATCACAATTTCGCGACATGACATCTGGGTATCTCGAGAAACACAAAATCCAGTGTGCGTGACACCAACTGCATCCTCGCGCGATTCCCGTTCTGCTGCATTCTGCAAAGCAACGGGCCACTCGCCCACGCTCCCCGAATGTTCTACTTCTCCGCACGTTGCGACGACGGGCTCACGCTCAACGGAAGACAGCCTCAGCCCCTTCAGTACTGCTGCTTTAAGAACTGCGTAGCTCTTGCGCTGCTCCCCCGAGAGTCCAGCTAGGCACCCTCTAGCCCTCACGCTCAAGTAGGGAAGAATTACCCCTGCTCGCCATTTTGGCGGAACACAGTGGGAGTCTAGCCTGGCCTCGGCATCAGCGAACCAATCAAGCACAAGCGCTTCCTGGGAGGGCATATCTACGAGCACCCCTTGCAGCATGCTCATGCAATCTAATCTCCCATCCATCTCGCTGCACCCTTGTGCTCGCTGCCCGATCGGTGAGGCGGTGGCGTTAGCGCTTCTCAAACGCTCACTCCTTAACGTTCCGCTGCTAACTCCGCCTCAGGGATCTTCAATTTAGCCTGCAGTATAGGGCCATCTCGTCAGCGAAAGACATGGCTGACCTACCGTAAAAACCCGCGTATAATACGAGGTTTTTTTCCAAATTTTACTATGTAAAATTTGTGCCTCGTATTATATGTGGATCCCAAAGTCTTCAGCCGAAAACTTGAACTTTCGGTTTTGGTTTCAGCGGAGTGCACCATCTTGCGATGGCGTTAGCTAGCTGGCTGCTGCTTCTCTCAGCCGGCGCCATTTTGATTGTTTTGACCACGCGAAGGATCGGCACGTTCACCGCAAGTCTATCACGATGTCGGGTGCACGAAGGCAGTATTCGGCTGCGATTAAAAGAAAAGTTATTTTATGTGCCGAGACCATGAGGAATTGCGCCGCAGGACGGCAGTTCGGCATCACCGAAGGCAGCATTCGCGGGTGGAGAAAGCAACTGGTGCTTGACTGGATAAAGTCTGTTTTGGTGTCGGCGGCCTGGAGCACTGTTAGGGGTTCCCGTCAGTGCTCGTGTTTGACGCCTTTCGCTGCCACGTGGCCGATTCCGTGAAAAAGTTGCTGTGCGAACCCAGCACAGCTGCAACCGCTAGACGTTTGCATCAACAAGCCTTTCAAAGACTGCATCAGGTCCTGCTACCAAGAGTGGATGAGGAGACCCGTAAGTGACAGCTACCGAGTGGCTGACGCGGGCGTCTCCAGCGGCGCTTCGCGGTCGGATCGCGGATGCGTGGGCCAGCATCCCAGAGGAGCTCGCCAGTCGCTCTTTTAAGAAATGCGGCATCTCGAACGCCCTTGATGGCGCTGAGGACCACAGAAACATTTCCGACGAGGCGACTTCAGGAGACAGCGGCAGTGAACCTGGCGATGACTGAACGGACGTCGGGAGACAGTGCCAGCGAAAACTGAAAATGACTGAACGGTAACTGCAGTGCAAATAAATGTTTTCTGTGCTCTTTACCTCGCATTTTCTGCGGATGAAAACTTTTTTTCTGATTTTGGTGTCCCCGATTTACACCTCGTATTATACGCGGGTCCGTATTATACGCGGGTTTTAACGGTAATTCTGACGCTCGCTGCCTCGTCAGCCCTCACACTCAGCTCCATCTCACCATACCTAAGTAACCGCCCCCCATTATCTCAGGGCTGCTCATGAGGCACCCCCTACATGTCATGGTGAGACACGCACCCAGGATCAAGTGAGACACTGACCTGCATAGTTCGGTGCTTGTGGCGATGCCGCACGGGTGCAGATGGGGTATCCATTTAGGCGCGGCTCCGTCAGCCGAGGTGTCCGCCAAACGGCCAGCTAACTTCTCGCCTGCCGACAGCTCGGTGCTCCTGCCGCTCCACGCTCAATGGGCTGCTGATGCCTCCACTGACCGCTGGTCAAGCTGCTTCTCCGCCGCTCAGCAGGCCGCAGAGATTGCCTCGGTCTCCGTTGAGAAGTTCGTACAGGCGCTTCTCCACCTGGCTGGCGAGCTCGCTGCTCCCGCCGATCTCGTTCAGCAGAGCGCGATTTCTCCGCGTGCTCCGTCCGCCGAAGGGCCCGCCTCGCCCACCGGCTGGCTGAGTCGTCGCTGTTGAAGATCCTGTCGACTGCGCCAGTTATCTTCTCGATGTTCTTTTCCCCGGGGCTTCTCCTCCAAGCCGCAGCAGCGCTAAGGATCTGACCCCGGGTATCTTCAGCCGACAAACTGATTGATTGATTGATTGTGGGGTTTAACGCGCCGACGCAACGCGGGCGATGAGGCGCGCCGTAGTGGAGGGCTCCGGGTTAAGCCGACAAACTCAGCTTCCGATACAAAAAACTGTACATTTATTTATAGCCGGCGCGCGGCTAAGAAACAATGCTCGAGCGGAGCCCGAAGACGACGGTCCGAGCTCTCCTGCGCCAGGACCGCGTCTCTCTTGTCTCATCTTCCGTTCCTCCTGCCGCTGAGGGCCGGGGAAGAAGGAAAAGCCAGTCGCCTTCGTCGGTGGCCATCCCATGTGGTGGCGGTTAGGACATCCGGTGCGAGCACACACGGCCTTTGTCAGAATGCGCGGTGTTCGAAAGCGCCGCGCAACTCGTGCTTTCCATTTCCGCGCTGCTCGCCCCCGGGCCCGCGCCAGTTCGTGCGTCGAAGCGTCCGACAGGCTCCCATTCGTTTTCATCCATTATATGCAGTAACGAGGGTGTTTCGGTGCGGTGCAATTTTTTAAGGCTGCGCCCGGCCAAAAAATTGTACCGCAGGTGCGCCACTTGTGAAATTGTCAGATTTTTTTTCAGAGGGACCATTATGATGGAGGTATGTGGAAAAATGCTTTTTATTGCGCGCAGGGCTTTTGAAAAAAGTACTTGTGAAAATAACGTCTATGAGAATATTTCCTCTTCAGCAGTGATGTAGTTTTCATTACAGGGAAGACAGTTTTTTTTTGCGGGGTTTATGCGATGGGACGCATCCAAAGATGGTTTACAAGAAAACAGGCACAAGTTGACCTTTAGAAATTAGAAATTGTTATTGTGGCCAACATTTATATTTCATTAGAAATTCTTTATTGTGTTACTACTGCGGTATGCATGGGTAGCCGCCTACTCACATGAATCGGGCTAACCTATTGATCTGAGAATGCCGACTCCGAACCGCAAGAAAAATGCATGATTGTACGTATGGGAACATTTGCATCACCGGCGATTGTGTTGTTAGTCATCTTCACAAAGAAAGAGGAATATGGCAGCCCAGAGACAGTTTGTGTATCTCCACACATGTTCAGAAAAGAAAAAAGCAGTTTAAGCTACCAAGGCGTTGGACTGGGCTAGTTGGTACATGTTCGCATGGAATAAAAACCAGCGGTAAACACAGGGCACAAAAGAAAGCGACGGGGCAAGCTGGCACTAACAACTGTGTTTACGGCTGGGTTTTATTTCATTCAGCTTAAGGTAGTAGGTTTTGCTGGCATGGTCCATTAGACTGGTTTTAGGATGAACCTTCTTTCTTGGCAGCAGGGGTAGCGCAGTGGCCTGTACCTGACCGTGTTGTCTTACATTTACAGGCTAGTTGAATATTCCCTTTACTCGTGTAATTCTTGTTCAACACTGTTTGCTGCTGCTGCTTTGCCCTGCTTTTTGTTTGTTCAGCTTTTGGATCATTCACGTCACCCACTATGTAACAATTAAGAAATGAGTTCAGATATGAATTGCGCCTTGAAATAAAAAAAAATGGGCGAGAGGCAGTAGAACGGGACTTTTGCGGTGAGATCAGAGAACCTCGAATGGACCAATGGAAGCCAAAATCATGAAAAATCTTAACGAAGTATTTGAGTAACTGGAAAACAAATGCAATGCCGCTCTATCTGAAAGGTGAGACTCACTGAGCAAATCAACGCCCTTCGGTCGGAGCGCGATATCATGGATAAAAGGCTGGCTGATGCCGAGTCCCGCTTACTTGACATGGAAAACTACTCCCGCAACAACAACATTAAACTTAAAGGGACCCTGCAACACTCTTTGAGCAGTGCGAGTAAACCTGCGCGACGTTTAGATTACACTGCCAGGAATACCTGAGCCAAATATTACACGTTCACGTGAAGCGGTGAGCGCGCAAATCGATGTGAAAGACGCGGAAAAACCAACCGCTCTCTCTTCAGTTTTCCTCATTATGCAACCCCTGGCATGGCCTAAGGGACGTCACATAAGCCATGGCTGCCCGATCGGCTGTCACTGGTCAACTTCGCGGCTAGATTCTCCCATTTCCGTCGTCGTCATCGCTGTGTACGAACCTCCTCTATGCCTGAACCTGTAGGCACAGTTTTGTCATTTCTTTTGTGTTTTGAGTGCGCGTGAAGTTTGAGTGATGAACTCAATACTTCCCTTTCAACGGGACCACTCGACTAAAACCGTTTATTGCTTCAAAAACGCCCTACCAGCACGAGCGCGCACTTGCGAGCAGGCACCCATGCCTGCTTTTTTGTGGCAACAGACCGGAAATAGGCCCCTCCGCGTTGCGGAGAAAAGGAGAAAACTACCCGGCATGTGATATATCGAAGGCCGCCGAAGAAAACGCCGCGAGCCGCCCCCCTCTCCGGGAGAGAGCGCGCAGCTTTCGTCGCGTTGCCCGCGGTCGAGTTGAGAGGGAACGATTATGCGCGATTTCTCATCGCGCGTAGTTTCGTTAATTGTGAACGGATTTTCATAATTCTTGCGGGAGGAGATTTCTGGGACAATATACTTTATCCCAAAATACATTACTAGTAGTCGATGGCAAGTGTTGCAGGGTCCCTTTAAAGGAATCGATGAGACTCTGAAAAAAATTGTATATGACATTGTTTGCAAACTGGAACGCTCTCTGACGTACCTTGACCCTATGAGATATTGAAGGTTGTCATCGGGTCTTTGCTACACAACCCAACACTATTGTGGTGCCGCGTGCTAGGCATAAGAAAAGGGATAGAGTCATGGAGAAAGCGCGTAAAAAGGGAATAAGCAATAATGACTTCGGAACACTTCAAGCTCACCAGGTTGAAGTGTCACCTCTTGAAGTGTCACCAACGGTCACCTCTGTCCCATCCTCAAAAGACTTCTCAATATGGAGGTCGATAAGAAGAAGACAATTGACTGGGAATACGTCGCATGATGGGAGGGGGGGGGTACCCCAATTTATGGAAAGAAATCGGACTGCTCTGGTACACTAGTCATACGCCAGGAGCACGACCATGAAAACATGCTTTAAGAACCCATGAGCACTTGTAATGACTTCGACGCTACAGTGCAATTTTCTGCTGCGACGCAGGAGAACTCGTTCGTAACCTCGTGCAACACAACATGCCAGTTTCGCGTTCCTTTACCTGTATTCGCCCCTTAATACCTGGGAAATATTTGCCTCGTAATTTCAATTTATTGTCCTCTATCGCCGAGAGACACCGACATAGTAACAAGTTTTAAAGCAAAGCTTTCCACTCAATGATTCTTTCGTGGCGTGCGGGACAAGAAACTCTCAACGTGGCTGGGTAGGCGGAGGGCGCTTTTCACTCACGGAGCACAGTGTAGATGGCGCGGCGATAGGGCGCTATTACCCAGCGTTCCCCGTGCTCACCAAGGTGGGCGCGTCGGCAGGACCCTTCCGTCGGCTTTGTCGTCTGCTTTAGCAACGGTGTTGGGCCCGTTTTGGCACAGCTACACGTCCATTGCACGCTTACTTCGCACAGCTCGATTGACGTGTTCGACAGTAACTCCTAAAGTGGCCGGAATTAAGTGGCCGTACAGCAAAGATACGTTAAGGATTGGTTTGCAGGGCGGGAAAACAAAATGTAGAGGCCACTTACAGACATCTGGCCGCTAGAGAAACGTGACCTTTTGCTCACTGCTTGTCTCGAATGGGACTGCGTTTTTAAATTCCAGAATACCAATTAGGTTGTTCCATAACAGGTGTTACAAGAGACGAATGGAGCCACTGGTTCAGATAAATAGCGATTATAAAGGTTCCCTCAGCTTTTTCGCAGTTCTCAAACTTAGTAAACTATTTAGTTTCAAACTGTATAAATGGGAATCACTTAGCTGACATGCCGGATTGCTTCGGTGTCTCCGCTTGTGTCGCGCGGTGGTGCAGCCCCGAACTTGCACATCAGGGGCCGAATTCTCTAAAACAACGGGGCGTCGCTTTGAAACGACGGTGTAGCGCCATGCAAATGCATGTGTTCTGGGGTTGCGGCCGTCGCTTTGAGTGCGGATGAGGCCCCAGATCAAAGGGCACAAAGCGGCGGCCACTGTGACATCTTGGTGTCGCACGCACTTTTGGAGTGCAGCGTGTTCAAGGCCATGGTGAGCTGGTCGAAGCAATGGTCCGTCGACAGGGCCTCGCTGAGTTGCCGGTCGAGATAATTATCCCTTTCAATCCGAAGAAGATTGTGTCATGGTTCGTGCACCTCGGTATCCTCAGTTGTGTGGGCGAACTCGGGGTGCGCGACGTAATTTTCCCGCTGGTGCCATCTCTAAAAGTACTCTTCCTTGCTGTTGGCTTATGCCGTTTCTCAGCCGCGCTCCTCACGAACGCCATAGTGATGCCTCTGACGGTGCTGCAACTCGTTCTGTCCATCGCACGTGACTGCATTTACGCTTATCGACGACAGCTTCCCATTTCTTTTAACAGTCCTGAGCCTGCTCACTATGGCGGCGAGGGAGTGTGTTGCTGATGATGAATAAAGGCATGGGCATGCCTTGCGTATCGCGCGCATGGCGTTTGGGTCGTTATCAGCCCACGGAACGGCCGGCCGGTGGTGTGGCTCCCTTACTACGCCACTTTCCGCGACAAAGGCTACTGTCATGTTCAGAAAAGGCAACCGCAATGATTTCTCTAGTTATAGCCCAATGTCCATCCTACGTCTCATTCTGAATGGGCTAAAAACAATATTTATAAAACGCCTAATATCTTTTTCGGGTCGCTGTAAGATTTTAAATCTGCACAGTATTCTTTTCGGAAAAAAATATGTCGTCCATTCGAATTAGCACTTGTCGAACAAGAATACATACAAGAAAATTTCTGAATATCAAAATGTAGTACTGGGTAGGTTTTTCGATTTTGACAAAGAATTAGATACGACAAACCAGCGAATTCTTCTTAAACTCGAACATTGTGGTTTTCACGGTAATAACCTCTCCTTGTGGTCGTCCTACTTAAAGCACCTTTCTCAGTTCGTTGATATAAATCGCAAATTTATTTATTTATTTATTTATTTATTTATTTATTTATTTATTTATTTATTTATTTATTTATTTATTTATTTATTTATTTATTTATTTATTTATTTATTTATTTATTTATTTATTTATTTATTTATTTATTTATTTATTTATTTATTTATTTATTTGTAATACTGAGTCTCTTTCGAGACCACAGCAAGTGGGCATGCAAGAATAGACAGTAAATAACTAAAAATTATTTGGTAGATAATGTTACTCTGGTCAATAAATATTATTAAGCTGATAAAAGGGAAGCATGCAGGTTTTTGTTTACACAGCCAGGTGTTCAGTGTCGACAAGGCACGAAAGTGCGCCACTCAAATTTAAGAAAAATTGGCGGAACAGAACAGGGAAGTGCACTTCCCTGAATGCGGAGTTATTGTAATACGGTAACAAAAAACGAGCATGCCCGTCGACCAAGCTATGCATAATCATAAAAACAACGCAAAAAATAATATATTCTTGCAGAAATCAGGAACAAAGCAGGAATAAACAGTCAAAAGTGGCCGGAGAACCATACCTTGAAACACGCAGTGCAGGCATACCACGCCGTAAGATGCTGTACACTGTTCAGCGTACTGCAGCGTAACTTCAAAGCGGACTGGTTGAAAAACTTTCCACGTCAGTGTTGTTTTCGGGTTAGGGACTAATATTCGCGATTCTTTATGAAAATTCAGATGAATCTGTGTTTGTGATAGATAGGATTAAACGGTTCCACTCCCGAATGGCGGGCAAACCAAACATGTAACTTCTGGAGTTCCTCAGGGCAGCATCCTTGTTCCTTTGCTTATAGGGTCGAAGCCCCGTGGGGCTCGGGCCCTCGGTGTTTCCTGTCCTCGTCGTCGTTCTATGTAGTGACAGTACTAAAACATCGGAACACTTGTTTTCCAACGCCTCGCGCTACCACGTAATGCGTACTAAACGAACCCAACAGGACACTCGTTCTCCAACTCATCTTGCTAGAATGCTGCCTGCTTCAAAGGCACGAAACATTTACAGCAAAGCTGCATACCTCTACCCCCGAAAGGTTTCATTTCCGGGGTGAAAAACACCAGGGCGTCAGAATACACTATACACTGCATTCTTCGCCTCTCCTCAGGCATCACGTTAGTGGACATGGCCCGTTTTTTTATTGTATATCTTGTTAGAGACCTTGCGCAGTTTCGGTGGAAACTAGCGCTAAGTATAGCCGCATACCCATCTACGTCAGATCTCTCCTGGTTCGGGCAGGTGCTACTGTTAAAGGACGCTGATGGATTAAAGACGAAAATAAGAGAAGGGAGACGAAGTGGGAGTTTAGGCTGGACAGGCGGCGCGCCACCAACCCGCCAGTGTTTCGTTGGCTACCGTGACTCTTTTGCAAATAGACCTTCTGACAACCTATCTCTGGTTTGTCACACTAGATCACTGGTTGAGTTGTGGGATATCGATCCTTGTACGTCATAAAATGTTACGTGGAGGCAGAGTAAATGAAACTAACCATTGTTAAAGGTGGTGACCGATCAATTAAATTTATTTACAAATCGGCCATAACATTGCCGGCGCTTGCTGCGCCCCGCACAGAGCTTCTTGTCGTCATTGTCGTTGTTGGTGGGCCTTTGCACCATGGGGCCACGTCGCCCACGTCCCCTGACTACACCCCTTCCCCCTGGGTGAGGACGACGCCCGAAATCGAGGCCGAGGTCACCTGAAAATTGGATACGGATGAGCAATGCGATGAAAATAAACAGGGATGAATCGCTCGCCGCCACGGATGACAGTAATGACTGTATGCGTCGCCCCGCAACAACGAAGTCTCCAGTTCTGACGAAGCGTCGAACGTCCTCGAGCCACATCGGAAGACAGGGCTGTGGAACACGACATCTTAGTCTTGTCTAGGTAGTCTTCATGTGGGTATCTTGAGCAAGAGATATCGTACGTTCTGGTCTCGGCTGGGCTGCGGCTGCACGGCATGGCTTCCTTATCCATGACGGCTGCGTCCATGCCAGTTAGATGCGAATCTGCGTGCCAGGATGGGGGCGCTCTTCCACACACCACCAAATGTTGCGTGTCAACGTAGAGTTATGATGTCAGGAGTCAGCGGTGACATCGGTTAAAGACATCGGTAACCACCTGCGCCGCGATCCGAGGTTTCGGTCTAGCAACGACAGCCTCCAACGGAACATTCTCTTAACGCGTTCATGCTCCGGGATGGTATTCTGCCGCAACTTCTGGGCTGATGGACCTGAGCTGCTTCTGGTAATGCCCGAACAACTTCGCTCGGATGTCCTCCGCCAGAGAAGATAGGCGAAGTCGGAGCTTTGGCGGAAGAGGCCGAGGGTCATTTTTTTCTGTTTATATTTCCCCCCTAAATGCCTATTTTAAATGAATTCATTAAATGTATTTCTTTAATTACTGAGTATATAGTTTCTCTCGGTGAGCGCCCCTTTCCTGGCCAATCACCCTGGGTATAAGCCATATCTTGTGGCACCAGAACCACCACCAACTCGCCATTGTGCCTTTGGCTGCGGTTACTTATTTGGAGATACACTTTCTGACGTCCTATCTCATTGTTGTCACGTCAGAATAAAAATTATATAGTAAAAATCGACGTCTCTGTAAATATATTATACATGCCAACGACACGAGGTTGAACTAGGTAAGCGAGCACGTTAACGAAACCTTATCCATCATTAACAACTGGGCTGTTACGAATAGTCTCTGCAGCATACACAAAACTAAAGAAATATTGTTTCGCCGTCGTCATAACACAATAAAGAGGCAATTTCTAGACGACCCCTGCTTTGCAACGGACGTACTGGTTTCGGTGTTTAACAGGGCAGCTTTACTTTTCTCTTTTCACTGGACACGTTTTGCTGTAAAGCCTATTAAAGCAGTATGGAAGCCATCCTGCCGTGACATAAGCCACTAGCGAGACCCGTCAAGATAATCTGGGCGCCTGCGCATATTGGAGTCTCAGGGAATGAGATTGCTCATCCCACAGCTCGAGAATTGACCGGCCGAGAATCTGAAGTCGAAGGTCTGCGTCCGCTTCCTCTAGTCTCGTATCACAAGATTACCACGCACTATCGACAACAGCGACAAACGTACGCCCCACCGCACAAACAACCACCCAAGGGCCATGAAAAAATACTTCGCGCCCTGCAAACTAATACTTACCCCCACCCGAGTAGATACCACTACATATCCCCCGCCTTGTATGGCCGTTTGTGCCGCTTCTGCGGGGAATTCGGAACACTTTTTTATATGGTCGGCGGCTGCACCCAAAGCCCACTTGACCCACCCAATTCCTGCATCACTTATGAGCATTGGGAGAGCGCCTTGACCAGCTCTTCCCTCGACGTCCAGCGCAAGTTGGTGGAGAGGGCAGAAGATGCGGCCCGTGCCAATACACTCCTGGAATGAGGAGGCAACCCTAAAGACTCTTTAGTAGGAAATAATAAATGTGTTTATTCCCTCTCTCTCTACAAGGCGCACAAAATATTGACTTTCACAATGGCCCTTCCACCAATCTTTTAAAGGTTGTGCGCAATGCCATGCATATACGGGGTGACCGCCACTTTCTTGTCCTGATTAGTTTTTGTCCTGACCGCCAGCTTAATAGTTCCATCTGTCTTGGTTAAGTGATAGCTTGTTTTTCTTACATGCGCAGTGCATCCACCACAGCCACAATCCCATTCTGAGAATACCCGGACGATCTAAGACGATGAACTTGACCGAGATAACTGGCGCCCAAAAGGTGTTTACAGGATTTCTTACCGCATTGTTTATACACGCTCCGGCAATATTGCACGCTGCGGCATCTAGAAATCAAGAAATGAATACATTTATTATAGCATTATAACAGGATGGCAGTCTGGCCTGTTTGGGAAAGATGGGAAGGAGTTGAAGGTTAGGGGTGATAGTGTTCGTGTTCTTTTTGCGACGTGAGCTTCCTTCACGAAGGACCAGTGTCAATGGAGCACGTCGTTGGCATCATTCTTTCTCCACAGCCAATCTTGCAAAAATGTGACACCGGGGTCTTGTGTCTTGTTGGGAGTCTTTCTAGGGCCCTACGTGACAGCAATAAGTGGCTGACTCTCAGGCGACCTCTGCGTAAGATGAAGCACAGAAGCCGGCATGGTTCGGTCTTGGGTTGCCGGTGGTGATCCCAGCGAGCTGACGTCTTGTGTGAGAGCGTAACCAGTGCGAGCCTTAGCAAGAAAATTTGTGCAACTTGTGCGATGTTGAAAGGTATCCGGAGCATTAGCGCGGGAATTATTTATCTGAGTTCCTCTTCGCTTTACTGTGGAAGTTTGCCTCTACATTGTTTAGGTGAAGAGTTGTGTAGATGAGCATGCGCTTGAGATTTCGGAATATGGTTCAGTATGGTCTGCTGTTGGGCCCATGGGCCCCCTCATTCCCGAGCTTACCGATGTGGCAAGGTAACCACTGCACTCCAACATCGGATATCATACTGCGGTCATGTTGTATGGTTCCAGAGAGTTTTTTTCATTTGATTAGGCGTAGTCCATCGTCATGGTTGGGTGCGTAACAATTTTGATGGCTTCTAGGCTATCCCTGAAGATGATATCCCCGCTTATATTCTGAGCTCTACGTCTGGAACCATGTGAAACCACAGCAGGATGGCTCGCAGTTTGAGTTCTGTACTATAAATGCGTACATTAAGAGAGACACTTTACGTGGTCGTTCTGCTTAGGTTTGTTCCAGCAAGTGCTAATAAGGAACCAATTTCCATCTAAAGCCCTATTTCTTTTGATTGATTGATTGATTGATTGATTGATTGATTGATTGATTGATTGATTGATTGATTGATTAATTGATTGATTGATTGATTGATTGATTAATTGATTGATTGATTGATTGATTGGGGGATTTCATGCGCCGACACAACGCAGGCGATGAGGCGCGCCGTAGTGGAGGGCTCCGGTTTAATTTTGGCCACCTGGGGATCTGTAAAGTGCACCGAAATGTCGTATACACGGGCGTTTTCACTTTCCGCAGCTATCAGAAAAGCGGTCGCCGCGGCGGGGACTCACACGTCCACGTGCTCAGCAGCACAACGCCTTAGCCACTCAGCCACCGCGGCGGGGGCCACCTCTGCTCGATGGTTGCGTCTGTTGATTGTCCATTAGGCATGACAATTGCTTGCTCCCGTCATTGAAGGGTGTGGCTAGCAATGTGTCTTCGGTGATATTAGCATTAATCGTCTAACTATGATATATGGGCGGCTCTAACGCTGCAAAGGAGCGGTCGTCCGGTCCCAAAAGACGTTGGCTTCAGGGCGTGTGTAGACACCTCTCGTGATCCGTTTGTGTCCACTGAGTAACAATCTTATGGAACAAAGAAGGTGACTATACCGGTGTAGATCTTCCGTTATACTATAGTGGGTACGTTATTGACTACTGCCAGGGCCTGCAGGTACAGACTTTCCAGTTGCCGAATCTGCACCTCAATACGCTGGCAGTAGTAGAACCACAACATGACCTCAGCACGGTAACTATCTGCGCTAGAATGCGTGGAACGTCCTTTTTACCGCGACTAAACTTGTTAGAGATGCGCTTGGTCAAGTACAATAGTTTTTCCCACGTTGTTGTAAATTGTTCAAGCCATGTTCTCCTTGCACCTTGGGTATCTATCGATATGAAGAGAAGTCGGATCCAGCCATCAGTACCTTGTGAGAGGGTGCGATGCGATCCTGCAGTGTGAGCGCTACACTTTTCTTCTCAATCGACTAGTTTTCTACCGTAAGACAGTGTGTTTTCTAAGGCGAGGCTTGCGTGGCAGTGCGGATAATTGTCTGTTGAATTATGTGAAGCGCATTCGGAATCTCCCCACATGTCCGTTCAATACTTTCGTAGTCGCCTGATTCTGTCCATGGTGTTATATTGTCCGCATATATTGGGAAGAGTACTGTGGTATCGTTCTCTAACGCTATCGCAATTGACCTCACAGCAACATTGAATAGTATTAAGAAAATTTTGTACACGCGGGATCATTGTACACGCGGGATCAACACGTTCTGCTGTAGCCCAACTGTTCCTAAGAGATTGGGAGTCTGTCTTTCCCTGGACAACCTTGAAATTATTCAATGAAGTGTGTAGTCCTTGTTGTTGAACATTGCGCGGTGAGTTTTCTATAGGTCTCTTGTTAGTATTTAGCATTACGTCTTTTCTGTGAAATTATATGGCGCACTTCCAGAAAATGTTTTTGCCGGAAGCCATTGGCATGATATTATGCGTGAAGTTTTTCTCGTGTCTCTCACAAGTTTAACGTGTTCATTTGGGGTTGGCAGATACTCGGGAAGATCCCTTTCTTGAGTGGCAACCGTCATCACTTGCTGCATAGCCTCAACGGGTACACTGTTTCATTTCATTTCATTTATTTACTCTCAATGCACAAGGCGTTACAGAGAGGAGTGGGGAAAAAACAAAATAACAATCTGTACAAACAAATGGAGCATGTTTAAAAAGGGTATGCGTTCATGGTACTCATGAAGTTGTGAGGGTCAGTGATTGATGCGATGGAAGCGGGAAGGTGATTCCAGTCTGAGCTTGTTGTGGGCACGAATGAATTAAAATGAAGGTTTGTACGGCTGCTTGGAATTCCAACTTTGAAGTGGTGATAGCTGCGGGATGAAATGTCGGATGGCGGCAAAAAAAGAGAGTTACTCAGTGACGGCATGGTATGGTACAACTTGTGGAAGAGGCACAGGCGCGAGATTTTGCGGCGAAGTGATAGGCTAGGTAGATTTAAGGTTGACTTCATATGAGTTACGCTTGCTGTACGGGAATAGTTGGACAAAATGAAGCGAGCGGCGCGATGTTGAATTGCTTCGAGGCTACTGACATGAATGTTTACGCGTGGATCCCATACAAATGATGAATATTCGAGCTTAGGTCGCACTAATGTTTTATAGAGAAGAAGTTTCAGTTGCATCGGGGCAAAGAAGAAGTTACGGCGTAAATAACCAAGAGTTCTGTTAGCATTGTTTTTAATAAGGTCAATGTGAGTCTGCCAAGAAAGGTCAGAAATTGTAACGCCAAGGTACTTGTAAGAGCTAACTTTAGTAAGGGGGGAATTATTAAGTACGTAGTTAGTAGAAATATTACATGTCGACGTGAAACTCTCATTATCTTGCATTAGTAACATTAAGGTTCATTAGCCAAGTATCGCACCATGATGAAACATTGTCTAAGTCACACTGAAGGGCAAGGTGGTCAGAAGGGGTCTTAATTTCGCGGTAAATAACACAATCATCGGCGAAAACCTTTATAGAAGAAGAGATGTTATGTGGCAAGTCGCTAATGTAAATTAGGAAGAGTAGTGGGCCAAGAACGGATCCTTGTGGGACGCCAGAGATTACGGGGGAGAGGGGGGAGTTGGATTCACAAATTGGGAGCGGTCTGTTAGAAAGCATTCAATCCATTTTAATATGTTAGCATCAAGATTAAGTTTGCTTAGTTTTATCAGTAGCAGTTTATGGCATACAGTGTCAAAAGCTTTAGCAAAGTCGAGGAAAATACAGTCAACAAGGGAAAAAGCGTCAATGGCAAGAAATAGGTCATTAGTAAAGCAGAGAAGTTGGGTCTCACACGAGTACTTTTTCCGGAATCCATGCTGGTGATCACTAAGGAAGGAGTTGTTTTCTAAAAAAATGATTATGTGGGAATAGATGACGTGTTTCATGAGCTTACACGGTATACTTGTTAACGATATGGGCCTGTAATTGCGGTGGTTATGGACGTCACCTGATTTGTGAACAGGAACCACCTTTCCCGCTTTCCAGTCGCCCGGAAGGCAATGACATTCCAAAGATGGCGTAAAAAGCTTACTTAAAATTACAAATGAGCAAACAGAGGTATTATGCAAAAACTTTGCACAGATACCGTCCTCACCTGGAGCGCTGGCTAATTTCATGCTTTTGATCGATTTTCGTATGCCAGAACAGTCAAATATAAGAGGTTCCATTAGAACAAAGTGGTGAGTGGGGGTGTCGGGAAAAGAAAGGGCTGCAGATTTAACAAAGCACGATGAAAACACAGAGCTTAAAATGGCACAACACGCTTCTTTTGGTACGCGGCTGTTATCATCATGGATTAATTCTATCGCCTTTTTTTTGCATTTCCGCTAATCATCTGCCAAAATTTCTGTGGGTTAGTTGCAAGCAGGGAGGGAAGCGTTTGTGGATAATAAGTTTCTTTTGCGACAGATAATGCGCGCTGCGTGGAGATAAGCGGACCACCTTTCCGCGTTGTTAGTTAGCTCTGCCCTTCGAAAAATTCGTTTGTTTTTGTTGAGTAGTCGTTTTAGCGTAAGGGTGAACCAAGGGGACTTTGCGTTTGCCTAATTCTGCGGAGTGGAATATAACGATTGTTAAGTTCTGCTACCTTCTGCTTAAACAAATTTCAGTTTTGTTGCACGGATCTTTCCAGAAAATTCGAAAGGTAATCGTTTAGGAAAACCTGAAGCTCATTATTAATTGAAACATAGTCAGCTCTTTTGTAGTCCCTAAAAACTTTTGAGCTATCACTTCTTTTAGTTGTTTTAGTCACGTTAAAATGAATAGCTAGATGGTCGCTTACGCCCGGAATAACTGATAGGGATTTAATTAGGTCGGGATGCGTGGTCAGCACCAAGTCTAGAACTGTGGAGGTAGACAAGGTAATGCGGGTTGGAGCATTAACCAGCTGGGTAAGGTTAAAGTCTGAACACACGTCACGAAAGGCAGCACGGTCAGCAGAAGTTTCGGATATTGTTGGAAAAGGGGGAGACCATGAAACATTACAGAAATTAAAATCAAATAGGAAAAACAGGCGCAGCCGGAAACCTTACTCGCAACTTATTTAGGACATCGTGTAAATCATTTGCGAAGCCGGTAGTTAGGTTAGGAGGCCGGTAGCAGCCACAAACAATGATATCTTTGTGTTTAATGCGAACACACGCGAGAACAATTTCAAGCGGCGAAACAACAGGCACATTGAACGAGCTGATCTCGTCGCTAATAGCAATCAATACGCCGCCCCCGCACCTCGTACCCCGGTCACAGCGGTAGAACGTAAACTTTTTTGAACAGTTAAATATTTCGCGATTTTCTATTTTCGCGGACAGCCAGGTTTCAGGTACTATGACGACATCAGCTAGACATGTATCTATTAGTGCAGATAGGGCATCACGCTTGTTAGTAACAATTCCAGAATTACATAGTAAAAAAGAAAATTCATGCGCTCGAAAATGCTTATCTAGCTATCGTGGTGAAGGAGGAGCCCTGGCCCCTGCGCTTTCTGCGTTTGTTGCTTGGGGGGCAACGTGTACGGGGTTAGCATAAATAGGCCCAGCCTCAGTTACACGATCGGTGACCGGGCAATACACGTAGGCTTTCTTGTTAATTAGTATCTTGTTATACCTGAGGTAATATGGCTGCCCAGTGGTTTTCGCGAAATTTAAAAGCTTTTTCTGGATGTTGCGCGTGGCCTTGCAGAAATCTTCGCTAACTGACACGGGGGTGCTACGAAGCATAGATTTCTTAGCAAAGACACCTTCTCTTGTTTTGAAAGAACTAAAACAAATAACAGGTCGACATTTGTTCTGCACAAATGTTCCAAGCCTGTGTGCACGGGAGATGGCTTCATTAGGAAGTTCCAGTCTAAGAGACGCAGACAGGATTTCACGGATTTTTAGCTCAGACTCAGCCCAGGTTTCTAAGACAGAATCTAATAGCCCATAAAAAATTAGGTTCTCTCTACGAGAGCGATCCTCGAAGCCATCAAGCCGTGAACTGAGAGCGGCACTTTCGTGTCGCACGGCAGCCGTTACGAGACCTTGCATCTGTGTATCGTCTGGAACGCTCTTGAGGGAAGTAGCCTTCTGTTCAAGTACAGTTAGTCGAGCGGTTAAATCTGTTACTTTGGAATCAAGTAGCAACTGGTTTTCTTTAACTTCGTTAATAGACTTCTGCAAGTTGTCATGACGCTCATCCAAGTATGCGGTTAGTTTGCTGATGGCGGCTAATACTTCGCTATACGGACCAGGGTTCTGTTCTATATCCCCGAAAAGAAGAAGTTCCTTTGCAACGAGAAAACAATCTGCGATTATATCAACCAACACATGTGGGCATGGAAGGAGCAGCAGACAATACTTACTAGATCGCTTAGCGTTATAATCTTGGGAGGGACCAACCTGGACGAAAAGCAAAAAGTGGTTAGATGAGACCATTGTGGCGGCCGCTCCGTTCCATTATCCACTGAGGTGCGCGGTGCAAGGCTGGCTGTATTTGTAGCTTTCTGGGTGGCTTGACGATGTCGATGCGGTTGGATTGATGGCAGCTTGAGGGGTTACCGGAACGGGAGGTCGAAGTGGCACCGGGCATTAACGGCTCGGTTCGGGCAGGCGAGGGCACGTGCCGTGTGGCGTGCCAGGCGCATGTGGTTCCACGCAGACCGGCGAGCTCGTGCTGATGACTGCGAATAACTGGACGAAAAGCAAAAAGTGGTTGGATGAGACCATTGTGGTGGCCGCTCCGTTCATGCACTGCCCACTGTTCTCGTTAGCGGTCGAAAAATATCACGATATGTTCAGCGGACTTTCCGTTTACACCTCTTAACCTCATGTATTAGTGTGACTTATATAGGGTAATGGCAGGGTAATGAGGCAACTGAAGTCTGAAGGGAGGACAATGATACTACGGCGGAGGCGAAATAAAGGACACTCATTTTCAGCAGGTGCCGCGCCTGCGGAGTCAAGTTGGTTCAACGCCCACTCGGTGGTAGCATACTCCACAGACACGGTCGTCAGTGTGCCCGGACAAGGCTTCATCTCGAATCTTTTGTATTAATGCGCTGAGCTCCTGTCGTTTGTCGTAGCTGCTTGAACGGCAGGAAGGTTTAGCCAATGGTCGTGTGTTTTTCGGGTCAGCCATTGGGATTTTTCAAAGGTAAGACGCGGCACCCCATTATTCTGCGAGATTCTGCAGCGCACTATGAGCTACCGCTTTGGCAAAGGTTCATGATGAGCCCTTCAATATGTAGACACGTCTGTCGGCATCGGTGAAGTCTCTGGCCTTCATCGCCATTGAAGTCAATGTGGGACATATCCGAGTCGTCGATGGGGTCCCTTTACCGGGTTTCTTGCACTAATGTTGGGAAAAACCGGAAGATAAAAGGCCGGAACGTGCTGAGGCGACCATCAATTTTATTTGCATAGCAATAGCTTTTTGCCCCAATGGCGAGTCATAAGTATTTTGGGGGGTGCTATATGTCACCGGTAAGAAAATAAAAAGAAAAGAAGCCTGTAGCGTTCAAGAGTATCCCAGTCATGAAGTGGAAAATTTGATATTTGGGGGGTGTTCTGACACTGAAACATCTCCCTTCCCCCTCCCCCTGGCTACGCCCTGGGGCGCAATATTCGGAGGACTTCTTCCACAGCACCAATACGTGCAGAGAAATGGCCGTCGATGGGGCCTTTCCCACGAGTTCTCCGCGGGCCACATAAAAAACCCTGTGCTTTTGACACCCAAACAGTCAGAAAAATGCAAACAAATACCTTTGCACACAAACCAAGACTCGCTCTATTTTTCCCAGACAGATACAGCGACAGATACATTATCATTGCAAAGAAAAAGTCAACCTCTGCCAAACTATATATTATTGCCAAACCATTTGGCAAGCACAAAACAATACACCGTCTCAAGGAATATGGGCGATAACCCTGGCCAACAAGCACATGGAGGACCAGCGCAAGCTGATCGACAAGTCCTGGATCGGGGCGAGCGCCACAGGGGCCCTGGAAGGAGGGCTCCTTCATAGTTTTGACCTCCAACCCCTCCACTCGTTCTGAATAACATTTATGATGATGATGATGATGGTTACGATGAAGTTCCCCGCATACATTTTAGAAACTACGCATCTTACAGGCAATACGAGGACCATTGTAACTACCATCGTAACGAACATCGTAACTACCGACGTTCGGGAACAAGTCCAAGAACACAGTGACGGTAGTAAGGAACACTTCTCTCCCCCAAAATAAGTTTTACATGCCTAGGGCTTCCCTACATAAAAGTGATAGGGTTACCCTATTGGTGTTTCGATTCTATTCAAAATAACTAAGTGTTATTATTCATTTCTTCGACTTTGTGAGCCTTACGGCAGAGCACGGTCAGAACGCTAAATACAAGTTTGGTTCATAAATTGACTTATCTTCATGACAATGCGGCGAATTTTGTCGTCAATTTTACACATATACCCGAGATAACAAATAAAACAAAAAGCACTGGCGACTCACAAGCCACTATAGCGCGATTGTCTATGACGTCACAGAATCTTGTTTGTGGGACTGGCGGCCACCGACTTACGCGGCGGCCAAGAAACATTACTGGACGATTCTAGTGGGGCTTCTAGTTCCGGTTAACCCATAACTTGGATGCTGATGTGCAGTTACAACATTGATAGCTATGTTTCCAGTGCTTCGCCTCATTAGGTGCCCATGCTGTGGCACTGTAAAGCGAGATTTGAATTATTTCTTGCGATTTTCCTTTTAAAAATGTATTTCGTGCCCACGATGGGCCTTAGTGGGTTAACAAAAGCTAGTTCGTTCAAATTATTCAATGTTGTATTTTATCTTGTTGGCCTGTGACAATTATGACCGCAGTAACCATTCCTTTTTCTAACAAAACTGTGGGACTGTGGCTGACACTCCTGAAAGAGGCTACTGCGGCTGACCGCTCAAGTTTCAAAGCTCAGCTAAACGCTTTCACTCGGGGCACGCACGCCGGAAATTTGGAAGGTATTAGATATCTGTAGAAGTGCTTTTGATGCCCGGCCTGTTGGTACGGCATATAAATTGCGCCTGCAAAGCTGGGCATACCTTCATATTTTGTGTTCCAGCCCATGCGGAAGGTTATAGATTGATCCATTACGGGCAAGCAGAAAGCTATGCGGCAGCAAACGGCACCTGCTGTTAGAGGCAGTAAGCACCGGCGCCTAAATATTGTACACGAACAGCTTGCAAAATGTGTGAACTGCTGTGACACCGATTCACATTCAAATGGAACGTTCACGTGAAGCAAAGTTTCCTAAAAACGTGGAAGCGCACATTTGGGTCCGTCGTGCGAGCGCTTTCCGAGCCCACTGGCAGAAAGGGCACGACACGGCTGCACCGCCGCAGCGTTCGTCTCGCCGGTCGACCAACGTCGTCGTTGGTCGGCTTCGCTACTCTATCATTTGCAGATCCATTTTGCCTGCTCGGGAGCGCCGCCAGCGCCTACGCTCCGGTCGGCAGGCCCAAAAACACCCGTCACGCCTCTGGAGCTGTCGGGCCTCGCTTCTGGCTCGACACAAGTGGAAAAGAGGAGAATGTACAAGACAAAGATAAAATGCCTCCGTAGCAACCTGATGTGCCGGTACCCATCTCTTCCCCTGCGGCTTCTCTTCGATTTTATTGTCTGCTTTGTCTGCTGCAGTTCGTCTCTGCCTGACAAACATTGTTGCTCGAAAAGCAAAAGAAACTACGCGTAAGGGCGGGGCGCTCCAGGGACGTCACTGGTACGCCTGAGTTGGGAGTAACGTCTTTCTTTGGCGTCGGCAGATCGGGCCCATTTGACGTGCACTTTCGTCCCTTGCCATTTCGTGGCGCCTGGAAAGCGGGGCCCGAAGCAGACAGGAAATTCGCTCTCAGGCCCCCGTCTACACAATGGAAGCATTGCACCGTAATATTTATTGAGCGCCGTAAAGGTAGACGTACGTTGCTAAAAGCTTCGTTCGGTCCTTTTACTACCGTGTCCTAGTGCGTCAAATAAAGTGTTCAGTAAATCTTTATGCGAGCTGAGGCGCACGGTTTTGGGCTGCTATCTGCCCGAGCACTCGCTCACAAGTCAGCGGTCGGGCTGTATGTGCTTACATATCATGAAAGCAGGATTATCATAACCCTCCGTATTTCTAATGGTAGGAAGGGCTTCAAAGTGGAAAGAACTGTTGTCTTACAGTGGCTAAATGCCAAAGACGCACTGTAGCTCGTGTTGGCAGAGAACTTTATTTTGCCGAGAAACGGCTACGGTTCCTCAGCCCCAGTGACGCAATGGCGATCTCTGCCTTGTAGACCAGTAGTTGCTGGACATGAAGCTCAGCGCTCGTCTTCAGATTCTCCCACGGCTCGTGGAAGGGAAGGGGAATGAAAAGAGGTGGCAGGGCTGCGTTGTGAGCTCACCAGATCACGATGTGTGTCTTGTGAAAAGCAATATCTACGCTCTATAGGGGCGGTGGATTGAGTAGAGGCACTGGGGCCACCTAGGTGAGGCGAGCCAAAGTGTTCGTGTGAATTCGACGGAGAGCAGTTTCTTTGTGTCTAAGGGTGCACGGGAAGCGGACATGGGTGCTGCCGACTTCACCTCTGCTGCTACCTTCAGTGCTGTCTTTTTAGCAATCAACTTGAAGTTTCGCCCCGCGTTTCTAATAAATATCTAGTGACGGTGTGCAAAACCTATTTCAGAAATACTCAATAGATTTAATATTTTTGTTCGACATCTGAATTTTTTTGGGTTAGTGAACATTTCTAGATATGTTTGTACAGGAACGCAGCTCACACTTTGACTAGTTGGTGCACCTTTCTTCTCTACTAAAAACACAATAGTAGCTCCAGCCATCGATTTGTTAGAAAATATTTAGAAACATCTACAAAATAGACATGTTCCAATCATTTTCCACAGAACATATAAGAATACAAAATTAATTTTTGTAACAATTTGTTTATTTCTTTTCAGAGAACGTAACTATTCTACAGAAACAGCTCACTACAAAACTCGAATGGTTGAATAGAGAATGTTGCTTTTGTTAGCAGTAATGGAGTTTTCAGACATCGTACTAAAATCAAGCCTCTAAAGGTGTCCGTTTCATTTTTCAGTAATTTTCGTTTTTTTTGCGCGGATTCAGAGATCAGAGAAAGGCGAGGCGGCATCGACTGCACAGTCCACATTCAGCATGAAAGATGGCTATGATGTGTTACAAAAACAACATGTTTCATGCACACAAACAGAACCCTGGACGGTTGACAACACGTAAACAAACGTTTCGCATTGCTTGCTCGATGGTATTTCAACTAACCCAGCGCCATCCGGACAGGGCAGCGTTCCGCGTGGTGGGATTATGGCTGAGTCAGGGCGACGTCTCTCTGGTATCCAAGCCCACAAAAGAGCACAGGGCAAACGCCTCGACACCTCATACACCGAGGCTAGTTCCAGCCCACGTCGACATCTCGCTGTGATCACTCGATCGTCACTTGCGCTTCCCTGAACACCCGCTCCACCCGGCAATCACTCGTGGGCTGCCTGTCGGTTAATGTGACCGTAACAACCCCCCAGATACAAAAAGAACAAAGTCAAGAGAAGACAGAAAAAGAAGAGGTGTTTTACAGTCTTTTTTTCTTGACTGGAACGAATGCTATTATTATTCATGCTTTCTTTCCCTGCCCCCGAATCCCACGAATCCGATTTTCCAGGGCCATTAGTTATTGTGATGACGCAGTATTCACAGAGGATACCGTATGCGATTGCAGTGCGGAACAGTTTGGTATGCTCTAGTGCCGGCACGTGTGTGTCGTGTACCGGCCTCCCTGCGCCGGCGTAATGTGGAGGGGGGAGCTCGTTTTGACTTCCCCTCTGTTAAATTTTGTGAGTGATTCCGGTGCAATGCATTTCCTTGGATATCTCCCAACCATTAACCTCATAGCAGGCGGCAGAAGCCGCTCTCACCCCCCCTCCCGCCCTCTCCCTCCTCCCCCCCCCCCCCCTTTTTTTTCCAGGATGCGTCTTAGCGAAGCGAACATCTTCAGAAAGATCTATGAGTGCGCACGCGTTTCCGCTGCCTCTTTTCGCCTGGGTCTTTTTTTTTCTTTCAACCGCACTCCCCCCGTGCCAGGCAACAAAACGGTCTCTACACATAGTTAAGCTTCGAGCCTTCTGCTTCGTTTTCATCCTTTCCCTCACGTCAAAGTGAGACACTGCGATAGGAATTTATTTGCGCACTTACATGATGTCATAGCACCTCAGAGTCCTAACGTTGCTTACGTATCCAGGAAAAACATAGGCAGAAACCATCTTCACTGAGTGTCAAGGGGCAGTTATCATAACTGCGGATGTGCGAGACGAAATGCGGCTCTCCGCTGCCCCTCCACGCCTTATACCCTTTCTTTTTTCCTCCTCCCACCACCCTCGGCTCAGCTCACCGTTCCTTGTTTGGAGGCCAAACTGGCGTCCTGCCGCTAGAAACAACCAGAGGAAAGGAGGCAAACTGCTGTTTTACCAGAATCACCTGGGCGGGGATGGCTCAGGAAGTCGCGTGCCCGGACCTCGTGCTGCGAAATCACCAGACACGCGCCTGCGCTGTCGCGCGGTTGCCGCAACGCTGGCACGAAAAACCACAGCGCTCACTGGCAATTGAAATCTTTATTAGAACTGACGCAAATTTAAATATAATAACTTTGCATCGTGTGGCCGCACATCACACAGACTTCGCAGAGTTTGGGTTTGGGCTAGTTGGTCGCGGTAATCGACTTAGCTAAGCGCAAAAGACGGACGAAAACAGAAGGTGGCGAAGGGCACAAGCGCTAACTTACGACTGAGATTCATTGAAAAAAATTCGCGAATTTAATCACGGAAGAGGGACATTATCGTAAACCAAGAAAAGAACATAATACAAGCAAGGCATCACAAAATGTGCAGACAAAAGTGTTCCCACAACGATGTGATGTCGACAAAAGACAGCACAAGGCATTGGCTAAGGTGACACCTATCCCCTATTAGAGAGCCAATCTCCTCATCAGACAAGACCATGGATGGTGCGGACACGCAACGGTCCCCCAGGCGTGCTATTTCGGCCGCCTCAATTATTTCCCTAGTCTTCTGTTGGCCTGTCGAGCAATGACGGCACAGCTCTCAAGGTGAGGCGCCACTCCATTGACAAATTACATTGACATAAATACCCCAGAACGTAAAGGGGAAAAACAGCCCCGCCGGTAGCGTAGTAGTTATCGCACCAGACCGGTATTCTGGAGATCGTGGGTTCGGATCCCACCTGGCGGGTATTTTTCCTCCACTTTCTTTTAAAATTCTTTAGCTGTTTCAATAACCTACCATATCCTCCCCGTTGCTTTCCGAGGTTTTCTTGACTGCCAAACTTTATTTCTGTCTTATTTTCAACGAGCCCTTCATTTCCAACACTTAATTCTGTATATATATATATATATATATATATATATATATATATATATATATATATATATATATATATATATACAGAAAGAAATGCCGGCAGTCTACAACGCCAAAGAAGGCATAAGGGAATGGTTAAACGATTTTTTACCGTCAGTGACGTTACATTATTTTATTTTATTATTAATTACGTGAGAAAGAAAGAAAGAAAAACACGCGCCCAGAGTGGGGACCGAACCCACGCCTTTCGATTAGATCTCGAATGCCTTACCAATTCGGCTATCTGGGGGACTGTGTTCTCCTTCGCTTTCTGGGGTATTTATATTTACTACAACTGTATCTGACGCTTGAGGGTGGTAGCCAGCGCCACTCAGACTACACGGGGAGAAGGGGACCTTCTTTTTAACCCCAAGGGCGTGACGCGAACGTCTACAGCCTGTCATAAGCGGGTAACTGGCGGGAAACCCTCTTATGCTACCTTGGCATCAAGGCTGCCAGAACCGAGGCCCTCGCTAAGCTTTCGCAAGATAATAGGGTTTTGGAAATGAGGGGCTATATATATATATATGTATATATATATATATATATATATATATATATATATATATATATATATATATATATATATATATAGGAAAGCAAGTTCTCTTTGCTGAAACGTAGGCCACAATCGTGCTTTTACCTTGTTCGAAGTTTTTCTTCTCTTGTGTTCTCTACCATCTTCAAAGTTCTACTACTCCCTATATATATATATATATATATATATATATATATATATATATATACAGAATTAAGAGTTGGTAGTCAAGAATTGTGCGATAACCACTACGCTACCGGCGGGGCGATTTTCCCCTTCACTTTCTGGGGTATTTGTGTTTAGGTATTTGTTTTGTTTCCTGTGCTTGGGTGTGGTAGCATGCGCCACTCGGACTAATTGGGGGTGAAGGGGACCTTTTTTTTAACCCCCGGGCCGTGACTCCCGTGTCTACGACACGTCGAGAGTGGTCGACCAGCGTTGAACCCTCTTAAGCTTCCTATGGCACCAAGACTGCCAGAACAGAGGCCCTCGCTATGCATGTAGCGAATCAGAATAGGAAATGAGGGGCTCGTTGAAAATAACACAGAAATAAGAGTTGACAGTCAAGAAAACCCCACAATCTGATCTGATCTGATTGCAGGGTTTTCGCGCCCACGCAACGCAGGCGATGAGGCGCGCCGTAGTGGAGGGCTCCGGATTAGTTTTGACCACCTGGGGATCTTTAACGTGCGCCGAAATCTCGTACACACGGGGGTTTTTGCTTTTCGCCTCCATCAGAAAAGCAGCCGCCGCGGCCGAAACCCCACTATCAATCAAATCAACATTTTATAGCATTCAGGTGGTCGTCACATAACAACTTTCCGGCTATTTTCTGCACGACTAAACACACTGATTAGTCGAGGAGGACATCGCCGCAAAATTTCCAAATACCAAGGACCCCAAAGATATCGTGGTTGGTACGACCCTTTAATCCACCCTAACCAACCCGCTAATTCCTTTAATCCGAACTATTCAACACGCCAATTCGACATATTTACATCACAGAAGTACCCCAATCTTTTTTTTCAGTTCTCATGCTCTCTTAGAGCAGAAGGGACACAACGGCACTGCAGAAGAAAAAGGGCCGATGATGTGAAGAACGGGGAGTGTTTGTACCTTACTGCTGTTTGTATATAACTGCCCATTCAAACTAGAGTAAGTCGAAGATATGGGTTTTCATTGATGGTGTCCCTAAAGGCCTTCGGAAGGGGACAGGGCTGCATTCAAATTCAAAACACACAGAAAAGTTTGTACAATTTTAAACACCATGCAGTCAGAAACTACGAAGGATAATCCATGATATTTTGCCTCGGAATACAGGTTGTAACTTTATTTATTCTCAATGAAAGAGAATGGGGGATGGGCAGTATCTTACGCATTCTGATAGTACGTATGGACAACTTTACTTTAAATTGAGAGTAATAATAAAAGAGAACCTGATGGGTTATTGTGGGACAACAGACTGTGCAAAGTATTTCGTGGTGCTGTAGGGCGAGTGGTAAAAATATTTGAGGCAAGGTAGGGCACCACAACTGAAAACTTCACATTTTTGAAGCCCCGGAACCGGTTCAAAACGGTTCCTTCAATTCCTTCCGGCTCCGGTTCAGTTCCAAAATGGCGAAAAAAGTACGGTTCCGGTTCAGTTCCAGTTCCGTGCCAAAATAGGAGTTTTGGTTCGGGTTTTCGGTTCGCTTCCGGCTCCGGTTCTTCACCCCGACCCACTCTAAACTTGTTTTGATGGGCATCGTGCTTAGAGGTGGCTGTGCGATAGCCGTGCACCCACGTTGTACTGGAGGCCTTCAAAAAACAAGTGGAAAGTCGGATTCCCTGCCGGATTCCCAAAATCGGTCGTAATGGCGGTGGCAGAAGCTGTACTTCGAAAATTGAAGGACGACACCAAAAGAAAAGAGGGCGGACAATAAAGTGCACACCGAAAAACCCGGAGTTGTACCGTATCGGACTGTACCGTAGTTTTACAAGTTCTGTTATAATCTAAAAAAGGTTGCCATGCCGATTTGAGAGGCCCTCGCAGTGATATCGCCTCTTCCTCACTCGCTGATCTTGCATACGGGCTCCATGTTGCCGTTAATACAACTTATGTAGCCGGATCGCCTTAATTTAACCTAATAAAAGCTATCGTACATGCCTACCTTGGCCGCACAAGCCACGGTAGTTGGGTCGAGAGCGTGTTGCGCTTGAGCTATAAGAAAAGCGAGGACTTCGCTTCTTCCACCACCATTTCCTCATTCTATCGCGGATTTACAATCCGTTTTTTCAGCTCCAGTAGACGCGGGTCCACAAGCGTACGTCTATCAAACTCTTCCAAAGCAGCCGTCTGCAGCGGCTTGTACACGCCATACGCCATGGAACGGAAATAGGAAGACCTGATTGGTTCCTTCGGTTTGGCGCTCGCCGCCGCTCCGCCGCCGACGAACTTTCCTGACCGTGCGAACGGGAGCGCGCCGCTGGGCGTTCTCCGTCGTCTTTTCGTCGCATATTCGCTCCATGTATTCTGGCCTTTACGGCTTATCAACGGAGACTTCCGGTGAATGGAAGATCACAAGCGCGGATCGGTCAGCTGCAGTAAGTTCATTTCACGGGAGATAATGTTAGAACCGGGCGCAGGCACGGTTTTACGATAGCAACATCCACGGGCGCAGAACGACAGAACGGAGAACGCGAAGGTCAGAAGGGCGTTTAACCACCTGCAGTGGGTCTTGTTCACTTTTAAAGACGATAGTCTTTCTTGGGCTACTTAAACCCAGACATTTTGGTCTGTCTGTATGTCTGTATGTCTGTCCGTCTGTCTGTCTGTGACTCGATTCAGCAAACCGGCCAAAGCAAAACAATGCCTGCGCAATAGTCTTATATAGTCACACCTAAATCTACCCGTCTATGTCCGGTGTAAGGTTCATACTTGTCAACATTGTTGAAGAAGAACAAGACATTACGCAAATTTGAGACAATAAATCAATACAGAAGTGATATTTGCAGTGTTCTTTTATAAAAAAGTCAAACATGCTTGACTTTTGCGAAATTAAATACTGTATAAACTGCCGAAAAAGAATTCACTCCGCCGTCGCCTGCTGTCGCCCGCGCCACTATAGCTTCTGGCGCCATTATAAGAAATCAACCGGCAACAGTTACGCAAGGTTCCACTAGATAGGTTCCACGTTCTGCTTGCAACGCATGTGGAGTAGGGAAACGCGGTTCTATAAACGTTGAAGTAGGGCGCCTCGATCAACGCGTGTCGTCGCCGTACGGCAGCGTTCGCATCGAGACACCCGGTTTGGAGCAGTGGAACGCGGGAAATTTAAAACCATTTAAGCAAACCATTGGCGTCTTTACCTTGGGAGGAGCGCGACGCAAGAGGAACAACATGATAGGTGAGCGGGAAAGCGAAGGGAGGCATTTACTTCGCAAAAGCCGATAAAGACTATCGTCTTTTGACGACATTTGCAACGAAAGTAGGAGATACGCGGCCAATTTTTTCTGCTTGTTATGAAGGGACTTTATCCGCTTCCTTCCGACTTTATCCGCATGCAGAAGCTCAGAAGCTCACTCTGCTATCTTACTGAGTTAGCTAAGCGCACCCCAAAGCTTTCGAAAACGAAACTGAAAGAATGATGGCTGACTGACTAGTGAGGCAAGCGGAGTGCCTCCGAATGCGTAAAAGCTGTAGTTTTTGTTTTTAGATACGATGAGCTCACGGAAAGTTTTGCCTTACGTTTATTTCACGTGCTCAACCAGTTCGGAGCTGTTTATTTCAGGAAAACATGATAGATGCTTCTCCGATGTGCTCTCGCCGTTCATAACTTTTGTGGCGTCAAAAACCATAGCAACGAAAAGCTTAGGGGGCGTCATCCCTTGTTCTTACGTTTCTGGAATTTTCTACCTTATTAAATAACTGCTAGCTGCGAGAACGGTGTATTTAGATTCTCGGAACCGTAATGCAGCAATAAAGGCTGACCTGTTTCTACCCTATACTCTCCCTTTAGGGCGCATGTGCAATAATTAAAGTTAACTTAAGTAAAGCTTGGCGTTGGGCGTGTTGGTATCGATACATTAGGTAAACGTAGAGCGCTGAAGCTTTCAGGACGCCCGCAGAGAAAGGGAGAAACGAAACGCTTGATGCACTAAGAGCAAGTGCAAAGTTCTGGGTTATTTTAATTTTACACTTGCTATTAACGCATCAACCGTTTCGTTTGGGCCATTTTCTGCGGTCATCCTGTAAACTCCAGCGCTCTACATGTGCCTAAAGAAGAAGGGGGCAAACTTTCCCGCCCATTGCAAAGAATGCCCAGCGTGTGAGCGTTTCGCCAGGCCAAAATTTGAGAAAGAAGCCCGAACCAAACAGCCCGTGAACTTTTGGGGGCTCATCACATAAAAAAAGGAGCTGATTGTGTCACCGAAACTTCCATCTTTCTTTACGATGGTGAAATAAGGTGTTAACATCGGCCGACCATAGCCTGCTCAGTGTCTTGCAGAGGTCTGCGCACAGCTCATCTGCTCATCTTTCTTCTTTTCTTCCTGTATATATCGTCTCACCTCAATGAAATAAAACCAGTCGATAGCTAGCGCCTGTCCTGCCACCTTTCTTGTGCCCGTGCATTTTTTAGCGCTTCAACCATGTCGCAAAGCTGTTCTTGGTGGAAGCGTTCGTGGGCGAAACGTGGGAACGTGGTCGCAGCGATGTGGAGGGGCCATAGCCTCGGGAGGGAGAGAGCGAGCGCCTAACACACAGACACTAAGTTAAAGGAATGCTTGAGCGAGAGGCTTAGATAGGCGATTCTTTTTTCGATGCAGCGCATCTCATGCTCGCCCCTCTGTCCTTCCTGCGTCTGTCCGGCGTTGTCCGCACAGCTGCGCCTCTCCTCTTCTCCTCTCTCCGATAGAGAACACTCTCTCCCAAACAGCTGCAGGTTGGCGCAGCGTGCTCTCAATCCGTTGCTAGGCGCCGGTGGGCGGCGCTACGCATGTGCAATACACTCTCTCGCGCTGTGAATATAAAGCGGCATGCCGCGCTCCGACGGTCTCAGTCGACGGTCGTCCGCGTTACGCTTGCGATCTCTCGTAGTACTCGATGCACTCGTCGAGCCCCTAACTGTGCACTTTACGGACCACAAGGCACTCATTCTCGTCTGCAATAAAGACCGTACCTGAGCATACGTGTACTGCATGTGCATTTCATGGTGAAAATGGAAAATTGCGCCCACCTCCCCTTCGCGTGAGAATCCCTGCTATAAGCGTAATCAATACGATGGAAAACGGCAATGAAATCTCCCATGAGATGCGTTGCATCACACCAGGGCTCCCGCGAGGGGAGGTGGGCGTAATTTTGAACTTCTACATCTGGTGGCAATGTTTATACTTGTGAACATTGTTGTCCAAAACAAAAACATTAGGGTAATTGAGGTAAGCCTGTTAACCTACCAGATTTAGGGGACATCCTCAAGGTGGAGCAAGTTTCTGCGAAGGAAAGTTTGACAAACACCACAATGCAGCCGTATAGCTGTATAGCTTTCCCTTGTAGCCCTACGGCTGCATTGAGGGGAATGTCAAACTTTCATTCGCTTGAGGTAAGCCTACATAAGTGATATTTGCATTTTTCTTTCAATTAAAAAGGAAAACAAGCTCGCACTAACGCGCAAGGCTTCAAGGTAGCGAAGCTGTACGCAACCTTCACGACCATTAAGGCAGTTTAAATCCATGATTGCAGCCTATTGGCTTCTTCTTCGCTGCCGCAAAGACCTTTACTCCATCATTGGTGCTATAAGTGGGAACTTCCTTCATTTTCTGGAAGTGATAATCATTAGACATCACCTTGCACGGCCGTGCGCTATGACGTGTCCTTCTCGTTTCGAGCAAGTGTTGCCACGATTACAGAGTAATGCTGGAGTTTTTTCTTCTTTTTTTTTTGGCGAATCACGGCAAATCTCCCTGAGTAGTTTTACTTGACTTGCAAACGGTCGCCGGGGTCGCTGGGCGGTCGCTGCGAGGCAAGCACACACGAGCGCTGGGAATTTTCTTCGTTTTTTCCAACGGCCGGGTGGTCGACGCAGTCTTTGCTAATCTCCCTAAGTGGTTATGCTCGGCTTGACAAACGTGCGGTGGCGACGCCGGGCGGTCGCCGCGAGGCGCACACACATGATCGATCAGCATTTCTTTTGGTTTTTTAACTGCCAGGCGGTCGCCGTGAGGCACGCGCTCACATGAGTGCGCTCACGTGCGCTCGGCGTTTTCTAGCTATTTTTAACTGTGGACACGAAAATATACTATTTTCTGAAGAGCTTGGTTGTTAAAATACGTGGCTGCTTGATTTTTGCGATAGAAAATGAAAACATATGCTGTAAGAAAACCAAAAGTGCTCCTGGCATCCCTTCGTGGCGCCCTTCCCAAGTTCAAAACTAAAAAATTCCCCGCATTTCCCCGAGGGGAAGAATGTGAAAGTGCGAATGCAGGAGTTGAATTTGCGAGGTTTGGTAATGTTCGCGAAAGAGAGATCACACACACACACACAACTACAAAGAAAGAAAGATGCATTTATTCACAGACACCTATTTGTGTTGTCGTTGTACTTGATTGCTAGAGCGGATCTCAGCTTTGAAATTTCGTGTCAGTACTCCTTTAAGCGGGTGCATTAGCCCTTCTCACGCCGATTCCTGGCCAATCCCCCACGTGGGTATGTGCCATGCACAGACACCTATTTGTGTTGTCGTTGTACTTGGTTGCTAGAGCGGATCTCAGCTTTGAAATTCCGTGTCAGTACTCCTTTAAGCGGGTGCATTAGCCCTTCTCACGCCCGATTCCTGGCCAATCCCCCACGTGGGTATGTGCCATGTCAGCGGCCAGGCAGCGCGCGCCCATCTCCCCCCGTTGCCAAGGAAGACGAGGAGATTCCTGGCCAATCTCCCACGTGGGTATGTGCCATCTCCCCCCGTTGCCAAGGAAGACGAGGAGCGCGCGCACCCGCAGCTGTTGCTATGTGGACGGACGGCGGTCAACGACATTCAGGGTCGCTTATAAAGTGCATTCGCACTTAAAAATTGGCCGGGTATCTGCTCCTTCCGTTGCAACTGTCGACGAAACACGATAGTCTTTCGTCGACATTTGCCAAGTAAATGCCTGATTTTGCTTTCCCGTTCACCTGTCGTGCTGTTCCTCTCCCGTCGCCCTCCTCCCAAGGTAAACACGCTGGAGGCTGGCTCAAGCCAGTTTAAATTTACCGCGTTCCACTTCTTCAGGCCGGGTTCCTCGATGCCAGCGCTGCCGTACGGCCGAGACGCGCTAGAATCGAGGCGCGCTTATATAGAACAACGTTGCCCTTCACCGCGTGCGTTCGAAGCTGAACGTGGAACCTATCAAGTAGAACCTTTCGCAAAATTCGGCATATTAAAAATAATAAACCGCAGCTCCGGGGAGGGAAAGTGTACCTACCCGGTATCCGGTACCTGACATGGAAGGTACCGGATACCGGATATGGTACCGGAAGGTACCATATCCTTGCATTTGTTAAACATTCTGTTGGTTTCCTCAAATGAAACCTCAGACATGCTCCCGGCGCCCTTATGGAAGTTGGCATATATTACGCAAGCAAGCCCCAGACTAGAGTACGCATCATACAAGGCGACATAATGAATGACTTAGAAGCAAAGCGAAACCGTGCTGTATGCTTCATCTCTTTTGATTACTCGCATTATACCACCGTAGCGGCATTAAACAGCTGTTCTGAGTTCGAAGCCTTCTCGCATCGTCGGAATATATCACGCTTAACACTATTTCACAAACAGTACTTTAATGTGTCCCTTCATAACGACTTCATCTGTGAAGCCGCAGACATTTTTCTAAGTCGAGACGATTCATGCAAAGTCAAACGCAGCACACGTCATACACTTGGTCTAATCACGTGCACCTCATACCACATTAAACTGGAATAACCTACCATCGCATAATATTAGTGAACCAGATGTCATAAAATTTTCTGGTGCTTTTCACAATAATATCCCTCCGTAATAGATATCATTAAATCGCCTCCTTTCACTCAGTTCTTGCACTAGTAAATGACATCTGGCTTTAACAGAACTTGCGCTGAGCGAGTTCGTCCATACTTTAGCGCCACTTTTTCTTTACATTTGTCGTCAGGATGACGTCGTTCATATCCCGTGCCGTTGTTGTCAGTTACATCACAAATAAGTGCTCTTATTGTTGTTTTGCAGCTTTGCTATTTGTTTACACTGATGCAATGTAATTTATTTTTGTAATTTTGTAATTTTGATTGTCTTTCATTGTAGTTTTTGTGACACCAATGTACCCTTCTTACCCTGCAATATACATTCCCGAGAGGGCCTTTAGGAATTTTGGTGTAAAATAAAAAAGTAATAGGAATAAGTAAAATGAATTGGGGCAATCTGGAATCAATCTTCTGGCTTTGAAAAGTTCTATGAAGCTTCGCCTTGCGATTATTGGACGCCAGGCAGCGTCACTTTTCACATCAGCGTTTTCGACAATAAGTCAACGAAGTGGGGCTAATTTTCATTGCAACACCGTAATTCAAACGGCCAGCACCCCCACCAGTATATGTGCCAGTACTTCTTTTTGAATGTGGTTCCTCACTACCTCGTAATCTTCAGGAATACCTTTGAACTAAAAGAGCGACGCCATTTGAGAGTTTGTTGCAACTGACAATGTCTCCAACTTCTTGCTCTTGTCCTTCTTTCTTTTTTCAGGTGAGTACTTCCTGGCTTTTTTGGGGGCGCTACCTTGGTCGTCGTCGCCCGTGGACCGGGAACTACACGTGAGCGGTCCGCTGACAATATTTCTCAAGAGGCCCCATTTCTGCTCCCTTTTTTCCACAGCCGCGCATTGTATGTCGATGGGTCCGTTTCCGTGGCGGCGCGCCAGGTTGCCGCCCACCCGGCAGTCCATGCTTTCAGACGCTTGCACCACTTTCTGAAGCGGAAGAAATACCGGGGGTGTTGCGCAAGCGGTCGGCGTGCGCTTCGCTACCAACCCACGAGTTTTGCGGAATGGGCAGTCCCATACCGCTCAAATTCCATTCCGGGGAATTAGAACTTAGCGCTACTCCATCCCTTTGGGTTCAACGAAATGCCAATATTTTGCCCATTCCTACTACTGTTAATATCAATTCCAATCAGATTTATCCTTAAAGTAACAAGCGCCTATTGTTAGCTGTGTCGAGTTTCATGATCGCGCATAGAGATGGCGTTATCAGACGCATTGAGAACTGCGAAAACATGCATACTAGTGGCCACGGTGGAGGAATGGTAGCGGCTTCATCACACTTCTCCGGCTGAACAAACACCCAGCTAATGCACAAAGATTCCCGATCCCATTATAGTATTTGCACGATTCGCATGTCCTGCTGCTGCGCGGCGCTGCAGCAAGAACATGTTTCCGCGCCTGTTGGGCTTCGCACAGCTTGTCGCGTGCTATCCCTCTAAGGGCTTCGCATTTGGTCACACCAGTGCTATTGCAGTGCTGTAGCTAAGTCACAGGCACGTCGTGAGTACATTGCTCACATCTATATGCGCCCGCATTTGTTAGCGTAATGATTTCGGGTGTATGTAAGCCCTGTATAGAAACGCTATTGTGCCAACGCGAGGGGCAGTAGGGAAGAGTCAACAAACACCCTTAATTGGGCATTCACCCTAAGACAGTCGCTACATTTTCCAAATTAATCAGAATTTTCTTGTTTATTGTTCACCCTTAAAGGTACCGACAACCGATTTTTGTATGCATATAGAGTATATGCTCTCTATCTCAAATGAAAGGGCCTCAATTGAAACACTTCGAGTCGAAACGGGTCTCCTGATATGACCCTAGAACATACGAAAGCGAAATTGTTAGATCTATCAGAATTACAACATCCAGTAAAATCTGGTTACTACTAAGCCGACAGTAACAAATTTCTCAAATTTACGAATATTTGTGTGTTCGCCGCCAGATTGCCGATATTTCCAATGTAAACATATTTCAGAACTACGAATTTCAATGTAGCGCATATTTCAGAATAACTACCATAATTTATTTTCCCCATTATTATCAATTACCATCAGTATGACGAATTCGGCTAAAAGTAGCAGCGTCGCAGCGCTCGCCTGAAACAGAAACCGCCGTTTCTCTGCCTAGTCCCTGAGAGCAGGAGCTATCATCATCACCATGTCGAGTGCCAACAACTAGCGCCGCCACAAAGCTGTGGTTTAATGTTTAGTAGCCTACCAGGCCCATGGCCTCCGAGATCACTCCGCGCGCGCGGGGTGATCTTGGAGGCCTGGCAGGCCCAGCCGCGTTTGCCTCTTTTCTCTCTCGTTGTGTTGGGCGCCGATGGCCGGTCTGTCATTCTTCACGCCAATCTCGTGTGCGGGCAAATATTTCTTTGTTGTGGCTGTACTTACATAGTTTCCATACGTTGTTCTCTTTCGGGATATGATCTAAATTGTCCTATTGTCAGAGGCTCGGTTAAAATTATAAACGTGAATGGGAGTTCTTTGCCAGTACATAACAATCGTTCGCAGAATTCGTTATATTTTGGGTGGGTGACTGAATAGAGGGACAGACAGACGGACAGCCAGACAGATGGACGGACGGACATACGGACGGACTGACGAACAGACGGAAAAACAGACGAACACACATAGCAAAATTATTGGTTTTCAGTAGCCCCCCCAAAAAAGTACCGAGTTACAAAGGGACAAGCCCGCTTTGTAAAGTCCGAAATCCGGTAAACAGAGAAAACCTTTGTGTGTATAGAAGAAGAAGGTTGTTACGGGGATCCGAGAGATATGCGTTCCCGGAGGTCAATAAAGCAGATAATCTTGGTGCACACCAAGCGAGGTGCAAGTGTGATGTGTTCATCATTTTGTTCCATTCGAAAGAGAGAATGTCCCGTGAGATCTAGCCAGCATGTTCCGTGATTTTAGCGCGTGAAGGAGCGTGTGTAAGCAACCCTTCGGTCACCCTCACCCAGCGCGAAATCCAGTTAGAGCAACCGTTCCAACTACAGCACGTGCCCTTGCCATAGCTATGTTTGCTTGTAACTTCCCCTTCCTCCCTATTCGAAATGTCTTGCTGTCCTTTTTTTTCTTCGTCGTAGTATATAAATTATCGCCGCATTCCGAATAAAATCCGTTGTCAGTGCGCCACCTTCACGACTAAGCGTACGTGTTTCTGGGCCCTTTTCTCTGAAAAGTTCCTAGCGCAACCGTTTCAACTGGTGTACCGCCAACTAGCTAGACACCAAGCTTTACACAGGTTTTCCTCCTCTCCAACTCCTTGCCGAGAAAAGGTATTAATTTAGCCAAGAGAGAGCTCTATTACGAAGGACCTTCGTTATTAATATTAACCTTTACTAGGCCACAAAACCCTGTAATGGTCCGCCTGCCCTACGGGCCCTGTGACTTTGCGTAATATTCAGTGTAGTTCTATAAGTACAGCTATACACAGCATCCAAAAGCTTGGAGGTGTAGCCCAACTTATATTTACGAATATATTGCCTTACCATGTCTTACGGGTAGGTTGAATGAGGCAGACTCTTGTAAGTAGTTTGTGGTCTCCTCTAGCATCGCATTCCTGTTTGCAATCATCTTGTAGCCCATACTGTCATTGGGGATTGCTGCCTAGAGCACTGCACGGGCCTGATTTTAAGGCCCGAGCCCGGCCCGAGCCCGCTTTGTGAAGCCCGAGCCCGACCCGGGCCCGTAACACCAAGCCCGGGCCCGGCCCGGGCCCGGGCATTCATAAGTGAGCTTAGCCCGGGCCCGGCCCGGGCCCATCATCTCAAGCCCAGGCCCGGCCCGGGCCCGTCGTCTGAAGCCCAGGCCCGGCCCGGGCCCGTCGTCTCAAGCCCACGCCCAGCCCGGGCACGGTCTTTTTTTTAGCCTACAGAGGGCCCGCATGTATGTGACCAGGCCTGGTTTTAGACGTTGAAGAAAATTAGTTTATTATATTTGGTCGAGTATCTTCGTAGCGGGAAATCAGACGGAGCATCTAGTCTGTACAAGCACGCCCTGAACTGTAACGCAAAAAAAAAGGGTTGAAAAATACACGTAGTTTAGCTCACACCGTCTGCAGTTCACGCCACATGGGCGTAATAATAGCTCGTATTCTTACACGAGAGACACCATCACCTTTGATGGCCAGACTCTTGGCAACTTCATGTGGTTGTTTCGGTCACAAGTTGGTATTAATGAAATTTCTTGCTCTCCATTTGAATCCACGCGTATGTGCGTGCGTTGAAATATTTTCCCTGGAGTGGTTGTTAAGCGGTGGTGCTTCTCTAGCACGCGAGTTTGATTTCCAGCCACGGCAGCCGCATTAAGATTGGTTCGGCATCTAAAACACACGTACATAGACATAGGTGCACAGCTTTAGGGTGGCTTAATTAATTAATTCCCCTCTAGGGCATTCCTTGTAACCGTATCTTTGATATGTTATACACCAAAATATAAAATCTTGATGCAGCACATGAAATGTCATTAAAGTTACAGTATAGTGACTATCAGCCCTAGCAAAACACGGTTTCAAAACAATGTGTACAACTAACACCAAGAAGCGCGTAAAAGTATACTCAGAATATTCAATTTTATGCTCTTTTGTACACTTCACGTCGGAACTATTAACGGCCGGGCCTATGAATTCAAGCCCGAGCCCGGCCCGGGCCCGTGGCGTCGAGCCCGAGCCCGGCCCGGGCCCGCGGCACTGAGCCCGAGCCCAGCCCGGACCCGAGGCACTGAGCCCGGGCCCGGCCCGGGCCCGCCGATAATCGACTTCGGGCGGCCCGGCCCGGCCCGCGGGCCGGGTCGGGCCCGGGCTTTCGGGCCGGCCCGGGCCCGTGCAGTGCTCTATTGCTGCCTCTTGGCCACCATAACATCGGCGGCCAACCGAGAGAGCGCCTCTTTATAAGCCCGTGTTCAAGCGCTCTGCACGCGTCCGTGCCATGTCAGAGCGCACCCACCCGTGCAGTAAGAGCAACAGCAGTAGCCATGTTCGTCCTGCACGCGGCGTTCACAGTTGCACGGCGCGCTTTCATGGGCGCTGTTAGAGGACGCGCAAACGCGAACTTCTCTCTTTTGACGGCCGCCGAAGTTGTAGCGCGACGGTGGGCAGAGAGCAAAGGGGCGGCAGTGGCGTGGGCGGCCGTAATCCGGACCCAATCGGCACGCTGTGCGCGTAGGCGCGAAGCTTGGCCAGGGCGTCGGCCTTCTCTCGCAGCGCCTAGCAGTGGGACAAACGGTGCAGGGAGCCGGGCTGATTCGGGCCCCTTGCGAGGTCCCCCGTGTGCGGGGACGCCGCATCCTGGTCTCTGTGTACCTTGCCTGTTTGTTCCCGCTGGCCGTGTTTGCGTGGCCCGGATACGTCTCCTCTCCCCGTCTTCGCTCCGCACTTCCAAGCTTGCCCGCACAGCCCGCAACAGACTTCGCCTGCGCAGAATGCACAACCCCGTCGCTGTTCGCTGAGTCCGAGGCTAGGATCGAGCGCTTTGAGAAGCAGTGCAATGGCGGCATGACGAGAGACGCGAACAAGAAACGGAATACAGCACAGGTTGACCTGGAAAAATATTTCATAGAAACCAACGCATATTCATCGCACAGAGAGCATTGCGCCAAACCTGTTTGAACAGAACGAGATTTCTTCACAGGAAATCTCAGATCCACAATCACTCACCCCCTCACCCTTCCTTTTTGGTGACACGGCTGTATATCCACTTGGAGTTTTCGCGTCCATTGTTTTTGTGCCCAATATTTGATTTCATTATGGGGTTTACCGGCCGGCATTACACTGGTGCTGTGAGGCGCGTCGTAGTGGAGGGCCATGATAAGGAGCGCAACAACAACAACAAAAAAAAAAAACACGGACGAAGAACAGTGTAGAGGAGACAGACGCTAATTTACAACTGTTTTATTCGGCTACGCATGTGCTTATATTCCCTAGGAAAAGAGAGGGCGAGAAAGAAGGAGCGTACAAATACACAGATGATAACAAGAACAGATATGTTTAGAGCACGTTTTTTTTTTCAGAAAACCCATTTCGGTGCTGTACACAGCAATTGAGGCATCCCTTACACAGTCATTCGCTCTCTCCCGGATATAATACGCTTCGGCTAATTCTCTCGCCGCACTGCTCTTGCTTTTGTTTAGTATTCTTATCTCTTTGAACCGTAGCTCACAACCGCAGGCACGAGAGTGGGTGGGCAAATGTGCTCCATTATCTTTACCAAGCGACAATTCATGTTCCCTGGCTCTCTCGTTGACGCACCAGCCTGTTTGGCCGACGTAAGACCTTCCGCAAAATAGCGGGATTTAGTTTACAACACCGACAGCACAGTCGGCATGGCGATTAGCGTATTTTTTCCCACATGCCTTCTTCCTGCGTTCACCCAATATGCGCGAGCACAGGCAGGCAAGTTTACACGGGACAGAGAACGCAAGGGTGATCCCGTATCTTTCGGCGACTTTTTCATGTTGTGGGGCACTAGTGCATGTACGGCATGACATCCGTTTTCTGCGGACGGGAGATCTCTTTGGCCTTCTTCTCTCCTTTCACTTTTTACTGCAAAGCAGTAGATGTCTAACCCCCACCCCCCAGTTTTCATTCCGGGGTCATCGATTTATTGGCCGCCGCTCCGGGGCTCCTCCTCACCACGGCTGACACGTCTCTCACAACTAATTTCCCTCTCGCCTCCACCGATGCCCTTTGGCGAGTTGCGCAGTCGGCAGCTAGTGGCGGTACGCGGTTATCAGATGATAGCAAAAAATAAACAATCACGGATGGCCGTAAAAAATGCAGTGACGATTACTGCAATCCCTAATATGAAATTCGTGTGCAGCGCGAGCTGCAGTCTTCTCGGTCACGGCGCATTTCTGCTGCGTCTCAGGAAGAGTTCGCGTGATCAGCAAACGTACGGCGGGACCCGCCGCGGTGGCTCAGTGGCTAAGGCGTTGCGCTGCTGAGCACGGTCGCGGGTTCGATTCCCGGCCGCGGCGGCCGCTTTTCTGATGGAGGCGAAAAGCAAAAACGCCCGTGTGTACGAGATTTCGGCGCACGATAAAGATCCCCAGGTGGTCAAAATTAATCCGGAGACCTCCACTACGGCGCGCCTCATCGCCTGCGTTGCGTCGGCGCGTTAAGCCCCACAATCAATCAATCAAACGTACGGCGGTGTGCGTTACCCTGCTGCTACCTCGCAGTGCGCCGCCGCCGCCGGCCAGCATGTTGCAAATCGCGTTTGAACCTCCCGCGCCAATGTCATGTGGTTCGGATTAGCCCCACACAAGGAAGCGGCGAGCATGTTGTTGCATATGGTGTTTGAACCTGCCGCGCAAACGTCACGTGGTTTGGATTAGAGAAGAATGGACCAGCGTCCGGGGAAAGTTTCAAGGGAAGGGCGCTGCTTGGTGGCGACACATGAAACATATGCGAGGGAAAGGCAGTCAGAGAGATGACGCCATAGCTGCAGGTGCCGTACTCCACTTCACCCTTCGCTAGACGCTCCTCTCCGTTTCTTTTTAAATGCAGAGCATTTCAGTAACTCACGATGTCACCCGCGTTGACGTCCGTAGTCGTTGTCCGCACCCCTACCCCTACACCATATAAAAAAAAATACTATCCGGTGCCTGGTTTCAATCCCTCGACCCTGCGGGCGGAACGCAATGTACATGGTGCTCTACCCACTGCGCCACAAAGCCGACACAGAATGGGAGGCTACGAACGCGCCTTATATCCTTGACTCATTCAAACTACGTCAAGAAGCTGCTGATACAACGCATTCACTGCCACCAACGCCCCAAACACTAAACGTTAACGCAATACACCCACCTCCTATGCGACGCATTTACTCGAGTCCCCCTCGCGGGGAGATGGGCCCAATTTCTTTTGTCGCTGCTACGTTCGCTCACTGGGTTATGCGAACATAAACTGACACCGCTCCCACGAAGCGATGTTAACGGCTGCCAAGGGACTGCCCCCTAAAGGGGTATTCACACGAAGGAGAAATCCGCCGTTTGGCTCGTAGGAGTGCGCATCACGGGACCCCTACGTCACGGTTTCTCTCCGGCGCACCGCTCCCATCGGAGGTCGGAGCTTCTGCTCGGGAGCTACAAACGATCCGATGCTTGGCGGCGGAAGCGGCGGGATTTCGTCTGCTCGTCGGGCAGCTGGCCGCGACTCAAATTCTAGAGCGGTTGCAGGCACGCCATTTTTATTACTTCTTATTACAATGGACGCGAAAATGCGCCGCGCACACGACAGGCGCACTCGCTGGGCGAGTGGCGGCCGCGGCCACGAGTGGCGCAGACCGGCGCAGGTAGCTCGAGCGATAGCTTGTTATCGCTCCTCGAGGCGCAAACAGGGGCGGTATTCTCGTAACTGTCCCTTTTGAAAACGTCCCTTTTGCGTCCCTTTCATCGTGACGTACTTCCGGTTAAGCAGTGGACGTAGGCAGCATGAAGAAAAGTTGACAGTATACGTTTGCCGCGCTCGGGTTACGTCACTTCCGGTTGTTTGCTTTTAGCCAATCAGGGCTCGCCAAAAGGGACACTTTTGAAAGGGACGCAAAAGGGACAAAACTCGAGAATACCGCCCCAGAGCTGCACATGAGAGAAAGGGGATAATGATGTGATGGAAAGTTGCATTACAAATCGACATCTGCGCCGCTTGCGAGAGCGGCAATCGAATATTCGCCGCAGTGTCAAGCCTAACATCTGTATGCGGGCCCGTAGGCGGACCGGCCGGCTGCTCCCAGCGCGCGCATCACCCACTGCCTCGCGCGTCGCGCGCCGTTCTCTTCCCGCAGCAGCGCCTACATCGCGCCCACGGCCAATTTTTGGGCGGCTGACAGGATCAGTACGTAGGGGCTTTAGCACAAATTGCCGCCGTAGCGGAATCGGCGGTGCTACGGCAGCTCTGCTTTAGAGATAGGCGACTACAAACACTGATGTCCGTCCGACAGACGCATCCTCCGTGTGAGCGAAGGAGTTGTCCGAGCGGAAGTCCGCCTGCGGTGACGTCACCACCTCCCTCGCATTTCTCCGCTGAAACGCTCCGTCGTGTGAATACCGCATAAAAGTACCGAAACCCGCCGTCGCGGCGTCTGTCACTTCTAAGCACGCGCACATGACCGGTTGCCGGTTTATGCGTGCAAAGGTTTGTAGGGAAGAATAGAGGAGGGGAGGCGTGCACGCGCAGCTATAGGTGTCATGCCCGTACTGATGGATGGCATGTCTGTTGTGCTGGTGTGAGATTTAAACGCGGACATTCAGCGGCCCAGTGTCCCACTTGGTGGTAGAGCGGATTGGTTTGTGTGTTAGGCTATGTTCAGATTATCGACGCAAAACCCGTTTCGTGTTCTGTGGACGTAAAAAATCCCATGTCGCGCAGTTAGGTTAGCTGAGACGTGAAATAACGTCATTCTTTAAAGTCATTACGACAATTGCGGCAACAGTCGGAACCCCGTCTTACACAAACAGTAACATGCTTACGACATGGGAGGGACACAGGCAGCTCCGTGTTTAACTGCAAGAACAAATCTTGGATCCGTCAGAGGTCCATTCAGATAATTGGCTAGGAAATAACCTCCATCCCAAATTACGATAAACACGTTTTGTTTCGTGCACTTCGTGGACTGCGTCCAGATTTGCAGGTCATCCTTCTTCACAGAGTGGAAGAGCCCTAATGTTTTGAGCAGCGTCTTTGCCACAGTGACGACGACAGTGCCAGGGTAACCGGCCGAGTGAAGCCTGCCAATTTGATTGATAAAACTGTCCTGCATCTTGTGGGCACAAGATTTTTGTAACGGAGATTCCAGAGTCAGTGAAGCGATTGCCCTTTTCACTGTTTTTGAATGCCCCAATTCATAGTGCAGCAGTTGTCTTTGAGCGCGTGGATTGTACCACCAACAAACATGGTCTTCCGAAAACCTCATGGTAATGTCTGAAAACTGCAATGCATTGTCAACACGTACTTCGTGTCGCTTAAAAAGCTCTAAAATCTTCCCTACCATGGCACGGTGCGTTTCCGGGGTTAGTTTCTTTAAAATCACCAAAAAAATCATCAATATATATAAACACGGTAAGAACAAATATAAAGTCAGGGGCATTATTAATGGTTCGGTCTAGACTGCTTAAAAGGATGTTGCACAGAAACGGCGCAACACAGGACCCTATACAAATGCCGTGACGTTGTAGGTAATGCTTTCCGTCAGATGAAATAAAAGTGGAATTAAGATAAAACTCGGGCAGTACCGTACAGTTTGCAATCGACATTCCAGTGGAATTTTGGAACTGCACCGCTCCACTCTCATCGATGCAGGACTGTACAAAGCGAGCAAATGGTCAAGCGGTATAGAGTAGTGCAGGTCTGTCACGTTAACAGAAAAGCCAAACCCAACTGAATGGTTATCTTTTAACACTTTTAAGACATCAACACTGTTTCTGGTAGCAAAAACTTCATCAATGTGCAGAGAGTTTAAGTGTTTCTGGAGGAACCGGCTCATTTTTTGCTGCCAGGACCTTCTTTCACTGACCATACCCGTAAATGGTGCCCCCGATTTGTGACTCTTTCCGGAAAAAACACATTTAGTGGGTTGTCCTTGCTGGCTTTCACGACTTTCTTGAGATGCTGCAGATTCAAGTCCTCGCACATGTGGTCTCCGTATTAATGTGGGATCCGGATTAATTTGGACCATGTGGTGATCTGTAACGTGCGCCTAAATCTCGATACACGGGCGTTTTTGCTTTTCGGCTCCTTCAAAAACGCCACCGCCGCGGTCGGGAGCAGCAGAACCATCCCCTATCCACTGAGCCACCGCGGCGGGTTGGTGCTCAATATTTAAATTTGGGGATTGTCGAGCAGTGTTATTCGCGCAGGCTGATTTGCCCTATTCTGTCTAACTCGCGCCTAAGATAAACCCCGGTTCGTACAACTCCTACATGCTATTCTTGCCTCGGAGCCATAGCTTCAGTAAGAACAAACACGGCGTCCAGCCCAATTTTCTCGGCAAACAAGGAATTCGTCTCTGACAAGACCCCGAGCAGGGTGCGGTCGATACTGAGAAAGCATCTTGTCGCCGGCTGCATATGCAGACATGGTTCAGCCGGGTGTGAATTAATGACATAAACTCAGCATTAACGAGCTGCATAAGTATGAGAATATGCCGTCACTTACATAAAACAAATGTGCTGGCGTACTTTCTTAATGCTGTCCCCCTTGCACTCGTCAACACAAATATTTTGGAGCATACATTTACGATAACCTCATTCTGGGCAACAGCGCGAAAAAAGACGTGGACGAAAGAAACGGACAGGACGAGCACTGACTCACAACTGGTTTCTTCACGCGATCCGTGCAGAAAATAAACGTTTACAACAGAAGAGAGGAAGACAGAAAAACACAAAAACATCCGAATTCAGCACACTCCCCCGGACGCCCTCTCTCCCACATCGTCAGCACTCAACACCTTAACAGGAAACTCATGAAGAATAAACAGTGGGCCGCACCGGGCTGAAACAAGGATACAAAACAACGGAACATCACGAACCACAGCACGTGCTAGCCAAGTACGCATATTCTTTGTCGCTCTGCGCAATCGACGTTTGGCTAACACAATTGGCTCCCAATCTCCTTATGTGAGAAGCTTCAATGATTTCCCGGCCTGTCTGCCTGGCGTGTCTAGAAAGAACGGTTGTTTCTTTAAGCAAGGGATAGCAGGCGCTCCCGCATGCGCGGCAGTGGTCTGCCAGCCTGGAGTAGGTGGTCGCTGCTAGCGACCTTCTATACTCGCCTAGGCGAGTGTTGACACATCGGCCAGTCTGGCCTACGTAGCTCTTGCCACAAGACAGAGGAAGCCGATAAACAACACCCGTCATGCACGGAACAAACCTTGGCTTGTGCTCCCCACCACAGCCACCCTCCGTGCGATTGCCCTCTGCGCGGCTGCGCACTTGAGCACGCATCTTGGAAATCTTACGAGGCTCACAAAAAACCACACCGACACCATAGCGTTGCGCTACGTTTTTTAGCCCATGGGAAAGCGTATGTGCGTAGGGAACGACAGCAAACCGATCAGGCTTCACTGCAGGGCCCAGAGCGTCAGCCAAGCCCAAAGCCGGGAGGCGCCTAACCAGTTTTTCACATGCGCGTGAGAGTACATGGCGTGGGAAACCTGCGCATTGTAGCCGGTAAAATTGCTGTTGAAAGCTTTCTGCAATGCTGCGCGGGCACGACTTCGTTAGTGCAGCTTTGAGTGATGAAAAAGCTATACCTTGCTTAATTACCTTCGTGTGGCTAGAGGCGAATGGAAGCAGGGGTTTCTTAGCACGTGGCTTATAGCACCAGCACACATGGGACGGCTGGAAGGACAGGCTCAAGTAAATAAACTGAAGCACCCCTTCTTGCAGAAATTCAACTGTAAATTGAAGCCCAAGGCCACATTCATGAAAAAGGGCAAAGAAAAAGCGTGCTGAATTGGCGTATTCCGCTGTTTTAAACATTACCAGAAAATCATCAACGTAGCGGAGCACGTGCACAACTTTTCCTTCTATGCTGGCGGCAAGTTTCGTATCCACCCTACTTAAGAAATTCACTCAACACCGGCGCAACCTTGCACCCTATGCAAACCCCTCGCTTTTAAATATATAGTGCTCCTTCATAGCCAACAAAACTTTTCTTAAGTAGGGTGGTAGGCTTCAGAAACAGCAGACCTGGCGGCCCCTGTCCCTTCGTGGAAGACGCGGCTGTTGCACCTTACATGGGTTTCCGTAGTTGCCGATGAGAATTCTTCATGATTGGCAGTCCCGGATCGTATTAAAAAGTCTGCAGCCTTTCACATCTCTCCCAAAGTGGACAGCGTTAGCAGGTGCTGGAACCCGCGGCAACCGGCTTCCCGAACTTGGCGTCTTTAGTGCGAACTCGGCGTCTGGGCTCGCCCACTTCAGGCGCGAAGCATGTGAACTCGAAAGAAAAAGAGCGCGCGGTTCATCGCGCCATGAACAAAGGGCAGAGTCTTCTCGAAGGGGAGCTCAACGACGACGAGAGCTCCTCGCAAGGCGCACACTCACGTGCGCTTGGTATTTCTTCTTGGTGTTTCTTTTTTTTGCGAACGCCACCGGATCAGGCTCGAGCTTAAACAGCTCTGCTATTAAAAAGTTCCTAAATAACGAACTGTTTAGGCCGTAGGTCTCGACGGAAGTTGGAACAGTAGTTCGAACCAACGCTGCCATAAAATATTTGATGTACACACCGATACCGATCCCAACGACTCTAGTGGAATGAGTGTTCGAGGAGTATGCCAGATGTGCGCTTCTCCGGAGGCTGTCGCTCACGTGCGCTCGTTATTTTTTCTTGCTATGTTTGTCAGCTCCTCACGAAGCGTGAGCCCACGTGCAGCCCTGGCCGACGCCGGGCGCTACTCACGAGGCGCACGCTCCCGGGCGCTCGGTCTTTTTTCTTGGTATTTTTCTCCGCTAACGCTACACGGTGGCACAAAATTCTTACTAAACAGCTCTGCTTTTGCAAATGCGCTTTATCCCCACCACCTTTACTACCACCGGAAACGCTCTCGTCTTTTCTTTATTAAACAAAATTTATCATCACTGCTTTAAAAGATCCACATTTAACTCACCTCCGCTACGTGTCAACTCGAATTGCGCATGTCGTTACATGTCATCTCGTTTTTTTTTTTTGTCGTGTCTTATCGTGTCGTTATGTGTCATCTTGAATTGCAGTAACATTGCAGCAACGTTGGCACACCACATGGTAGCACGTAAATTATGAAAATTTTACTCAAAAAAGGTGGAGATGACATCTACTTTTAGTTCTTATAAAGTACGACTCGATAGCTTTATCGATGCTGAGGGGGCTGTTTGGAACTGAGTTGCTGCATTTGGGTTTAGCCTCCTCAAGTGCTGAAGGTCAGAAAATAGAGTAAAACTGGAAGCAGTGACTTTTAATCATCGTGGCACAGGAAAAGGCAGGCCATACTGGCGGGAAAGGTTGCGGCTGTGGAGTATTGGTCAGTTCGAGCGAGAAAGCAGCAGCAGTCCAGCAGCAGCAGAAAGTGCTTATTCTAGATGTCGGGGCAGGACCGGATAATTTGTTTTTCTTTTGGTAAGGGAGAGAGAGAGTGATAAAGAAATGAGACCATTATTAAGCTGGAAATGGTGGGAGTTTGGGAAAAGAGGGTAAACAGATGCTTGTGACCTCAAGGGTGGAGACTGATGTCCGAGGCCCCAAATGCAGGAGATCCTACCCTTGCCGCCTCTATCCATCACGCTGACCTTGGAAAATTAGCTGCAGACGCGAAGCACCTTCGCCAGTGTAGATTTGCAGATATATGGGTTTAAGGACCCTGCGCATGGTTTTCGATCCTCCAGCGTCGCGACGCTGTTGTGGAAACCTACAAAAAGCATGACATTGAAACCATGAGACAGAGAGAACTACAGGACTAGCGCTTTTAAAAACTTTTTCGGGCTACTTAAACGCAGAATATTTGGTCTGTCTGTCTGTCTGTCTGTCTGTCTGTCTGTCTGTCTGTCTGTCTGTCTGTCTGTCTGTCTGTCTGTCTGTCTGTCTGTCTGTGACTCGATTCAGCCACCCGGTCAAAGTGAAACGAATGCTGCGCAATAGTCTTATATACAGCCAAATCAAAGCGTCAAAGTCCGGCGTCAATGTTCATTCTTGTCAACATTGTTGATCAAGAACATGAAATTGCGCAAATATAAGGCAGCAAATCAACACATAAGTGATATTTGCAGTGTTCCTTTAATTAAAAAATCAGATGCTGGGTTTTTGCGACAGCAAATGAAATACTACATCAACGCATAAAATCGCCGCCTGCTGTTGCCCGCGCTATTATAGCCCCTGGCGGCATTTAAGAAATAAAACGGCAACATCAACGAAAGGTTCAATTAGATGGGTTCCACGTTCCGCATGGCACGCTCGTGGAGTTGGGCAACGTGGTTCTATAAGATAAACGTTGTAGTAGGGTGTCTCAATTCACACGCCTCTCCGTCGTACGGCAGCGCTGGCATCGAGACACCCGACTTGGAGCAGTGCAACGCAGTAAATTTAAATTGATTTGAGCAAACCTCTAGCGTGTTATCTTGGGAGGAACGAGACGGGAGAGGAACAGCATGAAAGGTGAGCGGGAAAGAGAAGGGAAACCTTACTTGGCAGTGGCGCCAGTCCACCATCGTCTTTCGGCGACATTTCCAACAAAAGGAGCAGATAAGCGGCTATTTTTTGTGTAACCTCTTGTTTCACTGAGCAGGATTGTGTTCCCTGGCTCTGGGGAAATTCCCGTTTGCTCTCGCTGTGAGGCCATTCGAAGGGTCACCGGGATGGCAGGGTCACCGTGTCACCGGGAATTGTTTAGGATTGCTGGTTTGGACCCCTGAAACGAAAGCGCGAGCTCGTTGTAGCCAGTGGCTTAATCCCAAGGTTTAAGCTATCATGGATCCCAGACAGTTCTATGCGAGGCAAGGAGACCAACGACATAAAGACAGAGCTGGCTGCGGTGACCGAGCCATCCAGTGCAGATCTTGCCACTTCGTCCACGCCCGAGGATTTCTTTTCCTTTGGGAAGCAAATCCTTCCAGCCGAGGCACAGGATGAGCTGTCGCGGTACCTGCTGGTACCAGTTGACTACCCGCTGCCGCAGATGAATAACTTCGAGGGACTGAACCAACTTTTCTTGAAGTACAACACGTCAGTACCCTCAAGCGCTTCCGTGGAACAGCTCTTCAACATTCCCAACGAAGTGTTGGCGAAAACACGGGTTCGTCTGTCTGACTCCAACATCGAGATGCAACTCTTGCTGAGCTCAAACACGGGACTGTACTTAGTTGAGACAACGAAATCGGGCATTTTTCGCCGCTAATTTGTGTCACATTTTTTCATTCATTCTACATTTTTTCTCTTCTGCCATATCCTGTAACTTTGTTATGTACTTAACTTTTTTCTGCTTCAAGAACCAAAGAATCTTCGTTTTTGTCCCACGACACGTGTTTTCTTATTTTCTCATTACTATTTATATATTTGCGGTTGTTTATTTTACGTTATAGTGACGCGATTTGAGTCCGACTATATTTTTATATTCTAAATATCTTTCACGCACGGGAGTAGGCTCCGTGTGATTTCCTGTGCTTTTCCCTAACGCGTATTTCTAACCACCGCAACTGATTCGTGCGTTGCGTACACATACTTGGCTTTCTTTGGTTGTTTCCTTTATCTACTACCCTGATTGTGCTCGGCATACTTTGTAATTCTTGAGCGTAGGTGTCGTGTGTGACTACGCTGTTGGATTTTTTTTTTCTTGTTATCGTCTACCGACCTAAACTTGGATGGCGAACCTCGTAGGCATTACGTGTTCTGATGAGTTTTGTTACTCGCAAATTTGGGCTGTGTGATCCGCAAAGCTTAACTTCTGTAACCCCCTTACTAAATTTCCTGCAAAGTTGCCTGTAAGTAGTTTTAATAAACTGTAATCAGTATTCATTCAAGGCCTATGCATTGTTCCTTTCGACGCGGTTTCTAATGCAAGACGTTTAATTATGTTCGTGCATGTGAGTAACTTTCTATTCGCACATCTGAAGCGCAGTAACCTCACTGGGAATTTGTAAGACCGAAGTTGCAAGTGTCATACGTGTTGCACATGTAGTAGACTAGCACCGAAATCGCAGTTAGCCATATCCGGAGTTTGTCCGGTGCTGCCCGAAAAGAATCGTCTAGGAGGGTTCCTTTGGATTGTTTTTATCTCCAGATAAACTGCTGCGGCCGGTGTGCATATTTCTATAATATACGTAGATCTATGTGATTTTGAAAATTCTCATTTTATTTCGCCTCAGGATCCCGACACCATATTACAATTTAAAAAATGAATTGTAACGTTAATGTAACGCACGTTCCAATGTTGGAAGTGTAACTGGAACGCGTCCCTTTCGCAATAAAGGAACTTCTAACGGGAGCTCGTTTCAAAATTAGGAAGGAACGAGGAACGAGCTTTCGCTCCTGTTTTAGAGGAACGTGTACCACATTGCCCGGCGGTCATCATGAAAATTGAGAGGCAGGGCTGTCCTATATGCTGCTGCATTAACTGTGCTTATTTGGTGGTCTTCAGTGCGGGTACGTTTCTGGTACGGCACGCGGAGCGATATCCGGGTCGCGATCAGTGTCTACATAATTTTTGTCGTTTCCTCTTTTATTCGTGCTCTTCTCCGGTACCGGTGTTTTACAGTGTGGGTGATATTTTCAAATATTTCCTGTATTTTGGCCATTATGTAACCGGCTCGACCGCCTCTCGGAAGGGCGACGCCAACGATTCTTGTGTAAGAGTTTTCTGAGATCGCATGCTGACCTATTTTTGGAAAGGCACTTTGGTGGTGACATAAGTTTCGAGCGCGGTTGGCGACCGTGTCTGCCGAGCATGCGACTACTTATGGCGCATACATCTCACTTTACTGCGCAGGCGCAGCGCCTGCTTCAACGGCGTATATTTTCGTTCTTCGCGGCCGTACTACCATTGTCCTCCTTCCCACGATCTAGTTGCCGCTGCTCTGTACTCGCGATTCCGGCCAGCCCGCGTATCTGGCTGCCTCATTTGTGATTTCCTGTTAGCATCGATGACGTACTTCCGTGGACACTTGATGAGCACGGCTGAGTGCGGACGGTTAGCAGGCACTCGAAAAACCGACAAATGAGCCTAATAATGCTTTCGCGTTAATAGTTGGAAGTAACGCTCCGGTGGTGTCTCTGTTTTTTTTTGTTTTTTTTTTTTCTTGTGGTCGTCCGCACTCGCCGTGACTTTTTCTGCAATTCAGCACGAACTCGCCTAGGAATCCGTACTCGTCACAGGTACACGTTCATACTGAGAACTGCCCCGCTCTTGCGCTTCTTTCTATCGCTTGTGCTGGCTTGTACCTAGGTCGGTCGGTCTCAGTGTGGTGGCTTCATACACTCGAAGCAGGCTTTCTGATCCACTTTGTGGCGGGCACCCTTTTCTGTTCTCCTCGTTACTTTTGCTTATTTATTTTATTTATTTACACTAATACTGCGGAAGCAGGACGGGCAAAAGATATAAAAATACCTTGGTTGATTTCTCTCTCATAGGAACCCGTAAAACACGAAAGCGAAATGCGCAGCGAAATCTAAAGCTGAGCATGATTTGCGGGTCGGAGGCTGTCTTGTGGGTGTGGTTGGCGAGCGACGTCCTTCTGGCAGGTTGCTTCGGCAAAGGTGTACTGGCGTCATTTCCGTGACGGATATGACGTTAGCGAAATCTTGGTGTATCCCGGCATAAAACACTTTCGTGTTAAACATGAAGGAAGCTCACACTAACACGCAAGACTTGAAGGTAGCGAAGTTGTACGCTTCCGTCACGACCATGAGGCCTGTTTAAACACACGATAACAGCCGATTTGCTTCTTCACTGCAACAAACAACTTTAATCCGTCGTTGCTGCTTTAAGTGTCAGCTTTCTTCGTTTTTTTCTTTTTTTGGAAGTGATAATCATTGGACATGACCTAGGAGGGGCATGCGCTATGACCTGTCTTCATCGTTCTGAGCAAGCGTTGCCACGACAACGCCGATATGCAGGAGGTTCTTTTTTTGGGAAGCTAGTCTAGGCCAATCTCCCAAGTGGCTACGCTTGGCTTGCAAACGTGCTCCGATGACGCTGGGCGGTCGCTCTCGTGCGCGCGCTCTGCAATTTCTTGGTATGTTTAACTGCGGACACAAAAAATTATAATTTGCTTAATAGCTTTGCTTCTTAATATGCCTGCACACACAATGAAAACAATAAAATACAGAATAAAACAAAAATACAGACATACCAATATCAACACAAAATCGTCTAAGAAACACGCAATAAACAGGCGGAGCTGGAATTCCGATTTAATTACCGGCATAACATGGCTTTTAATCCACTTAAAAAATAAAAAGCGTGGTGATCGAGCAAAAATTAGACCAGTTTCGTGAAAATCATAATCGTCAGTGATTAAAAGTTCCTAGAATGATCCTGAAAGGCCTTCGTGAAATTCCCACTATAAATGCGTTCTGACAATTTGTTCCAGTTTTGTATTGTGTGTGGAAAGTATGAATATTGCCTCGTGTGCGAATGAGGGATAATGCCGTGAGAAAGTAGGACGCACATGCTAGCCCCCCCCCCCCCTCCCCCCGGTGTACGTACATGCCATGTGATGCGGCGTAGCAGACGACGACGTTGGCTACAACTCTTATTCTTGGTCGTTCTCCATACTGCCTGCCACGGCCCGCTAATGGTTCTGCTTACCTTGCCAGTTAGGCACAGGGAGGCGAAAAGCAAAAACGCCCGTGTGTACGAGATTTCGGCGCACGTTAAAGATCCCCAGGTGGTCAAAATTCATCCGGAGATCTCCACTACGGCGCGCCTCATCGCCTGCGTTGCGTCGGCGCGTTAAACCCCCACAATCAATCAATCAATCAGTTAGGCACAGGGGGCGTGCACACGTCAGTCCCCACTAGAGCGGCAGGACGAGCAAGGACTGCGGCCAGGCTAGGGGCGACGTGACGGCAACTATAGGTGCTGCAAAATGACAAAATTCCAACTTGAATATTCAAACAATGTTTACGCAGAACTACATGAAAAAAGTCGCAGGTGACATCTTCGTATTGGTCTTAAGATGTAAGACGCGAGAGCGCTACTTCGACTGCCAGGGAGCGTTTTCAAACGCAGTTTCCTTGTTTACGACCTATGCTTCACGAGTACGGAAGGCAAACGAAGAGAGAAAGACTACCAGGGAAGGTTTTTAAGCGCCGTGGCCCAGGAGAAACAAAGACCCTCTGCGTTGCTGTGGCTTAAGATGTGAGCGTAAAAGGTTGCGGCAGCGGATTGATTGTTGGTCAGTTCGAGCTAGGAGGTGTGAGTGTGTAAAGTGTCTATTCTCTGATGCTTAAGCCGGACTGAACATTTTTTCTTTTTGCGAAGAGAGAGGGAGAGAGAGTGTATTAAGATTTCTGTTACGGAAGAAATTTAAGGCTTTAGGAAAAGGGGGTAAAGCGATGGGAGGCAGCTCAAGGGTGGAACCTGAAGTCTAGGGCGCCAGATGCAGCAGCTCCTTCCCTTGCCCTCTCATCAGCTCTCACTGGTGTTCAGGTAACAAGCTGGTCAAAGCTGCCTCCTATATCTTAATAGAAGTGGGATATGTAGTTTTTAAGTTGTTTTCGGCTGAGCATACCCTTGGACATAGCTAGGTTGCGTGGAAGACGATGGACGTTTCTCTGATCTTAGCAGAGCTAAGTGAATTTGTGGTGTTCCCACCAAACATCCTCGCCCACCTAGATTTGTAGAAACTTGTGTTGGTTTATCCTGCACAGAGTCTGAGATTCTTCGAAATTGAGACCCCCAAGTAGCGAGAGAAAAACCTGTGTTCCTAGGCGGAGGGTGAAGAAGCATTCTCGGCGTTTTTCTTGCAGAGGTCGCAAGGAGCACGGTGTGTGAGTTCCCGTGCCTCTTGGTCGGTGCTTCGTTCTCTTTCTGGCCCTTCTGTCTGAGCGTCTAGGGGACGATATTAATTTTCTGAATTGTGGAAGGGACTACCTTACAGAAGTATTTAGGAATCCCGCATGCAGAAAACAGTCTAATCGCCTTTGAGAGCCTGTAATCATTTTACGCTTCTGTTCGATAGTTCGGGCAGTCGAATTTCCAGGAGGTTGTCTCCAACTTCCGTTTCTTTGAAATGAAATCGAGGCTTCGACGGACGCCCGTCTGGTCGGGAATGACATTGACGTACATAATAAAGAAGACGCCGACCACAAGAGTGTGAACAAGGCTCCCGTTCGGGGTGCAGAAACGTCATGGTTTTATTTTCTCTTGTGGTCGGCGACTTCGTTATTATGTACTTCTGTTTCTTTGATCCTGTTCCTAGAATTGCCATGAAATCAAAGGTTGCCTAAGTAGTCGACTACGACCACTGCTGCCGCGTACTTTCGTGCGCGAGGGAGTCGGTGTTTACAGTGGTCTCATGAGTTTGAAACTTTCCTGCAATGAACTTGATCCTGTCATATGCTTGTTCTTGTGTGGGTTTAGATCGCCGTTTTCGGTGGAGGAGAGTTTTTATGCGGAGTCAGTGAATCGGTGACCTGTCTATCAAGACGCGCCGTCGTTTCTTTTCAGAGCGGTAACCTCTGTTCCATACGATGGCCCGTCCTGATTTTGTTTTCGCAGCTGCTCACTTGCTGCTAAGAGAGGATTTCTCTTCAAGTGGACGGCGCCCTGGACTAAGGGTGCTCAGGAAAATAAAGTTTACTTCCTTCCTTCTTCAAGTGGTTTCTGTTCAAGAACATTATGAATACACAATTTGAGGGCCATTTATCGTCATTATCACCAACATGCTATTCGGGTCGACTGTAGGACGAAGGCCTCTCCCATTGACATTCACCGCTCTTGTCCTGCGCTTCCCGAGTTCATTCGTTCCCTCTGACTGATGCTACTTCTCCCCTCCATGAGTTCATGGCCTTCCTTTTCTTCTAGACCCATCTCTGGCTGCCCATTTTATTACCGTGGTGAACCACCAGCTGTCAGTTCGTCTCACGGTCAAAATTGCGAGGTTGAGGATTGCTCTATGTGCTGTCTGAAACCGACGTCTGAAACCCTGAAACCGACGTTTTTTTATTTTCTTCTGTGCGGGAAAATCTGTGGTACTGTAGTCTCTGCAATATCCGGCTCATGATCAGTGACTGAATGAGTCTTACCGTTTCTTCTTCTTTCGTTCCAGCTCTTCTCTGGGTTAGGCGTTTTAAAATGTGAGCAATTGGTTAAAAGTTTTCTCTTTTTCGCGATTGTGTTTCAGGCTAGGCCACTTTACAATAGAGCCACGCCTAGCACACTTACGTGAATGTTCTCTGGGAGGACATCCGTACGCATTTATGGGTGATTTTTAACTTGGCCGCGTAGAGCCCTCTGCCGTTTGCGAAACGGAGCTTGCAGCGGAGATAGAACCACTGGAATGGTGTAGCGCAGTTTGAAAATTCTTGGTTTGTATTTCAGTTTCTACTCATAATCAATGGCTTCCACGAGTTCTGAGAGACTGGCCTCCCTTTTCCCCTGTTTTAGTTAGGTGACCCAATGCTGGTGCCGGCATCATCCCCGGTGAGAACGCGCCGGAGAGTGGCCCAGTGGGTAAGGCGTCGCGCTGCCAAGTCCAAGGTTATGGGTTCGATTCCCGGCCCGGCGGCCGTCTTTACGATGGAAGCAGAAAACTGAAACGCCCGTGTGTGGACACTTCGGAGCACGTCACAGATCGCCAGGCGGTCAAAATTGTTCGGGCAAGTTCTGCTACGGCGGGCCTCGTAGCCCAGGTGTAGCCTCGGCTTATGAATTAATGAAATTTTATTTCTACCTTCCGGAGGAAAGACGGTTCAGTGTGGTGGCGTCGGTTGCGGTCATGGCTGGTGACCGTGTCGGTCGAGTATGCTACCGCCGACTTGGCGCTGAACGAACTTCACTGCGCAGGCGGGGCACCTGCTGGAAATGCGTGTTCTTTCTTTCGTCTCCGCCGTAGTATCGTTGTCCTTCCTTCCGCACTTCAGTCACGGGGCGGCCTCTTTAGCATCCACCGTGGTCCCGCGTAATTCGCAACAACAGAGCCAAATCCTCCCCTGGTACGTGGCGTCTGAAAAGCGTTGCACTTATCGTCGTGGCAACGAGTGGCGAGGGGAGAAAGGAGGTTCGTGACGTCGCGGACGCTGCTGACGTCATTTTTCCGTGGCAGTCAGGCCGGGCCGCCGCGCCCCGGCCCCTGAAACCGACGCTCGCCCAACTTTCGCGATTGCCGCTGGTCGCTGCCTCATGGACCGCTCGGCAATGGCACCAGGCGCGAAATTTGGACGAGTGGCGGCGATGACTCGAAATGGCCGCCGCCCGTCGTTTGTTACGTGTGCAGTAACGTGTTTAATAATTGAACAAAGGAAAACATGTAGGTAATAGTATGTTTTCTGGTGTGGAATTGTTGTCTTTGTGGCGATATAAATTGGAGTGTCACACAAACATTCTTTTCGCTTTGGGTTTATTCAAAATTCATATGAGGACGTCTTTGATTCGAAGTCATGAAAACGCATGTACTACACTCATATATTGCACATACATTTTATGTACACAGTATTGGACTAAGCAAAAAATATGACATGCAAATTTAGCCATACCATATTGTACAATAGGAAAAAAACGTGCTACATACACATTTACAATAACACGGTTAGGCGGGCAAGTTGGTATTCTGAATTCATGGCTGTAACTTTTGCGCAACTTTAGACGAAGACAGATACAGGACTTCGTGTCCCTTTTTGTATCTGTCTCCGTCTAAAGTTGCGCTAAAGTTACAGCCATGAATACACATTTAGCTACACAATACTTGATTACGAAAGAACTTCGAAAGTTCTAGTCCCTACGCAGATTTTGTTTTTCGCGCACACCTCGGCGGGAGAAGAAAAGAACTTGAAAGTTCCACTCAATGTATACTTATTTCTTGGGCTCACCTCGAGACAGGAATGTTCTTTAGACATTAAAAAAATTCGTTTCAGTTCAGAGACACAATAAATGGGAACCTATATGTTAAATGAAAGCACGCACACTTATGCTTCAAGCCCTGCCTTTCGGGCGACTTAACGCAAACCCCGAAAGAAAGCTTTGACCCGCCCATTAACCTGCATACACTTCCGAGAAATCATGTTCACACCAACGAAATGCAGCCATAAAAAACTGTTGCTATAGAATGACCGCACTGTAGACACTCATTGCTGGATTATATCTACGTACAAAAACAATGCGCAACCATGTGCACGTCGTAGAACACAGAACACAAATCGAACGCAACCGTCTTTTCTTCTAATGACACGTGAATTAACAGTCTGCTTACCGGGAGGGGGGGGGGAGAGGGGGGAGAAGACACCTAGAAAAAAATCTTTCCTGTATTTTAAGCCGCAGATATCGGCCAGGTTGTTACAAGCTACCATCTAGCTCGTGTCTGAGCAGCGTCTCTTATCTCATCCTGTCCGATACGGCATGACCATTCTAACTTCAGCACTATGGAACACCAAACCCACTCGCGATAAGATGACAAGACGCTGGCGCGCAGTTTAGATTGAACAGCAAAACCGGCAATGCTACTTGGTTTTATTTATTTATTTTTTAATGAGCGAAACGCTTGCAATAGCGTCTGCAGGCAACGCATGTATTTCGGTATGGCCTCCCACTGTTTCATGTGAAAATCGACTTGCATTGAAAACCGCGGTGTTACGTCAGATTTTTCGGAGCACTGAAGCAACGCTTGGAAGTAGTATCGCCGCAAATATACGTTTTGGAGCAAGACGGCGGAGGAAAAAATGCTTAGGGCGCAGCACCTCCACGCCACCAATCGCTGTGGTAGTAGGTACGCCGTGAGAGGCAAGAAGCGCGTACAGTTGAGCTTTCCTTCTTTGTGAGCAGGTGCGTCGTGATGACATTGAATCGATTGAGGAGAGTCACCGCAGTAAACGTCCAATGAAGTCGCAAACCGTCCTCGACTTGGGGCCCAAACCTAGACTCATACATGCTGCACGAAACAACAACAAATACCTTGATAAGTATACTGAATCGACGTTCCAGCAGTTACTAAGGAAATCAAAAAAACGGCAATGCCACTACAAATTGATCTTGCGCGCAAGAGTGTGCGTGCCAAAGACGCGTTTACTTCTAGTAAAACTTTGCGTACCTGCACAGCTTGGATATATTTGGACATTAGTTTCCACTCCAAGACGAGTGACATATCTCATTAACTTCACGTTACATGCGCGAAATATTTTGAAAACGGAAGAGTGCAATCGGTCGGCTTTTAAGGAATTCAATATAATTTGTACAAAGCTAATTTGCTCACCTGTCGTCTTTGGAGAAGGCGAGAAACTTGGCCGAACTGTACCGCCATGTGTTGCTGCACCACAGAGCTGCGCAGGAGTGGTAACGCTCCCTCTTACGCTGCCCCATATTTAGAATACATTCGAATGTATTTTATAATGCAGCGAAACTTTCAGCCCATTGAGGCGTTTAGGCAACCCGCCCAACCCTTCGCACGCCGGCTCGCTCACGTACGTACCGAAATGGCCCGCCGTGCGCGCCGAGAGAAAGAAGAAAAAATATTGGCACCGGTGAGCTGTTGCGCATGCGTGAGGAGGCGCGGAAGCGTTGACGGTGGGGAAAGAAAGAAACACTGAGGGAATGGGAAGGGCCACGCCGGAGCACCGTGCCGCCAGGATCGTCACAATTTCGAAAACCGAAACTAGCCGAAGTCGCCGACCAGTGGTTCAGTTGCCCCGATTCAGGCCAGCCCTCGAATCTTGCTGCTTCAGTTGTAGCTTCCGGCTGGCAGCAATGACGTATTTGCGTGGACAATTGATGAGCATGGCCGATAACGGACGGCTAGCAGCCACGAGGAAATCAAAAAATGAGCCTAATAGGGCTATCGCGTTAAAATTCGGGGCAAATGAAAAGCAGGGAAAATGGCAGAGAAGAACAGACAAGCAGTGCGCCTGCTCTGTTGTCAGCTAGGTCGTGGCTCGAGTGAAGATCGAATGGAAGAAACTAGGTGTAAGGGATCCAGGTGCCAGCGACGCGGAATATGTCGAACGCGGAGGGAGCGGCAGGCCCGGGAAGTGGGAATTGTGTGGCTTTATGGCAGCCAGCTCGTTAAGAGCAAGCGGTCTCTGGGTCATGCCGTTCGCGGAAGGGCACATTGTCTGGGGTCGCAGCTGCGCTGTCGCGTTGTTTTCCCAAGGCTACACCACGCACTTCGGCCAAAACAACGCGACAGCGCAGCTGCGACCCCAGACAATGTGCCCTTCCGCGAACGGCATGACCCAGAGACCGCTTGCTCTTAACGAGCTGGCTGCCATAAAGCCACACAATTCCCACTTCCCGGGCCTGCCGCTCCCTCCGCGTTCGACATATTCCGCGTCGCTGGCACCTGGATCCCTTACACGCCCGTCACAAGATTCACGTAGGGGCCTACTGGTCACCACGTGAATAACACAAACAGGATCCAGGCGTGCAAATTGACAGTGAAAACAGTTCACATACTTGTACCCGGAAAACACGCTAACACGAGCTTGCATGCACACACCAACCCTTCGACAAGGACAACCCCCAAAATAATTAGAGTTCCAAGCGAAGGCAAAAAGTGTCCGGTGTAGCACCACGCTCGCTATACGGCGTATAGTCCACTGTGCTCCGCTAGCGAAACACAAACACACCCGGTGCCAGTCCGCAACGTCTGGTGTCGCTGTCTTCTTCGGCAGCACGACCAGTCATTGTTGCGACACAAAGTTCTCGATTACACAGGAGGGTTCCCCCGCCATGCACCCGCATGCGAACACTGCCGCTCCCTTAGGAACACCGCAGAAAAATGGACACCCTTCCGTCCTCGCCTAGAGCTGCCCCTCGGCGCAACTCTACCTCGAGCTCAACCTGGCCACCGAAAAGCCACACCTGACCGAAATACCCCCAGGCCACCCAAAATGAGCGCCTGACAGCCGCTGGGTATTCCACCTGCGCCGGAGAAAACTCCCCGCGCTTGTGCATGAAGCTACCCCTGCCTCGACAATGCGAAACCTCGCGTGGAAAGCCCTTGCAAGCGAACAAACGCTTGCCCGCACTGAAGCTGTCGGTCTCTCCTTCACTGCAAGAACACCTGAGCTCGCGTGCCCGTTCACGCGATCTTACCTGCGCGACACGATGCTCAGTTCCGAGCGGCTTGTGCCCTTGCTCCGCCGAGTCCTGTACGCGCCTCTTGTCTGCTTGCTGCAGAGCAATGCCCGAGGGGCATGTCAGCCACACCGGCGCACCCTGCTCGACCCTGTCGTTCTGCTTCTCTCGAGGAACCACGACAGCTGGCTCCTCCCGACACTCCGTGTCGTCGAGAACACCTCGCGGGCCGAGCGCTGCCGAAGCATCCTGCCTGCTCACCGCATCACTGCGCGAGCGGCGATTGCGATCACTACGCCCCGCGGCCTCAGATACTACCACCGTGTAGTTCGTGTGCCCCTTCAGATCGGCTGCCGGGATCGCAGCCTCACTGTGGTGTAGGACAACACCCTTGCTTGCGTACTCCTGAGATTGCCCGTGGTCTGGATTTACTGACCGGTCCGAGCCAGCATCGGGCGGCGGCTCCTGAAGCCGTAGTGCGACTGCACCAGCTGCGACGCGTTCGCATCCCACCTCTACCGCTGGGACAGCAACAGCCGCTGTTCCGTTGGCACTCGGCAGGCAATGCTGCGTCGCCTCACCCTTCACTGTTACGGCCTCGTCGGCCGGCCCTGGCTCCTGAGCGTTCGCCAACTGCCCTGAAGGCTCCGCTCCCGGGATCGCAATCCCGCACCGGCGTGAGACCAGACACTCGCGTGCGGTCTCTCTATCCTTTTCGTGGTCTGAATAAACTGACCACCCCGCGGCGGGGTCGGGCGGCGGCTCGTGAACCCCTGCGGCGGCCGCAACGGGTGCGACGCACGCGCGTCCCCCCGCCTCTGACACGGCCGCCTCATCGGTGCTCGGCTGACAATGCGGCGTCGCCTCACACAGCTTTTGTTCCGCCGCTCCCCTCCGCGGCAACTGCCGGGCTCTTTCGCGCTGTTCCATTAGCTCGAGCTCCCGCTCTAATTCCCTAATGTTTTCCCGAACAGCCCTGAGCTCTGCTTCCATCGCTTCGACTGAGCGATTATTGCTCGCCATGATTAGCTATACGAACTAAATCGTAGTTTACGCTAATTCATGCCCTGACAAAACGGCAGTGATCGCACACGGGTGAAGGCAAAAGGGACTCACCCCACGACGCGCTGAGACAGACGCCGTCGTCTTCCTGGTGGTCTCTCTTCCCTGCTGCTCCTCACCGCACGATCACGGCGTTCAGTCAGTGTCCGCAGTCACACACCTGATGCGCTGCTTCCCCAGTAGTCGCTGCGACGCCGACGCTGTGTCGATGCCTTCGTTGCTCCTGCTGGTCCCCGGCAAGCCGCAATCAACTTGCCGTCCCGCTGTCTGCTACGGGCTTCCGGTAGACGATGTCTTCCCCCGGTTGCAGATGCGCCCCTTACTTGTTGCTCTTCAGTCGTCGCCCTCCTTGTCGTCGCGCCTCGCAGATCCTGTCGACTGCGCCAGTAAATGATGGTAGGTTCGTTGTTCTTCTTGTTGTTGTTGAAGATGATGATGATGATCTGCGTTGGTGCCTGATGGTGACGACACTGATGACACGACGACGATGGTTGATGGAGGGTTTTTCAAAAACTGTATATTTAAGCGAGAGACATATACAGAGAATATTGACAGACTGAAGATAGAGTTAACAAAGTAAGAAATAAAATGGGGTTCTAGGTCAGCTAAGACTTTGTGCACGCGGCACCCCCGTCAGCGACGGACGACCCTGACCTTAGAACTACCCAAGTGGTGAGATCCTCCCTAGCCTGACCTGGCTAGCCCGGCAATACGCCGGCCGTGCATAGCACATTAAACCCTGAGGATTCGACCCCGAGACCTCGTGTCTCGTGGTTTTAATGGGTTATGCACGGCCGGCGTATTGCCGGGCTAGCCAGGTCAGGCTAGGGAGGATCTCACCACTTGGGTAGTTCTAAGGTCAGGGTCGTCCGTCGCTGACGGGGGTGCCGCGTGCACAAAGTCTTAGCTGACCTAGAACCCCATTTTATTTCTTACTTTGTTAACTCTATCTTCAGTCTGTCAATATTCTCTGTATATGTCTCTCGCTTAAATATACAGTTTTTGAAAAACCCTCCATCAACCATCGTCGTCGTGTCATCAGTGTCGTCACCATCAGGCACCAACGCAGATCATCATCATCATCTTCAACAACAACAAGAAGAACAACGAACCTACCATCATTTACTCTAGGGTTTGAGAATTTAAAAGGTTTAATAATAGAGAAAAACTGAGGTTACAGTAGATCAGGACAGAGGAGCACGGGGAGAAAACGTCTGACGCGGTGCACAGGCGTGGGGCGACTCTCTGGGCGAACAGAGCGCAGACGTGAGAGAGAGAGAGAGAACGAACATAAACACCCGCGTTGCGTCTGGCGTATCCATGTTCTGGGGCAGAACACACCAAAGTCAGGGGCGCGTTCGTTCCCTTGAGAATCTCGGGTCCTCGGCGCGGCCGTGGCCGTAAATTGCGGTCGTTCTGCGCGTCTTCGGGCGGCAGATTCGGAGGTGTTGAGAGAAGCTAAGGGCCCCGTGGCCGACCGTTCCCGTTTCTCGGCGGAGATTTCTACGAATCGTCAAGGCTAGCTGACACTGTCTTGCTACCGCGGTCGTTCCCGCTCTATTTTCATCAATTATGAAACACCGGATAGCTCCGCTGCTACACATCAAAATACGACACTAAATTAGGCATTCTTTATTGCCATGTACGCCTGGTAAGCGAAAGTGCTGGATGAAGTGCCGAGGGGCAAAAGCTAATGCAGCATGCTCCAACGCCTACATGAACCACACGCGCTTACAAACAGCTTGGCAACAGTTGGCAATAGTTCATTATCCTTTCAAGAACGTGGCAAGGACAATCAAGATTGTCTTGTGAGAATTACATTGTTTAGAAAAATTGTACAGGATGCTCAGTGACGCTATGGAACGCCACAGTGAAAAAGAGATGAATAAAATCCGTGGGCGAGATAGGCTTTCTTGCGAGAGAGTAAAAAGTTTAGTAAGAAAAATTCTCCTAGTTGATGCACTAAACCTTAAATAGCGCGCAAACGCTGCCAGACGCGAGCAGAACAGCGTAAACAGCGACAATGCAATACGGTAAGAAGATTCCGTTACAAATTAAGTAAACGCCGTAATTATAACTGTTTAGAGCAGTACATCAGCCTTCGCTGCAGCAAGTCTGGAAGCAGCCGCGCACACTTCCCGAAAGGAACGCCCGAAAAGCGCGAGTGCTCCACCGAGGCGGGCGCCGATGAACGTTGAACCGTTGAACGTTCACAGCTGAAAGCAAAGCGTTGTGCTGGAAGACGCTGGCACTCTTGAACGCCGATTGACTGGGAGAGGAGTGGCGAGTGCTTCTGTGGAACGTGACCCGAAGATGCGCCGCACGCACGCCCTGTGGGCAACACTCGGAAAATTGCAAACTAAGGCCGCAGGAAAGCCAAGATGGAGTATGGCAGCATATGTACAAAGAGCTCACCCTCACCCTCCAAACGGCCCGTGAAATACTCCGCTGCTTGGGCTCAGTGGTTCAGTCCCCATCGGTACAGGTTGCGGCGCACCAGGCCCTAGTCGCGGCATGGGAGACCGAGCTCGAATGCCTCTCGTCGTAAGCGCCTTCGAGAGCAAACGGCTGTGGATCAAGCGGAGTCAGCGGCGTCGCGAGGGAAACGTGAATGTTCACCGGATAGTTATGCAGCAAATCTACAGAGAGCCCGACCAGGCTTTCCCCTTTAAAATCTTACGAATAGCAAAGCATCTCCGCAATGTTCTGGTTATTCTTATTCCCTACGTTGCAAATTATTCGTCCTTAAGTGTACTGTGAAATCTTGTTTTTTGAACAGCATTTTGTGGTGAACGCCGACAGAGAAGGAACATGGAAATGCTGTTGGTGACGCGTAAGCGTAAGCAGCCTGCTTTGCTTTCTGCTGCACGGAGGAGGAGCCTCCTTCAAAATGGAGTGAAATAGGAGGGAAGCAGCTACTTCGTAAAACAGAGCCGCCATCATTCCTTAGATCTTAGATGCCACATCGGCGCACGCACTGGCTAAAATTTCTCTTGCTGTGCCACATTTTTCCTCCCCTACCTCCCCTTGAGGCATTCTGTGTGTGCGTTGCCCCTGAATGTGTGAATGAATCCGTAGTTCTCAACTGTGGCACGCATCGAAACCCACGCGTAGCTCCGTCGCACGAAACCCAGTGCGAATTCGCTTTGCAAATTCACCGCGTCCGGCTGCAACCCGGGATGCGAGGAGCCGCCGCGCTTCCTACGCGCAACGCGGCGGCGGCCAACTGCTTGCACCGCCGGCTGCCTGGAAAGTGGGCCGTCCAGCGGCGTCGCGTCGCGGCGCCGGTTCACGGCCCCTGTTCAAGGGCAGCCGTTGACCCGCATCGATCGCAGACTGCGTGGCGTCTGGCGCTCGCGACGGCCCAAGAGGGATCCCCGCAACGCCTCCTCCCTCCGCCGACAAAAGAGCGCCCCCCGTTCTCCGCGCGCAGAGAGCGTACGGAGAAAACATTGCGCCGATGCTCGTAAGCATGCTCAGTGGCTCCGCCGCCATCCTGCTCTGGCAACCGCGATTGAGCATTGCGACCCTTACAAAAGTTATTTGTTTAGTTTCAACCGAAATTTTCTTGAATTGACTCAACAAATTTTTTTAGTATTCAAACAATTTCTTTGTAATTATGTTGGGGATTTGTTGTGGGTTTGTTCAGAAGTGGCCACTGTGCCTTTATTGATTTTCCGTCGAGTTTATCTCGACGAAGTTTCTTTGGGTTTCAGTTAAGTTTAAACTGAATTTCGTATTCAGTTAAAAAAACGAAAGAAAGCGCGAAAAACAAACGCGGAGGAAGGGAACGGACATGACGAGCGCTGTACTCACAACTACTTTATTCACTGGATGCGCGCGGAAAATAAACGTTTGCAATAGAAAAGAGAGAGAGAGAGAGAGAGAGAGAGAGAGAGAGAGAGAGAGAGAGAGAGAGAGAGAGAGAGAGAGAGAGAAAAAAGCATTGAAATCGAACACACTCTCTCGTAACCTCTCCTCCACATAGTCAACACTCAAAGCCCTAACGTGAAACTAATGAAGAATAAGCAAAGGGCCACTCCCGGGCTGAGAACTGGGTAAAAAACTTACGAACATCAAGCTTGACGGCACGAGTTACTTAAGCAGGCATATTCTTTGTGACACAGCGCTATCGACATTTGGCTTACACGATCGTCTCCCAGTTTCCCGATGTGAAACGCTTCAGTAATTTCCCGCCCTGTCTGCGTGGCTTGTCTGGAAAGTACGGTTGTTTCTCTTAGCCCAGGGTATTCACAACTAGTTTATCCACGAAATGTGTGCGGAAAATATTTTTCGCGCTGTGCTCCAAAATAACGTCATGCCAACCACTCTGTAACATTTCTTATTCAGTTCGGTTCAGTGGCTGTGAAAGCCTCTGTTTATTGAAAAAATCCGACCGTTCGTAGACCCTGCTGTGACGAGTTCGTGTTGTTGCACTAGAAATGCATGTATGTATAAATCTTTATTGAGGAAAGAGGTGGCCAGTGGCCCAGGAAAGGAGGGGGTTGTTTGGGAGGGGGTTCAGAGCTCCTGTACGCCCTAAATACTTCGGGCTATGCCTGCTTCTTTTGCGAACTCCCAAAAGGAGAGTAACTTCGCCTTCGCATGGCTGGGATTCATGGCGTCGTCTACTTTTCATATCACTGTACCTGTTGGACGTGTCGGGCTCGGTGTCGATGGAGGCCCCCACAATTCCCCAAGAGGTGTCCAATGACCTGTTTGACTGTGGAATCCTTGGAGTACAGGCAAGGGTACGGTGGGTCGATGAGAGCGTCGGAGCCGTCGCATCTTTCTGGGTTATTAAAGGGGCCATGAAGACAAAGTGCAAGTTTCTTTTATTCGAAACATTTTGTGTTATATAGTGCCCCCAGCCTTGTACGGAAGTAAACGATGCTTTATTCCCGGCGAAATTTATCAATGTAAGCTAGAATTTTCATTCTGGCGACAAAACGTGTGTTTGAACACCGTTTGCAATGACATCATAAGAACAGGTGTTTCAGCTAAACATTGTGTGGAGCAGAGATATGATTACTGTTAGTCAACCTAGATGGCACCACCACACCGCGGCAAGGCGTTTTCTGTCTTGGGTTTGTTTGTGACCGTATGTACACCTGGCTTTTTTTGCTGATGTAGAAAATAACCGTTTCGTGAACCATAGTGCTCGCTCGACAAATATGGTCACGTAAGGCTCCGCCGCTTGTGTCAATCGGCCAGTGTTCGGTGAGACAACCTCAAAGCTCCGCAGTGCTGTGCATCTGAACCAAGCATATGCCCGGAGCACCAACAGCAGTACGCGTCGATATTTCTTTGTTCACGTGTGGTTTAATAAGTTCCATTGTTTGTTCCACCATTCTCACTGATATAAAAAGAATGTGCCCTAATATTAAGCACAAATAGCTCGCTCGGCAAGCTTATAAGCTCTTACTAATTTGCGTCTGCTTTTGCCTGCCTACGCCAATCGCAGAGCTGGCTGGTATGACATCATAGGTTCTGTTGCGGGAAATGAGCTACTGGGTCGCATGGCCATTCCCTGTTTTCTTAATTATTGAGCCTATTTGAGTGACATTTCCGTTAAAAGTGGTGTCAGCATGATTCTAACGATGCCATCTTTTGAATCAACCAAACTTGCATTTGGTCTTCATGGCCCCTTTAAGTGCCGCCACTTTATCGTAGAAGTGCCACTTGTGCAACACATTACCGGCTATTGTTCGGGCCTTGTTCGGGCCTTGTAGGTCAGAACTTGATTCCCTCTGGGTAGGCCCTTTGCAATACAGTGCTCATTTCGGGTAGTCATGTTTCGCAGGATTGATTTTCTTCGTTTTTTTTTTCGTTTTCAACGAGGCCACCCGGGTCAAAGTCAATCAGTGATGTCACCGGGCGTTCGAGAAGCGAGGGAAGCGTAGAATTTTGCGGGCTCACAATTGCGCGAGCAACCTAGTTTTCCAGGCTACCCGCATGTCCCGGCACCCAATCTATGCATACCTGGACGTCGAGGTTGTTTTGCCCTGCTCTGTACTTCTTTTTAATGAGTTCGCACACTGAAACATCGGTGCTTGGTCCCTGAAGCCGTTTGATGGCTTCTTTGTTGTCGCACATTATGGTGACTTTGATCTTGTCGTCCACAGTAAGCGCACCGCCTCGGTGCGTACCACGAGCGTCGCCATCCGCAACGCATGGAACTCTAGTAGTGTGCTCGCCGGCTCGGTATATTTGTGGGCCTGTGACCCTCTGTACGACTCAAAGGGTGTGACCACTGCAAGGGGGTGGCCTTCCGTGTCTCCTCATTCCAAGCGGGATCTGTGTAAGCAGTAGTTGCCTGAAGCTTGGGGTCATTGGTGCTGCATGCAGGAGCCTCCCGTTCCGTCGTGTGACGGTCCTTGTTGCGTCTCCGTGGCAGTGTAACGAGCGTGTCCTCTGGCGGTGCTGTCATAAGTGGTAGGGGGGGTAGTTTGAGACTAAACTATTCACCAGAAAGTTACGCTGCCAGCGTTGGTTACACTTCGCTTCGAGGCATTGATTCGAGGCCATTGTTTGTACACATTCAAGCTGATTGCCATCGAAGATTATGTACCAACTAGCACAGACCAGAGCCATTCTGCAATGCTTTTCTAGTTCCCTATGCATGCAAACGTCCTTTCTGTCTACCTGTGACCCTTCTAGGTTACAGCGATGTATCGTGTTTTTCCTTCTTCCTGTGCAATAATGCTCAATCCGGAAATTTATCTACCCCTTTGGCTATTTGGAATTCCTGAAGATTTTCCTGCACGCGGTGCGTGAGCTTCTATATTGCACAGAACGACAGCTCGCCCAGATGCTTTCCCACATAGCTCGATGCTGGGAGGGGAGGGTCACTTACGTCGATCATGGGACTCCGAAAATGCGTCTTGGCCGTAACCCTTCGAACAGCCGCTGTGGGCGGCGGTGGCTGACTCATCGCCACCTGCACTGCGAAAGACTCCACCTTTCACTCAGCCTTTCTGGCAACAGCATGCACCGTTCCTGCGAAGCGCAACACAGGACTTGTGTTTTGTGTTACTGTTTTAGTGGCGTGCCCAAAGCACTGAAAGCGTGGAGAACCGTTGACGCTTTGGGTTATAGCTATGCGTTCCCCTCTAGCGCCCTCCTGAACGTCGTCGGCACGAGAGCGAGGCCTTACACTACTCGAGTCATGCAAGCCCGCCTAGGGGCTGCTCTTGTAATCGTCGCTGTTCGTCTCGCCGTGCAGTAAACCTGTTACGTTTTTCTCTGGGCTCTTTGTCGTCATCAGGAAGGCAGCTTTTCTACTCGCTGCTCGTATAACACGCTACCAATGCATGACGGAGGCGACGGAGCGCGGTACGGTGATGCCTTCGCCGATGTAACAACCCTGAATCAGCGGATAACTGCTGACGAGGGTTGCAGCCCTACATGGTGAAAAAATCTGCGCCTAAACACAAACTCTCCAAAAAAGAAAACGGACGACACGGGCGCCGACTATTAACTACGCTTTTTATTAAAACAAACAAGGTATATATAAGGAGCGTAAGAAAGAAACCATGCACAGATAAACTAGTAACCCAAATGAAAAAAAAATCAACAAAATGAACTCACTCAGTTTGTCGTTACTGTGCATGCCTCGCGGTGCAAAAGGTCGCGGTGCGAAAGCTGCCGTGAGGGCGGGGTGTGGTATGCGCATACCGAGAAAGTACCAGGGGCCTGTAAAGTTCTTCGCGCCGCATAATCGGCCTCGGAGATTTGGCTCAGGGGACAGCAGACCCTACAATGGGCCCTAGTTGGTTCCTCAGCACAACCTTACATACAGATTTTTGGACACAGGTCACGTGCTAATGGCGATATTAAGGACGCGCTTCAAAACGTGCACCAGAGCATTGACCTGGGCTCCGCTACAACGCTTGGGAAGTTGACCCGGCTTACACGGGAAATCTCCCCTATAAATGGGGCGGCTGCAAAACTGCAACAACGTTTTTCTTTATTTTATTTTTTTTACAAGAGCGCACCGACTTCAGTCATTATTCCTGTGAAGTGGCTGCAAACTGGAAGCCCTTTGCCGAGTCACCAGACAAATGCGGGAGGCGTGCTTTTGGTGTTGGTTAGTGTGGAATCATGGACAAGCTGTTGCTGGAACAATTGAGACGTGTTTCCTCGCGCAAAAATGACGCCAAGACCAGGGACAGAATGCGTAAGCGACAAGCGCTACACGTCAACTGAAATTATAAAACATTAAACAGCCCACTCCCCCGCAACAATAACGCACACATTAAACTTTTCATCACCTTTCTCGGCCAAAACAGGTGTAGCATGTGTGAAAAGTGTGCTGGGAGCCCATTACACCCTTTTTCTTGAATACTAACAGCATTTGCCGAGCTCTACACCCTTTTTGTATGAAAAAAATGGTGTTGATCAACTTCAACACCCTTGGCTTTTCTTAAGGTGCTGAAAAAGTGTTAAAAGGTTGTGGAGAATGTGTTCAACTGTTCATTGAATAAGGCCATGCACGCATATATAATTGAACTGCAAAGAATAAGACATCTTCGTACTCTCCTTTACTTGTAAGAAATGCTAAAAAAATGGTTCGTCTCTTATGGTCGCTCGTTTCCATGTATGGTGCGCCCCATTCCTCTAGTTGAGCTTTTTCGCATGAAATGTCAGTTTGAACGTTTAAAACTTAAAAGTCTATATAAGTGTGGCGAAAAGGGTGTTGACCGACTGCAACACGTTTGGCTTTCTGTAGGGTGTTAAAACGGTGTGAAATAGGTGTTCAGTCGCAAAAAAAGAAAAGCAGAGCTGGAAGTTGACCTAGTTTCTTCCGCTGTTGCTACGTTTTGCTACGTTTGCTAGGATGTGCGGTGTTCTTGCTAAGCTAGGGTAAGCGCTGATGTGTGAGCCCAAGTTTAACCGGATTTTACAAGGCTGTTCTAGTTCCACACTGACAGCGGATCGAAGGGGGAACAATCTCCGCTGTTTCTCCACCCTTGCACCGCCATTGCAAGCTGCTCCATTTTTTGCGTTTTACAATCCCCAAAAAACTAGTAGGTTTGAAATGGTATAATAAGATGTGTTCGCACGCTTGAACCTTTTGTTATCACACTCGAACACACTCCAAAGCCGGCTTCACTGTATAACACCGTATCTGCGGTGGTGCAGCCTTTACAGGGGCGCAGATCTTTTTCTCTATCTTAGTTTGGTAAAGCCGCCGAACCTAGTTCAAGCTAAACAGCTTCACGTCTTATAAATTATACCAATTTACAATGTCTGAAACATCGTGATGTGCAAAACACACTCCCCTTATAGGAAATGGGCTGTCCATCCGGGCAAACGGGTATGAAATACGTGCAAAGTTGGATGTCTCTTACACCGTTTTTCTCAGTTGGCGGTCATTTCATGCGCACTTTTTAAGTGCGAATGCACTTTATAAGCGACCCTGAATTCCGGTGACCGCCGTCCGTCCACATAGCAACAGCTGCGGGTGCGCGCGCGGGTGCGCGCACTCCTCGTCTTCCTTGGCAACGGGGGGAGATGGGCGCGCGCTGCCTGGCCGCTGACATGGCACATACCCACGTGGGGGATTGGCCAGGAATCTCCTCGTCTTCCTTGGCAACGGGGGGAGATGGGCGCGCGCTGCCTGGCCGCTGACATGGCACATACCCACGTGGGGTATTGGCCAGGAATCTCCTCGTCTTCCTTGGCAACGGGGGGAGATGGGCGCGCGCTGCCTGGCCGCTGACATGGCACATACCCACGTGGGGGATTGGCCAGGAATCGGGCGTGAGAAGGGCTAATGCACCCGCTTAAAGGAGTACTGACACGAAATTTCAAAGCTGAGATCCGCTCTAGCAATCAAGTACAACGACAACACAAATAGGTGTCTGTGAATAAATGCATCTTTCTTTCTTTGTAGTTGTGTGTGTGTGTGTGATCTCTCTTTCGCGAACATTACCGAACCGCGCAAATTCAGCTCCTGCATTCGCACTTTCACATTCTTCCTCTCGGGGAAATGCGGTGAAATTTTTCTTATACTCTTTTTTATTACGCCCTTTGTCTTAGTTTTTAACGTCCTAATTTGTAGCTTTACACCCTTTTGGGACCCTGCGATACATATGTGGTGCAGGCTGGGAACCTCTTTCCCTCTCACAGTCACCTCACCCTTTTGGGAAAGAAGGCTGTTGAAACAATGAACACCCCTCCTAAAGGGGGTTGAGATGGCGGGGAATATTTGTTTAGTAGTTAATGACATTCTATGACTTATTGAACAAAATAACTACCTCGCGTTAGTAAAGGTTGTGGGAATCCGCATGATGATTTGTATATGCGCACATTAAAATGCAAAACGCCGAAATTAGCGCTAAAATATCTTATTTCCGCAACAAGCCCACCGACTCTATCGGATGATTTTCTTCTGCTGGATATAAAAACGGGCAGAGCACGTGTACTTCCAAGTAAGTATGTACTCGCTGTCCCCATGCATCCCGTTGGTTTTCTCGCTCAATTCATTTGATGGTCAAGTGTGAATTGTGCGTGTTGAACGTGTCTGCATGTCATGCGCTCTCAGCCCATGCACAGATTCCACACCGTCACCCGTAGCTTCGCTGCCCACAACTTATTTCGGGGTGTTAAGCAAACTTACACCCGTTTTTCAGGGTGTTCACACGAACACCCTTTTTTTCATCCGTACACCCCCTTTTTACCCAAAACACCTTTTAAAGGTGTTCGCCATGTGACAAGATTCTTACACCCTTTCCGTCGAAAAAGAGTGTAAGGAAGTTTAGTGTGTTTGCTTCTGTACTCTGAACATTTTCTTTAGATAGCCGAGTTCTTTTTTTTTTGAGTGACAGTGAAGCGGTGCTTGCACACCTCTCCGCCTCATTGTTAATTTGGTGTGCCTGCAAATGTTCTTTATCTGTTTGCGCACAGAAGCTGCGTAAGCGGAGGCAGTGATTGGTCAAAGGTCCAGCCCCCACGACTGCTTGTACTTAGTGCCCTCGCAGTCGGTCGTTTACACACCACCGTGTGCGACCGATGTAGCCTCTGCCACAAAGCCAAGGTATATAACATGCCATGCCAACCTTGCAGTCGATGAAGCAAGCTGCGAGCTTTTTAGTGCAACCTGCTTCTTTCCCGCCTTTACACATTCGTGACAATCGGCTCGTTGCAGAAAAAACAACGGTGACACCAGACTTCCCACCGCCTTCCTGAGGTGCAGCAATGTCAAAAACTGGGCTAGTTGCTATTCATGATTAACCAGCGCAAACTAGTAGGGACGAGAGAGGAGTACACAACAGGAGCGCTACTAACAACTGATGTTTTATTGAAAAGAAAGAAAACAGATAAAGAGTTGAGCCTGCGCACTAACCACATCCGTGACCTAGACCACGAGGGAAACACACCCTCTACAACACATATAACTGAAGCTCGAGTACTGTTGAGATAAGCAACTTCAATATCCAGCAGTGACACCACCGAGGGCGAGCTAATGCACGTGTCAGTATTATTTTAGGGGCGAAGCTCCTTAGGGCGTGGGTCTGTCCATCCTCGACGTATGTATGTAGCAACCTCTACTTTAGTTCTTGGATTGTTTACTAGATGGCGTGGCTACCTCTAGTTTAGTTCTTGGATTGTTTACTAGATGGCGGTACTTGTATATGATGAAAAGATGCGCTTGGATTGTTTACTAGATGGCGTGGCTACCTCTAGTTTAGTTCTTGGATTGTTTACTAGATGGCGGGGAGCGTTGTAATAAAATCCGTTCGCTGTTGGCGCGCGCTTGGAGTCGCCCGATGGATAAGGCTGCAGATGTGCGAGCCCGCGAGGCAGCGCTCCGTGAAGCTGCGCGACGCCGCCGCCAAGATCCTGCCGTACGAGAGCGGGAGGCCGAAGCATGTCGTCTGGCTGCGCGACGACGCCGCCAAGATCCCAGCGTTCGAGAACGAGAGGCCCAAGCGTCACGGCAACGGCGCGAGGACCCTGCCGTACGCGAAGCGGCACGGCTGCGGCGCGAAGAGGATCTCCAAAACATCAGAGAACGGGAAGCGGCGAGAAAGCGCGCGTATCGGCAGGCAGACCCCGATGCAGTGAGAGCTCGTGAGGCGTCTGCAAAACGCACCAGGCGAGCTCAGCCCCAAGGTGCCGACGCGCGGTTTAAGCGAGACTTTCTAGACGTTACGTTCGGACACAGATGTAGTGGGCGAACTTTCACTGAAGAGTCACGGTTTTACCGATGATTTCCCCTCAGGAGCTTCGCCCACTCATCATCATTCACCCCGTGGATATGCTGTGAATTTTTTTTTATCAAGAAGGCTTCCAAAATTTCTCTTGTGCGCGTGTCATTGTGTGCAAACAGAACACTTGTATGGTTAAACTTGGGGTAACAACCATGCTTAGAGCAATGCGACGAAAGGTGGGACGTCGGTGTACCCTTTAACATGATGCGATGTTCCCGCAGGCGCTCATGAATGCAGCGCCCCGTCAGTCCAATATATATCTTATCACACGACAAGGGGATACAGTACACAACGTTGGTTTGCATTCAACAAACTGTTACTGGTGACCAGAGCCCTTGTTGAGCGAAGACCTTCTTTTCTTGCTGTTGCCTAACTTCCTGTCGATCGCGGGGAAAAAGCTTTTCTAACTTATTTCTTGCTGAAAAAGCCACGTCCATGTTGACCCTGCCAGCTATCTTTTTCACCTTGTGCGAAATTGCATGCATATACGGGATAACAGCAAAATGCTGTAGTTTTTTCTTTGCCTGCCTTGACGTTCCTGAATTTCTTAATTTTGAGAAAACTTTCTTAGCTGCAGAAACAAGCGCATCTTCCGGGAATCCTTCCTGGTTTAGTCTGGTAACTTTGCAGGCGGAACTGGCACCCATGCTGTGAACGCACGACTTCGCAAAGACGAATGCAGGCTGTTAACGCCTATACCCAACTTTACCACCTTCGAGTGGCAAGAAGAAAAACGTAACAACGCCTTTCTTGACCTTGGCGAGTAGTTCCAACACACGTGTTCACCCTCGAAACTCAGCGACAAATCCCAAAACAGAATAACACCTTCTTTGGGAGGTTCGGTGGTGAAAACTTCGGTGGTGAACTTTGGTGGTGAACTTCGGTGGTGAACTTCGGTGGTGAACTTCGGTGGTGGAAGCAGGAAGGGGGAGAGGGTTCGAAGGAAGAGGGAGTGCACGCGAATCTATAGGTTTCGTGCCCTCACTGGTGACATGGCCGTTGTACTGGTGGGAGGCCTACACGTGGACGGCTACAGCCGAATGTGACATGTCTGGTGTCTTCTACTGGTCGAGCGGATTGTATTGTGTGTTACAAAGACAGAAAGATGCCTTCAACGCGCGAGGGAAACAGACAGCCCCGCGTTTGTTCGCTAGAATAAACCTCGAGTCCTTGCAAGTTTTATGCAGGTTAAAGACTAGGAAGTATGATCAATCACAAATTTCAAGCAAGCCTGGTTTGTTTCGTGCACTCCGTCGACTGCGTCCAGCTACGAAGTATGGAATGGCACTAATGTTTTTACGCTTTTGGAATGGTACGAATCAGAGTAAAGTAATGCTTTTTTGGAAAGGGGCTGGTATATTTTGCAAACCCTCTTTTTTCTGAAAGGACATGCTGACGTCAAAAAATTGCAAGTGTAGCAGGTCTGTATGTTGGCTGCTGAAGAATACGGGAAACCAAAAGTGTTCCTGGCTCGCAGTTTCAAAGCTAGACTGCTTATTAATGTATAGCATTCCTTGCCGAGTACTCCCCCCCCTCCGCCACGCCCCCCCCCCCCCCCCCCCCCCCCCGCCAGGACCGTGTAACGCCTTGCATTTCCACAATAATGCATATATCGCCATAGTTTCAAATGTAATCGGAATAATAACGTAAATGTAGATTATTGGTGGGACAAAATCTTGAAGAACTTAAGAATAAGAAAAATATAAAAATTACGGAAAATGGGGAACCCGTGTAACGCCCTGCATTTACACAATAATGCAGAGTTCGCGAAAGTTCCAAATGTAATCGGTGTAGTAACGTAAATGGAGCTACTTGGTCGAACTAAATGTTTTAAAACTAACAAATAAGGAAAATATAAAAAAATACGGAAAATGTGGAAACGTATAACGCATGGCATTTCCACAATAGGACAGATTTCGCAAAAGTTCCACCTGCAATCGTTGTAATTGCCCAAATGGAGATAATCCGTTGAACGAAATTTTGAAAAAATAATAAAATCATAAAAATATAAAATAATTACGGAAAATGGCGAGCCGTGTAACGCCCTGCATTTCAACAATAGGGAGTTTTAGTACAGCGTTTGTTGCCTTTGCGTACGGTAGACGCTAAATTTTTGCGTCACGGTACGTAAACACCGCGAGAGGAGTTTTAGTAGAGCGTCTCATCTGTTTTGCGTAGCGACACGCTAACGCTTACGGCACCATCTGTCGACTGTATTGCGAAATGAATCGCCGGCTGATCTGCCAGCGGAGTGCCGGAGTGCTTGGACATTTTACGAGTATCCCAACAAGTGTAAACAAACGCTTTCCTGTTAGTATTAATTGCAACACGGGTATAACACGACGTGAATATTCTCTTACCTGAGTACGTTACAGAAAAAAGCGTTGAAGATCCGTGGACCTTCTTTCGTGCAATCGCAGAGAACGCCCTGAACCGAATGCCCGGTTTTGACGCATACATTTTATTCAACTTCAAAACAATCCAGAGATGCGTCTCGAACGAACACAACGTCACAACATGCATTGCAAGTCTGAAAGGGGATTTACAGGGAATGGGTTGCTCCTCCTGCTCGTCGTAAATTCGGCACTCACCTCGCGCGCGGTTTGCGGGGACGAACAGCAAGTTACTAAACTCTGGCGCGCTGGCCGATAACGCTTTTAACCACGCGCCCTGCACATACCCTATGCGAGGTTGAGTCGTTTAGTTTAGCCAATCTTACAACATCCACGGCTACAGAACTTACGGCCATCCGTAGCGCTCTTCACACCATCGAGCAAAGTTCGTGCCGCAGATGGGCTATCTTCTGTGATTCGAAGCCTGCACTTCAGTCACTCCAGTCAGTGCTGTGCCAGGGACCTCACGAACAGCTCTATTTATTTTTTTTTTCTATTTTTAGTCGGACTGTCGGCCTTCCCGCTGTCGCAGTAGTGAGCATCCCACGTGAAAATACAAATAGGTGACGTGAAAATACAAGAAAATTGTCAGTTGAGAGTTTAAAAAAGCATAGTTGCTCAACTCAAGGTAACCAACCAAACAGAGAACACACACGTCGCGCAAATTTACGGAAATTTGCTGCTTAGTTGGCACACATAATCGGCTAAGTGAGCTTCAAAAGCAGGCGCTGAGTGCGGGAGAAATTATGATTCATAAACTGTGGTCAGCCAGCACGCCCCAACAACGCCAGACATGGCCGAACATGAGAACAAGCTAATGGATTCGGATGCCCGCCCAATTACTCTTAGACGGGCTCCTTGATCAGCTCGTACGAATACTCGGAAAAGAAAAACTTCAGCATGTCCCGGGAAATCCGCGGGAGAAATAATGTTGAATAACTGCAGCCTCCCCTTTCCGGCAAGGTGAACGAGCGAAGCTGCGGCGATGGCGAGGGAGGAGGAAGCGCTCGCTGGCTGGACCCGGTCGGCCACGTGCTCGAGCGACGGTTAAAGTGTGCGGGCGTTATGAAAATAAATGGCCCCAGCGGTTCCGCTTAGCCCGCTGGTGCGTCGCGCGCCGACCGCCATTACTCAAGGCAGGCCTGCTGCTGCTGTTGCTGGCCGTTTCCTCTGTTCGACGACGCGCGTCGCTGGAGCGTGGGCGCGCCTAGGTGCTACCGCAACAGTGCCGCACCCACCTCGACGAGCTGAAACCCAAGTGCACCTCTGCTCCTTCTTTTTGTTGAAGTCAGCTGAAGCTGACGAATCGCACAGCCTTTCTGTATTTTGTCTTTGTGTCGAGTCTTTCCTCGTTTTTTTTTTTTTTCTGGTAATGTCAACGGACACATAACACGCACACACAGACATACGTAGACACAAGCACAAGCCGCACCTCCTGAATCCACTCTTCGCGTGCGTGAGGAGGGGGGGGGGGTGCGGATGACACAGCGTTGTCCCCCTCAGTCAACTGAGAACGTGGGGTGTGTGGTCAGCCAGCACCTCACTATACCCGGTACAATTTAAGAGCGAAAACAAAGTTGCCCCTGCGTCTCGCCACCGCAGCCGGCTGTTCCTACGAGCGGCGCAAAGAGTGCGCTAGAACGAGCACTGCGAAAACGTGATACGAGTCGTTTCCGTAATTTTCGGACTTAATCTGCCCGCAATTTTTTCCAGCGACGTGTATCATGAGGTAAGGCATACGACAGTGCGCATTAGGCGCGACCCCCTTTCAAGATGCGTGAGCGCGTTGGCGCCATGGCGGCATCGCTTCAGCGGAGGCCGAGAATACATGAGCTATTGCCGTTTTCAACTTGAACGCACGTGCGCATGCTCATACATTGCCGTCTAGTTCGCTCATTCCCACTTTAGGAGCGCAGCTGAGAGAGCGATGTTTAATGGCAACCTCTGGCGGTGTCGGTCGAGTTCAAATGCCCTGTTTGGTCCGCAAGATGAACGTGGGGATGACACAAATGCACTCTTCCATTCAGTTATTTGCAGGGTCTGCTCAAGCCATGTGCTTGGCCAGCACGCCATCAGAGCCTTTTGTCGCGTGTGAGGCACTTATGGGACGAACCCGTGGACCTATACGTGTTGTACTAGTACACCACTCAAAGCGGCCATCCCAGACATCCTGGAAGAGAACCCTCTTTCACAAATCACAATTCACGCAATATTCACCAATCAGATGCTGCACGTCTTCGCGCACATCACAGTGTGCACTGATTCAACGTGAAGCGGAAATACGGCCTAGAGGCGGCGTTCAGCCGCGTACCGTGTAGCACCGTTTCGTTAAGGTTGGAGATTCCAGGTGCTGCATACGATTTGCAGAACAAGTCAATAAAGTAATTGACAGGTCCCAAGCATAGGTGGGGTCCAATTGGATCCACCCGGCTAAAATTAACTGGTGTGTGGCATGTCTTAGACTCTACTGTGATTCCCGCAGTCGCTCTTTTAAGAACGATAAAAGGGGCGAGTGCGTCGAGAACTGTGAGGCGTAAAAAATAAAGCATTCCACTGAACGTGAAAGCTGTCGGAAATGCAGAGCAGTTACCCGCCAGAGGGGCTGTGGCTCTTGTAGGAGTGCCCCCCCCCCAATGAGGGTCCTCTTAGTCGAGGTAGCCGTGGGTTTCACTGGCCGCTCCAGTCCTCACCACCAGCCGACGGTGGAATGAGAGGTAGAACGGGTCAGCTGGCTTGCCCGCTGCTGAGTGAGTGAGAGTGTGAGTGAGTGAGTGCGTGCGTGTGTGTGCGTGCGTGCTTAAATGAGTGTCACCACCTCTTCGGCACTAAAGTTTCTCTAACATCCCCATTGTTTACGTTTAATTTTCTCACAGAACACTCACGTTTCCCTTCTGTTGGAATTTAAAAGATCGCGTGTCAAGCGTTTAAAAAACAAATGACGAACAAAAATTGCGTTTTCGGAGGGGAGCCTTTATTGCTGCTGCACAAAGTGTTAGGCCCGTTCACTTTTTTTTCTTCCTGGCTTTCTGGTACATGCAGGTCTGCGAAAGACAGGTAACGAAAACAACATAAAAACAGTGAAAACCACTTTTAGCTCCGTGCCACGGTCGCGGACACTCCTGTCTACAGCCTCTGAAGTCTGCAGGTGTTATTTCCTCTGCAATACAACCTAGAGCGCCTGTCACTTCCCACTCTCTGCTTCTGGTTGTTTTTTTATTGCGCTCCCACCGTGGCAATGTCGACAGTTTAAGTGTAGCTGCTGAACGAAAGGAACGCGTTAATGCTCTCTCACACTTGAAATCTTGCGATGCCGAGCTGTGGGCGGGCTGTCCGGAAAATGGGTCTCGAAAATTAAATTACCCTCGAGAACTTTATATTTCTTTGCGCGTTTTTACCGGCTTTATCACGTTCGTTAAAATCCGCTGAAAGCCCCAGCAAGTAACACTTCAAGCTCTATACGCTTACGCCCTCATCTGCAAGCACTAAAAAACGAGCGTGCACGGATATTGGTTTTCGCTCGACGATTCACGTCTTGAGCGAATTCTTAGCCTGATTTTCTTGCTGTAAAGGAAAGACCCAAGGCGTGGAACGTTACCATCTGATCGCTTTCATCTCGTCCCACGTTCCTGAAGGTAATATTTATTTCGGTAATTTCAGTTTTATTCAAATATCCGCCCTTTATGGGCTTTTACAGTGCACCATCAGGAACATAAGCGTAAATGTGTTCTCCCTGGTGAATTCGTAAAACGTAGTGTATTTTGGCGAACAAAAAGAAATAAGCCATTATTAAAAATATTCACTTTTGCGACACTGCGATCTCCGTGTCGTTGTCGTGAGATGTTCACGATTGACGTTTCAATATTTCACTGTGAAACCTTAAAAATGCAACACAAAGACTATAACGAGTACAGACGATATTGTGGCATAAAAAGAGTGCAACACAGCGACTATATTTCGTGCTTGGCAGCCTGTTGTGCGCTGCATTCAGGGTGCTTTCGTTATTGATGATAGTATGGTGTAAACACTTTAATAAACATGTGGTTCATCCTTGTTTCATAGGAATCGGTAAAACACTAAAGTGAAATGTGCCTTCACAGGAGCGTTTGAATATTTATTGTGCATCGGTATGAATTTGCAGATCGCTATATTTCGTCGGTATGGCACCGCTGGACGCATAAACATTGCACACTGGCATACACGCGCCGGAGCATTGCGTAAATCCGATTGAAACCCCAGTCGCTCGCAAACCGTGCGAACGAAACTGAACGGGTTGTAACCGAATCGCTTGGCGAAGTCCCAGTGCGCTACGGCGAAAGGAGCGTGATCTGCGGGTGGGCCGCAGTCTCTTGGGTGTGCTTGGCGAGCGACGTCCTGCTGGCGGGTCGCTTAGGCAAAGGTGCGATCACATTGGTCCTGCTACGTGGCGTGTACGCCAGACGCGTGCGTTGCGACGAGCCCAGCTTTTGGAACGCGGTGGTGGCGTTGCACAAGCTGAGCGGCGTTCCACATAGGCGGCGGGCGGGTAAACACAGTCGTAAAGTTTCTCTATATTACCTAGAGCGGAAGGTGTCGCTGCGATCGCACGCCGACATGGGAATTGTGGGTAGTGTGCGAATCGGATTGGCAGCAAGTGGCTTGTACATAGGGCTATGGATTAGGCTTCTCGGCTCGGAAGTGCTTGTTAGTTTTGTTTTCGGTATGCTTTAGCGTTTTCGGGATGCCACTTTCTGGCATTCAATGGCTATCACAGATATGTCTAAATAACAGCGTGATTAGCACTTAACGCATGTGCTCGCGTTAGCGGCGAGTTTCCTAAGATGAAGGGGTGACCACATGCAGTGACGGCGACAAGCGACGCCGAAAACGTAACTCAAAAGGTACAACAGCAGAGTGCACTGGGAGACAGCGACAAGCGAAAAAAAATTAATACACTGCCGCCAATGTACTCTGTCGTCGTCGCTCGTCGCTACAGTTCACTGTATCACCGCTGCCGCTCGCTTGTGGGCTGCTTCTGGCCAGCAAAAAGCGAGCGAGGGTCTCAGCGGCCTGTTATATACCGCATCATACCGCTTGCCGCCGCCGCCCACACTATCCGTTTTCTGCACACATTCAGTTACGATTTTCGCATCGCTCGTCGCCGCCGCTGCGTTTACTTACTCCTTGAAGCATGAACTGCCTTGGCAGGCGCAATGGGGCAACATGCATAGAAACTCGACAAGCCAGTATTTATTTGCCATTTGAAGCATTCATGCAATTTCATAATGCTTCGCGCGCGTACTTGAAGACTTACTTGCGGTAACAGGCTTCACTTCTACGTTAATTTATACCTGCTTAGACAAAATAAATAAATACAACGTGATTATATCATTCTCGCATCTGTAATGCTGCATCGCCTGCCAAGGCGCGTTGCATACGATAATGAGACTAATGAGAGGGAGCAAGAACACAGCTTTAGACAATATAAATAATTTCTTTCAGCTAAATAAAATCAAAGATCCCACCCAGTTTGAAGAATGTAATGACTTAAAAATATACCCGAGACGGCCCGCTGTATCTGGCAGCGTGAGCCAAAGGCAGGACTTCTACTTTTATTTTTTTTTTGTAACCCTCTAATTTGTTTTGCAGCATAAGACCTCGAACACAGTGCGTTACACAAAAAAAAAATTGTTCACAGCGGCACTTTCGGCAGCAATTTTTTAAACAAAAGAAAAAACTCCCACCTCCCCTCGCGGGAACCCCTGTGTAGATGCGACGCATAGGCGCAGCGGCGAAGGGACCGCGTTTTATAGAGCGCATAACGTTGAGGGGACTGCGTAAGCCGGTCCCAGTCGATGACGACGTTGGCGTACTTGTAAAGCGGCGTGGACTGTGGGTGTTTGAGCCAAGCGTGGATGTTGCTTCGCCGGAGAACGGCACACCGGTTATATGCGCAGCGCCCGAAGGAGAGGAAACCGCGGAAGAGAGAGTACTGCACATGTGCCGGCCCCAGCGCGTCTGCCGCGGCTATGACGCAACTCAATCCGACACAATCCTCTTTAATCCAATCCAATCCAATCCAAGCCAAGCCAAGGCAATCCAATCCAATCGAATCCAATCCAATGCCCCTCGCGAGAGAGTGTTCGCTATCGGAGAGGAAAGGGGGTGAGCGGCGGAGAGCGCAGCTGGCGCGGCGAGGGGAATGGGGGAGGGGTGGACAACGCCGACGACAACGACGACGACGACGCCGGAGGGACAAGGCGAATGAATCAGATGCTCTGCATCTAAAAACTCAATTTGCGTAGCCACGTAGTCATTGCCGGCCATGCCATGCCGAACTTCCGGCCGAACTACACACTATGGCGGCACTCATGGAGGCGTACAGCGCTTCCACCGAATCACGTTGACGCTAGCGCCAGATTCCACTCTAGGTAAGCTAGTGAGAAACTCTATGAACACAGTAGCGTCCGCTTCTACACGCTGCCCTATCGAGGCGCCAACTATCGGCGCTCATTGGCGTCATGACGGACTACTTCGCTTCCTCTGCTAGACGGCAGCACCATCTCAGTGGACAAGTTAGAGGGAAGGACATAAGGCGCGTTCGTACAAGTACCCGGGCATGACTACATAGCTCAGTTGGTAGAGCGCTTCACGCCTCCCGTTGCGGCTAGAGTGATCGTGGGACCAAAACCTGGCGCCGCCGCGCCAATGGAACTTTTTCAGGTGATGTCATTTCCGGGACGAATATTACGTCGGGAAGGTTTGTGTACCCCGGCATAAAACAGCTTCGTGTTGAAATACAAAGTGGGCAAATAGGCATGGGTCAGGCTTGCAGGCCTGGGGTGTTTGATACGATAATTGTGAAAGTTAGTTCAGTGACACGGAAACCACCGAGTACGGAGGGAACACTGAATAATTAAGCGACTGCAAGAACGCTGCGATTCGTCATTGCGAACCGAACAGATCAAAGGCGCCTCCGGTCATTAAACCGGGTATCTGATATGTCCCTGATGATAGTATCGTTATATTACGTCCAGTTTTACATTGGAGCATTGTGAAACTTGAGAACTCAGAAAAACTTGGTCGTTATAAGCGATATACCGTTACATTTGGTATCGTTATAAGTGGATGAGATTTATGGTTTTCCGACGGCAGTGGAGGGGGTCAATCCCATGGGAAGGATACGCACACTACCGTATGACAGGTGAAACCGAAGGTGTGGCGTTCTACACAAGCTAGAATAGAACATGGCGGACAGTGCGGGAAAAAGTGTGCGCGGTGTGACGTGCTGAGTGTCGGATTTTGGGGCACAGGTTTTCCAGTAAAGCTGTGGTTTTCCGGGAAGTCGCTGTCGTTCTTAGGAACCGCGGCCTGGGCTAGGACGCCGGTCCCACACATTGTATGCGCATCGGCCAAACTGCCAGAAGTAATAACGATAGGCTCCGTGAGCACAAAAATAATGTTAACAACGCGATAACCGGGTATCTTGGCACTAATTGTTGTGACTGCAAGTGTGTTCCATTTTTGGAAAAAACAAAGGTGCTCACTTGGAGCCGTGACGCGCTCACGCGGGAGGCAATGGAGGCGCGGGAAATTGTGCGCGCGGGGGATAGTTGCATTAGTGTTGCTTCAATATCAGTGTTGGGCAAGGAAATTGCGCTTCTTTATGGTGTATAGTCTGGTTGAGACGGCATGTGTCATGGTGAAGGTGTGGTTTTTTTTATTTTTTAAACGTTTCTTGGTTCCACATGTCTACGCGATAGTAGTACATATGTTCGTGCAATCTGCACAGTTTTTTAGTGCGCTGTGGGGTGTGTCCCCTTCTTTCGTCCCGTCCTTGTAGAGCGAAGGTTATTTCCTTATGTCAGACCAACTAGCCCGTCAGGATGCTTTAATGCACTGGTGACTACTGGGGGCACGCAAATCCAATTACATCATTTTATTGTACTTTTACTTTATTAATCTGTACTTCATTGCAAAATCCACTTTATTTTTGTTCATGCGTTCATATGAGCTTTTTGATTGGAATTTTTTCGTCCTAAGAAGTAGTTTCTGCCATTGGTGGCACACAGTGGAATCACGTGACTGGCCGACTGGCAAACAAAGAAAGCGGGTGATGAAAGCGCGCCACATTCAAAACAGTTGCTGCTCGTATTACGTTATCGAAACCCTCCGATTTTCCACACAAAATTTCCTCGGCGTGGTCCAGTCTGCTTACGTGCTTTTAAGGTGAAGCCCTGGTGAGATCTATTACCAAATTCGTTTTTAATTTAATGTACTTGCGCATTTTTCCTCGCTTTCGTTTCTTTTTCTTTTGGCCCGGATTACATTAAAGGCTTTTTTTTCTGCTGTGGCGTGTTTGCGCCAGTTTCTTCTCTTTCATTTGTTCGTCTTAGTGTGCAAGCAGACTGGAACACGCCACAGCCTCCCTAGAATCGGGGTTCTGCGAGGGTGGTGTGCACCTGTCCTACTCCCGTGACATCACGTTCAGGTGCACGCTGCACGCACTATCCTACAAGTTTTAATGTTCGAATCCACAGTGTTGCTAATTTTGCGAACCGGGCACGTTAGTTCCTCAAAGGTCCACATTCCGGGCCCATCCCCCAAGTGGCCATGTGTTACGAAGGAAGGAATAGCAACAAGGAAAAAAATTTTCGGGGTTGTTTGTTTTATTTCATTTTGCTGTTCACCATTCCTGTTCGAAGAAGCTCTCCACAGTCGTTTTTTTTTTTTCGTAAAGTTCAATCCCTAACAACCTTCTCTTCCTTCGCGGCCTTCCCACTCCCGCTTACCCTCCTTCGCCCGTCACGCGGTTGCTTCAATAGGTGACGGGTAAAAAGCGCAAAGGCTCATGGGTACGTCGTCTGCTACCGCCACTTCCGGTTCGAGATCTCTCCTGCCCTCCCGTACGTCTGCGTGCGCCGGCGGCTGTCAGGCGCGTGCGTGCGTGTTGTTTATCTCTCACAGGGTCCTTACCTGTCAGATAAACTTCTAGTAGAGTCAATCGTTGTTATTTATGAAATTCCCGATGCATGACCGTTTTTTTCCCCGGTGGAAACAGATAAACAACAAGCACACACGCGCGTGAAAGCCGACGGCGTACGGGAGGCCAGGAGAGTTCCCGAACCGGAAGTGGCGGCTCTCCGCGGGAGAAAACAATGCACCCATGAGCCTTTGCGCTTTTTACCCGTCAGCTATTCTTCGCTCTCCCTTTTACTCGCTTTACATGTTCTGCTTCCTTCCACACGACGGTGACGCCGAACAAAACCCATTGAAAGGTGTTAAGGTCGCCTCTCACAATAGGCACGCGCCGTTCATTTTATTGTTAGAAAGGATAATGAAAAGATGCAACAGGCCATCAAGCTATCGGGGTATTCGCGTCACAGCCTCGACCATGTGGAAGAGGAAGGTAGAATTATGTCCAATCCCGAGACGGGGATATGCGCCAAAGACGTGCCAGGGGAAGAAGATGAACCCCATAACGTGCATGCGCGAGAAACGAGCTCGGTTATCTCAACGCTCGGTTGATTGATTGATTGTGGGGTTTAACGCGCCGACGCAACGCAGGCGATGAGGCGCGCCGTAGTGGAGGGCTCCGGATTAATTTTGACCACCTGGGGATCTTTAACGTGCGCCGAAATCTCGTACACACGGGCGTTTTTGCTTTTCGCCTCCATCAGAAAAGCGGCCGCCGCGGCCGGGAATCGAACCCGCGACCTCGTGCTCAGCAGCGCAAATCTCAACGCTCGGACCTGCGTTCCTATCGGCTTAACCCCTGCGAATACGCCACGTCAACCAACTATCGGTGCGTCGACTGTCTCCTTGACAGCATATGTTATACGTATAAGCTATCGTGTCAGTAACGTTTTCACGAGAAATGCGCGCTACGCAACTCCGCGAGCTAGACTGTCCGCCGCGCTGATGATAAACAAAACACATGGTCACGCAACCCTTCGTTCGAAACTGCTTTGCGAGCAGACGATAACTGAAGCGCACGCGCCGGCTTCAGACGGATAGACTTGCGGTAGAAACCTTAGGAAGCCATGTCCGCCAAACTACCTAAAAGAAAGGCGAGGCCTGCAAAACACGTCTCCACTGATTATATTGCGCATACACCCGCTGACAGTCGACTGGTGACGGTCGATGGTGCGGTCGCCATCAAGGCTTCTGTAAAAGCTGTCCGCCGCGTAAACCCGCAGCGCACACTACACTTGCTCCTCGACGGTCATGGAACTAAAACCGCCTCTAAGTCATCGCAAACGGAGGTCTGTCGCCAAACGACTGCACAGCCAATGCAAAGCACTTTTCTAGAGGAAGAAACGGGCTCGAAATTCCTATTTTGTTTAAAAGACCGGTCGCGGCAGAAATATGCGTGCTACAGAAACCATAAATATAAACCACGCCGCAGCAGCGGCCATCATGTGCGCCCCGAGTTCAACTCGGCCATGCAAAACCATACGCGAGTTTTTCCCGAGTTCTAATGTCACTCAAACACACCCAGCCCCTTCGGGGGCGCGGCGTAACAATCGAAGCCACACCCACCCATGGCGTCCGCTTTGTGGGGCCGTAGCGTTGTAGCCACTAAGTCGTCACTTGATGCCCCCGAGCAGCGACAAGAACTTAGCACAAAACAAAAATGAAGTCCCCAGGCCACCGTCAGCTAACGGTGTCACGTCGCGAGGGTGTTAGGTCCGAACTGGAGTACAAGCCGACAGGAGAGGCAGAAACGACTCGATTTTCCCATGGGAGCCTTCTTCATACACCGTGAAAACATAGTCGATGACTAATGACACAACTTCAACGCCTAAAACGCACTCGCCAAATCTCAAACACGCTCTTCAATTGACCGGGACGATTTCTGATAAGCGCCCGCCGTGCACACTCACGAAAGCCGTAAACAAAAGCCATATTTGATGGTCGGGAGCAGGGCGCGTTCCATTTGCTACAGTGGACCCGCTTGACCACTCAGTTTGCGCTTGCGCAAAGCTGCACTGGGGCTGCCCTCAGGCCGCGTTGCAAACACAATTCAGTGGAACAGAACAGAACATCGAGAAAAATGGACCGCCCCTTACCGGGCGTGGCCAACAGCCAGGCTGGGGATTTCAAAGTAGCCGTGGGGTTATCTAGTTTATGCTCGGGAATGAGCATTCCCGATCGATTTCGGATGGTGCTGCATGCGGAAGATAGCAGGCGCCGTACTTTATCAACGTAAGCCGCCCCATTACAGCGCGCTGAATATGCCAGGCGTGCTGCGCTCAATTCCGGCGGTTTCGCTCGAGGTGTATCGAATGCTCTACTATCTCTACTTTTATAACCCACGCAGCTGGAAACTCGGGAGTAGGCGAAACTCGGGCCTTCCGGAATAGCGCGCCAGCTACGCTGATAAAAATGAGGCTCTGTGGCGCTATTCCAGAAGGCACGAGTTTCGCCTACTCCCGAGTTGCCAGCTGCTTGGGTTATAAAAGTAGAGATAGTAGAGCATTCGATACACCTCGAGCGAAACCGCCGGAATTGAGCGCAGCACGCCTGGCATATTCAGCGCGCTGTAATGGGGCGGCTTACGTTGATAAAGTACGGCGCCTGCTATCTTCCGCATGCAGCACCATCCAAAATCAGGGTGTCGAACCGGAATTTTTTGGGGTTCGGTTCGGGTTCGGGTTCAAGCCCTTCGGGTTCGGTTCGGGTTCAGTTCCAGAGCACTATTCCGTTCCGGTTCGAACCGGTTCGAACCGGTTCAAACGGGTTCGAAGAAAAAAAAAGCAGGCGTGTTCTTTTTTGTTAATTTTTTGTGCTCCTTTTTCGTTTTCTTATCAAGTCGGCATAAAAACAAAGTCATAAGAAAGGTTTCTTTGTCCAAATATTTCGTCTTCGCCAAACTAAAGTGACTCTGCAACACTTTTTTAAACTTTTTTCTAAATCTTGAGTAATTGCAGGAAGTAGTCAACCAAAGCATTATACTATGGGGTCGCAATGTGCCTCATCCAAAAATTACTGTTCTCTCCTCGTCAGATAACATAGAAACTTGCTCAAAATATTTTTCTCTCCTTCCCGGTCTTCGCGTTCTTCGACCGCTGAATGACGTCATTACAGCGGTGTAGCGGCTGTTTGCCGGCTTTCCTTAAGTTGCGTAATAGAAGACATTTGATAGCCACTGTAAAAAAAAGCCACAAAAGCGAAGCAGAAACAGAAGGTGTATCCGCAGCGACGAGCAAATCACGCACTGTTGCTCTGTGCTGGCAATAGCGATAGTTTTCGCAGTGCTTCCAGATGCGAAGATGAGTTAAAGCGTTTATCGAAAGTGTGATTTATTTATTTACTGGTTTTTATTTATTTATTTATTTATTTATTTATTTATTTATTTATTTATTGTTGGGTTTAACGCGCCGACGCAACGCCGACGACGAGGCGCGCCATAGTGCAGGGCTCCGGATTAATTTTGACCACCTGGGCATCTTTACGTGCGCCGAAATTTCGGACACACGGACGTTTTCGCTTTTCGCTTCCATCAGAAAAGCGGCCGCCGCGGCCGGAAATCTAAACCTCGTCTGTGTGCTCAGCAGCGCAACTCTTTAGCCACTGAACCACCACGGCTAGTTTATCTGAAGTGTTGAAGAGCTCCTTTAACTGTACCTGCAAAATGTTTTCTATGGTAGTGTGACGAGTATGTGGCGCCAACTGCCAAGCGTGGCAGGTGGCATTTAGAGAAATTTCCTTCTGCTCATCTTTTATCTCCTAACAGAGCTGTTAGAAAGAAACAATGGCTATAAAGACTTATTGGACGGCGTGTATATGACGGCATTGGATAGGGAACCACCGGAGATAGGAACTTGCTAAGGGCCCTTCAGTGACCGGTGACAGCGATTGGGCTCTATAGGAAAGATGATAGCCAAGTGAAGTCACAAGTAGCAGTAATGATCATTTGTAGAGAGAGAGAGAGAGAGAGAGAGAGAGAGAGAGAGAGAGAGAGAGAGAGAGAGAGAGAGAGAGAGAGAGAGAGAGAGAGAGAGAAAAATGAAGTTTAATTCAATCGAGGCAAAGCTTCAGGAGGCGTCCTCATTCGACGGGGCCGAATCGACAGCCGTTTCCATCAAGATCAACTCATCTTCCAGGCCGGAGCTGGCCATGGCTGTCTCCCAATTCTCTATCGAAACGTGGAGGTTGGGTGAATCTACGCCACACTTGTCGCAGCCGCCTACTATGTGTATGAGGTTCTCAGGCTCTCCATAGAAGCAACGAAATGGAGAGAGTTGTGTCCCGTCAAAGAGGTGAAGTATCGTGTTCTTTGGGAAGGTGCATGCCCACAGGGTGCGGAGGTTAATCGGTAGCTATTTGTGCGGGGAAGAATACGTTCTATGGAAGAGGCCATAGTGCTGAGTAACTTCCTGGACTGTGACTGCAGGATGCATGCACTCGAGCCGGGCTTCATCAGCGCTGGCTAAGCGAATCAAATCTCGACCCACGAGCTTGATGATCTTGTTTGCCGGGGGTGCCAGTATGAGCTGGTGCCCATACAATCGTGACTGGTATCGTATGTGGTCTCTGATTGATCATCGGAAGTGTTGTAACATCCAATCGACCGTTGGCAAAGTTGGGTCACGCATGCTGAGAGTCTGTTATGAGAGTTTTGGCGCCGATTTGGCTAAGCGCACGTGCTATCGCGGCTTCCTCAGCTTAGAGGGGGCTGTGTTCGGGGGTTGAGATGCTGCACCTGTGGGAGGCTGCAGAACGGTAACACAAAGAAAGAGAAGGTATTGAAGAATGCCATCGGGCGTCTCTTGCATCAAACCAGTTGATTGTTCCTCCCTTTTTTTCTTGCAGTTTAGTTTTTTCCAACTGTCTCCCCTCATATATATACACACGTTTTGAAAACCCTTTGACGAATACAAAATATGCATTAGGCAATTAGTTATTAACTTTAGTGCGAGATGTCAATTTTAATATAGCAACAACATATTAGCGCAATACGGGCATAAAGAAATACCTTTTATAGCATTCAGGCGGTCGTCATATCGCTTTGCGGCTACTTTGTGCGTGACAAAATTTCCTGATTGGTCGAGAAGGAGAACGCTGCAAAATTTCCAAATGCCGAGGACCCCAAAGATGTCATGTTTGTTCCGAACGTCGAATCTGCCTTAACTGACGCGCTAATTCTTTTAATTAAAATTAATCAACACAAGTCCCACTAATTCACATTAGCTCATTCACTCACCTAACTAATTCACCCCAGCCTACCCGCTAACCCGCACTAATCGACTTCAATCCATCCGCCTCTTAAGTTTAAGGTTGAGCAGGTCTGATATAACATGAGAATGCTATCAAATATACTTTAAAAGTGGAAATTAGGATTCCCCATTTTTTTATATATCATGTTCTCTTAGAGCAGTAACCAAAGGACACAACCGCACTGTATACAAGTAAAAGTGACGTTAATTTTGAGAACTGCGAGTGTTTGTGTCTCAGTGCTGTTTGTATATAACTGCCTATTCAAACTAGAATAAGTGGAAGATACGAATTTATTGTTGATGGTGTCTCTGAAGGCCTTCAAAAGCGGACAGGGATGGATGCGAATTAACAACACATTGAAAACTTTACACGATTTTAAACACCATGTAGATAGAAACCATGAAGAATATTCCATGATATGTTGCCTCGTAATATGCGTTATAACTTAAGTTATGCTAAATGTAAAAGATAATTGGGAGAGATGGGCAGTACCTAACGCAAACTGATAGTACATACGGACAACTTTACATTAAATTGAAGGCAATAATAATAAGAGAACATGATGGGCCTTGGGAACTGCAGACTACGCAAAATATTTCATGGTTCTGTCTGGCGAGTGGCAAAATATCTTCAGACGCAAGGTAGGGTACCGAAATGGAAAACTAGACATCACATTTTTGAGGCCCCGGAACCGGTTCGGAACGGTTCCTTCGATTCGTTCCGGTTCGGGTTCAGTTCCAAAATGGCGGAAAAAATACGGTTCCGGTTCAGTTCCGGTTCCGGGCAAAAATTCGGGTTCGGTTCCGGTTTTCGGTTCGGTTCCTGTTCCGGTTCGACACCCTGTCCGAAATCGATCGGGAATGCTCATTCCCGAGCATAAACTAGATAACCCCACGGCTACTTTGAAATCCCCAGCCTGGCTGTTGGCCACGCCCGGCGCCGGGCGGTCTGTTTTAAATGCAGATCATTTCTTTAACTCACGATGTCACCTGTTCTTGGCGTCCGTAGTTGTCCGCATCGCTCGCCGGTGCGCCCTGTCGGCGCGATCGTGGCGTGATAAAGGCGGTTGTCGGCGAGGCTGGAACGCGCTCATCGCCGCGCTATCTCGTCAGCCCTGCTCCTCCTCGCCTACTCTCCGCTCGCATCGCGCGCTCTCTCCGCGGTCGGTTCGCGCCCAACAGGTGGGGGCGCGCGCGTCGCGGGATCAACAACATCTGTGGCGTGATCGTGACGTCAGCATTGCGCGCGCGTGGCGCGATCGTGGCGTGATAAAGGCGGCTGTCGGCGAGGCTGGAACGCACTCATCGCCGCGCTCTCTCGTCAGCAGTTGCCACAAGTGCAACAACATTGACGTAACGCAAACTACTTAACGTCGTGCGCCCCCGGAAATGCTCTGCATTTGATCGTGCCCCTCGCGAGGGGGATGTTTCTTCCATCAGGAAAACGGCTACCGCTGGCGGGAATCGAGCCCGCGTCCTCGGGCACAGCATTTCTTCCACCCGTCGTCTTCTCATCATTCACTCAATTAGGACGGTGGCGCTGCTGAGCCCAGAAACGGCCGCCAAAGGGCTGCACCCTAAAATAACAGCTTCAAAATAATTTACCAACAAAATGTCTAAAGCATTTTTTTCTCGGTGTTCTGTTCTTCCGCTGAATTATGTTTGCTACGTCACTTGAGGCTAGTCCCAGTGCAGCTCTGCGCAAGCGCAAACGAAGTAATCAAAGCGGTCCACTGTAGCGAATGGAACTCGCCCTGCTCCCGACCATCAGATATTAGATGCAGAGCATCTGATTCACTCGCCTTGTCCCTCCGGCGTCGTCGTCGTTGTTGTCGGCGTTGTCCGCCGCTCCCCCATTCTCCTCGCCGCGCCAGCTGCGCTCTCCGCCGCTCACCCCCTCTCCTCTCCGATAGCGAACACTCTCTCGCGAGGGGCATGGGATTGGATTCGATTGGATTGGCTTGGCTTGGATTGGATTGGATTAAAGTGGATTGTGTTGGATTGTGTTGCGTCATAGCCGCGGCACGTTGCGTCATAGCCGCGGCAGACTCGCTGGGGCCGGCGCATGTGCAGTACTCTCTCTTCCGCGGTTTCCTCTCCTTCGGGCGCGCTGCGCATATAACCGGTGTGCCGTTCTCCGGCGAAGCAACATTCACGCTTGGCTCAAACACCTAGAGTCCACGCCGCTTTACAAGTACGCCAACGTCGTCATCGACTGGGACCGGCTTACGCAGTCCCCTCAACGTTATGCGCGCTATAAAACGCGGTACCTGCGCCGCTCCGCTCCGTCGTTCCAGCGCCGTTTTTCCGCTGTCCAACGCTGCAACGTGGACCCCCTATGCGTCGCATCTACCCAGGGGTTCCCGCGAGGGGAGGTGGAAGTTTCTTTTTGTTTTTGTTTACGGCTTGCTTGAGGTGTGCACGACCGGCGCTTATCAGAAATCGTCCCGTGTCAAGAGCGTGTTTGAGCATTAGCGAAGACGTTTTAGACGTTGAAGTTGGGTCATTTGTCATCGACTGTGTTTTCACGGTGTATGAAGAAGGCTCCCATGGGAAAATCGTGTCTTGGACTCTCCTATCGGCTCGTACAATAGTCAACTCGAGTTCGCACCGAACACCCCCTCGACTGTGGCACCATTGGCTCATGGTGACCTGGTGACGTCATTTTTGTTTGATGCTAAGTTCTTGTCGCTGCTAACGGGCATCAAATGAAGACTTCGAGGTTACGACGCTACGCCCACACCAAGTGGACGCCACGGTGGGTGTGGCTTCGGTTGTTACGCCGCGCCCACAAATGGGCTGGGTGTGTTTGACTGACATTAGAACTCGGAGGAAACTCGGGCATGGTTTTGCTCGGCCGAGTTGAACTCGAGACGCCCGTGGTGGCCGCTGCTGCGGCGTGGTTTATTTTTATGGTCGCCGTAGCAGGCATATTTATACCCCCACAGGTCTTTTAAACGAAGGAGGCATTTCGAGCTTGTTTTTAGCTCTCGAAAAGTGCTGTGCATTGGTTGTGCAGTCATCTGGCGACAGACCCCGTTTGCGACGACTTAGAGGCGGCTTTCGCTGCATGACCGTCGAGGAGCAAGGGTTAGTGTGCGCTGCGATTTTACGCGACCGGCAGCTTCTACAGAAGCTTTGGTGGCGATCGCACCATCGACCGCCACCAGTCGACCGTCAACCGGTGTGTGAGCAATGCAATCAGTGGAGACGTGTTTCCAAGACCTCGCCTTTGTTTAGGTGATTTGGCGGATATGGCTTCCGCGGGTTTCTACCGCGCGTCTACACGTCTGCAGCCGGAGCATGCGCTTCACTTATCGTGTACTCGCAAAATAGTTTCCAACGAAGCCTTGCATGAATGTGAGTTTTGTTTATCATCAGCGCGACAGACAGACTGCCTCGAGTGGTTGCGTGACGCGCATTTCTTCTGAAAAGGTTACTTGCAGGACAGCTTATACGTATTAGATGTGCTGTCAAAGAGACAGCCGACGCACCGAGAGCCAGTTTAGGTGGTATATTCGCAGGGGTGGAGCCGATAGGAACGCAGGTCCGAGCTTTGAGCCACCACGCTGCTGTGCCCCGTTCGCACAGAATTACCCCTTTTCCACGGCTCGTGACGTAGATGCGGACACAGAACATTTGTTGTGGACTTGCACTTCATTGGAAGCGGCCAGAACACACCTTGGAGGCACTGGCCTCCACCCTGGCAGACCACCTGATCTTCATCGGAGGATTTGAGGACCCCACCACCGCTCTCGCCTTGCGTTTCTTCGGAAAACGGGAGTTCACCTGACATAGTATTTATGCCATCGGGTATGCCATCTCAATAAAAAAAAGTTAACCCAGCTCATTTCTTGGGCATGCACCTTATGGAGTTCATCTTTTCCCCTGACACGTCTTTTGCGCTTATCCTCGCGTTTGGATAGGACATAATCCTACCTTCATCTTCCACATGGTTAATGTTGGGATGACGGATACGCCGATATCTTGATTACCTGTTGCATCTATTCATTATCCGCGCTGCAATACAATGAACGGCGCGTGCCTATTGTCAGAGGCGATCTTTGCACATTTCAACGGGTTTTGTTCAGCGTCACCGTCGTGTGGTAGGAAGCAGAGCATGGAAAGCGAGTGAAGGGGGGAGCTAAGAATTAAAGCAACCGCGCGATGCCAGAGGGAGGGTAAGCGGGAGTGGGGAGGGCGCGAAGGAAGAGAGGGTTGTGAGGGGATTGAATTCTATGAAAAAAAAAAAAAAACGACTGTGGAGAGCTTCTTCGAACAAAAGCGGGAAAGACTAAAACAAAAGAAAGCAAACATCTGAAAAGTTGTTGTCCTTGTTGCTATTCCTTCCTTCGTAACACATGGTCAGTTGGGGGTTTGGCCCACAATTGGGAGCTTTGAGGACCTAACGTTCCCGGTTCGCAAAATGCATAACACTGTGAAGTTTAAAACTAACAGTTGTAGAATAGTGCGTGCAGAGTGAAGCCTGATCGTGATGTCAGTGCAGTAGGACAGATGCACACCACCCTCGCAGACCCCCCATTCTAAGGATGCTGTGGCGTGCTCCAGTCTGCTTGCACAGTAAGACGAACAAATGAAATAGAAGAAACTGTCGCAAACACGTAAAGCCGAAAAGGAGCCGTTTAAATTAATCCGTGGCGAAACACAAAGAAACGAAGGCGCAGGAAAAAGGCGCAAGTACAATGTATTAGAAAAGAAGTTGCTAATACTCATCGCCAGCACGTAGGCTGACAGGACCGCGCAGAGGAAATTTTGTGTCGAGAAGCGGAGGGTTTCGATAACGTAATACGAGCAGCAACTCTTTTGAATGTGGTGCGCTTCTATCACCCGCTTTCTTTTTTTGCCAGTCGGCCATAGTGACGTGATTTCACGGTCTGCCACCCACGACAGAAACTACTTCTTAGGACGAAAAATTTGAAACAAGAAGCTCACGTGAACTCCTGGAATGAAAAAAAAAAAATGAACTTTGTAGTGAAATACAGCCTAATAAAGTAAAAGTACAATAAAATAAAGTACTTTGATTTGCTTGCCCCCAGAAGCCAACAGTGCAGCCGTGGAACGAGAAAACAGACTGAAAGATGCGCCACGCCCTGGTGACGGATCCTTGGTGCGCGCTGCCCTGAACCGATTACGTCACCTCAATAATCAGCAAATGGCATGAATCGCATTTTTAAAGCGTTTTAACCCTGCCCCGAAATATTACCATGCGCTTATTATTATCGCCACAGCTCCGCCTTGCCCGAGTTTCACTCTAACTCGGGCCTTCTGGAATTGCACCCCTGGTTTATGTTTGGTAGGTTCAACTGTTCGTCATTCTTCCTTAAGATAGCTTAAAAGAACCCGAGAAACCTTGAAGAGGGGGAAATGTTTCGTGTTGGCGTGACTGCTACTGATAGTGAAGCCAGGCTTGAGACAATACGAACCACAGGTATTATTTTGCTGCCAGTTTTATGGCATACATTGGGATAGATAACGCAGTACAGGAAAAGGGAACATGCACGGCGCCGCGATGATAGGAAAGGTTGCTGTTGCTATCACACACACGATACAGAAATACTCATAACAAAAAAGCTAATAAAAGGGTATCAGTAGCTGTATTTACTAACTCCTGACGAACTTTACTAAACCGCAGAATGGTACGTAGGTTCTGGCACTAAGAATGGATACTAAACGTTATCTTTACTAGCCTAGACCGTGCACTTCGTAACTGCGGCTCGTTTGATACAAATATTGATTGATACTAACTAAATTCTACGACTTATTGCACATAATAGAAACATTGATTGATACCAACAAAATTCTACGACTTATTGCACATAATAACAACACTTTTCCAACTCCAGCTCACAATTTAAAAAAATTTGAAAATCAAAATACTGACCTCAATGTGCTCACATTAAAATGCACAGTTCCAAAATTCTCGCTACGATATTTCATTTTTGCGGCAATTCCCACCGACTTTAACGCAGGACTTTTCGCTGCTGACGTCAAAAGCAAGAAGGTCAGGTGTGTTTTTATGGTAACTAAGTTATACTTGCTCTCCCCGTGCATCCCGTTGATTTTCTTGCTGAATTTATTTGTTGTTTACGTGCGGTACGTGCGTGTTAAATGTGTCTCTATGTCGTGATGCGCCCTCAGGCGATTCCCATCGTCACGCGTGGCTGCCCTGCCCACACCCTTACTTTAAGGTGTTCACCAGCACACCCTATTCTGACCCTTCCACCTTTTTTTTTTTAAATACCTTGTAAAGGTGTATGCCATGGTACAAGATTATTGCCCCCATCTGGCGTAGCAAGCACTGCCGCTAGCAGAGTTGACCTCTGCAGCCCACAATAAAGAGTGCTCTCTCTCTCTCTCTCTCTCTCTCTCTCTCTCTCTCTCTCTCTCTCTCTCTCTCTCTCTCTCTCTCTCTCTCTCTCTCTCTCTCTCTCTCTCTCTCTCTCTATCGGCCAAAAACTGCGTAAAAAAGTTTAGTGCGCACACAGGTCGCATTTCTTACTAGGTGATGCATGGGCATTTAGTAAAAGCTCGCAGCTAAGGGGAGTGTTATCCACTAGCAGCTCCCTTCTAAGGGGAGTGTTATCCACTAGCAGCTCCCTTCTGGAGGGCTTGAGTTAGTAAACTTGCTAGTGCTATATTTACTACCTTCAGTTACAGAGTACCTAGTGGAGGCTGTGACAAGTAACTCGTTAGTGTTTTAGGAAATTCCTGCTAAAGGTAAGGGTGCTTTCTACCTGCTTCAGTTGGTCAACTGGCTATTGCTACATTTATGACCTCCAGCTGTTAAGTAGATTGTGGATGCTAGGACGAGTAACTGGTTGGTGCTTTGTTAGTAAATGCTACCACATTTTTTTTAAGAGAATGTAATCCAGAGTAAGAATTACAGCAAGGCTAGCGCTGTTCCCTCGCACTGAATTGCCGTACAATGATACGTTGTCCGATAGTTAAGGGGAATATCAAAGTTCGAAGCTTCGTACACAATACAGGATATAGGAGATGATACTGAGCGTGGGATGTAGGTTCAAAAGGAACGGGTGAACACCAACATTCAGAGTATTCTAATATTCGTACGACCACCTGATTCGGTGCACAATTTGAATCCGGCGTGTAAATTGCCATTCCAAGTTTTGCGTGCGGTGTGAACACCTGCCCAAAGTTCCTGAGAACCTTTTTGAGTAGTCCGTATGATGCAGCGTCAAAACATTCGTGCGCGAATATGTCCCGCCCTCTACCCTCAAACAAAAAGAGAACTTCTGAGCACACCAAATCACCCTTCTATAGGTTCTGAGCGCGAAAGCATGAATGCTCAATTGAATGCCTCAGACGCCTTTCTTCGGCTCCGCATTCTCCACGGGCTTTGTAAACTTGCCGCTGGAGAAGCTTTTCTTTGCCAGTCAGCTTAACACCTTCGAACGGTTCTGATGCGTCTCTTACGCAGTGCGCGGCTGCTCGCCCCTGACGACGATGGACAATTTTGCTACTTGTCTGCTCTCTCGGCGGGGTGCGTTGTTGCCCTCCATTTCACTGCGCTGTATCGGCCACCTGGCGCTATGACGAGTTCAAGCTACTCTCTTAAAAAAAAGGCTTTGGCATTCACTAACGGCACACTAACAAGTTACTTGCCCCAGTATACACTAGGTACTGGAGGTAGTAAATGCAGTACTAGTCGAGATTACTAAGGGAAGCAGGCAGTAAGCACCACTACCTTCACTAGTAAAGTCCTCGCGATAACACCCTTCTGAGATACTTGTGTTTACTAAGGGGAGATGCATGACCTAGTCATAAGCACGACCTTTACCTAGTGTATACTACTTCCTACACCCAGTTAATTTCCTAACCATGTAGTTGCTAGTGGCAGAGCCTACGTACGGTACCGAGGGTAATAAGGTTCGTAAGGAGTTAGTAAATACGGCCGTTCCTAACCTTTGAGGACCTTTTTTATTAAGAGTGTAGCGCAATGACACGCATCGTGCTAAGTAACGCTTCAAAATGAGATATTTTGAATCCCAAGACGCAGACACAGACTTCGATGGTCTTGTTAAACGGGTTATTAAACACGTTTTGAGCACACTAAATGAACGAGCCCAGTCGTTAGGTCGGGTAGTCAACGTCATCTGTGCCAAGTATGACTTGGTACGTGGTAAGTATAAGTACGTGCAGCGGAAAGTTCACACTTTCGTTCTAAAGCTTTTCGCCCCTTTCCCATTCTTCCCTGCGTGTATTTGGACACCACTATTGAAACGCTAATTGCATGTACGTCATTCATTCATCCTTGTGCGTCACGTTGTGGAGATCCTGGTATTTTAAGGATTTTTTCTCGCACTTCCGGTGAAGACAAGCATCGTCTGCACAGCGTCGGCTGGTTTCGGCGGCACATTTGGTTAATTACCGCTTCCTGCAGCATGCTTGCACGCTGTCGTGTTCGCCTATGTGTACCGTTTTTACTCTATTACTATGCTTCTCGTCTTAAAGGGACCCAGAAAAGCCTTCTGTAAAAGTTACAAAAGGCCTGTATTGTCACGTAGCACCAATATAGCGATGCAGTGCCGTTGGAATTATTGATCTACATTCAGTATTAGCTGCGCCAGAAGCAATTAAATGCACCTCTCCCCACTTGCCGATCGACTCCTCCTCCCTCTCTGCCTCCTTCAAAGCAGCTAGCTACATTCCTGCGCCTAGGCTCGCGTCAATCACTGCGGACCCGCCTTTGCCGCCTTTGCCTTGGGATCGCGCAGGAAGGAGGGAGAGCAGCCGGAAGCCAATGGCAGTGACGCCGCCGACGGCCGACCTTGCCTCCGATTGGGCGAATCAGGGGGCGCCTTCGCCGTTGCGTCAGCAGCGATCGCCGTTGCGTCAGCCGCGGTCGGCTCGCTGCGGCGTCGCGCTCATCTGCTGAGAAAGGCGATCTTCGAAAATTGTTTACAAATTATCTGTACAACGTATGGGGCTCACACTTGGCTCAAAAATCCCCCGTTATGTGTTCTACCACCGGAGTGCATTTGATTGCCACCTTCACAAAGCTTTTCGGGGTCCCTTTAAGACTTGGGTGCAGCTTGTTAAGTGGCACACGTGCAGCCTGCTTGAGTTCACCGCTTGTTCGCTCTGTGCCCCCCCACCAAGACCATTCATCGCGACTGACAAAGCCGTCCGAACCGGCGTGTTTCCTGCAGATGTTCTCTGTAGTTTCAAAACGTGTTTTTGACACTCCGCCGGAAGCAATTACCGCCACACCACAAAACAGAGGGCTGCCGCCGGCGGGGCCACTTGTGAGACTGCGCTTTTCGGATGAACAGTGCGCGCGCGGCGTTAAAGAGAACAAAACACGTACGACTCCTCCCGTGCGACTAATAAAGCATTTCATAACCGGTGCATTCGTGATAGCTCTCGACCGCTCTAAACTATATACAGTATTCCCTCGTTATAACGAACTCGCTTTACTCGACGCTTTATTCGAAATTTCTTCTGGTCCCAACCCGAACCCATGCGTTTTAGGCCGCATTACTCGAAGCGCCCGAAGAGCTGGACCCGCTTAGAGCGAACTGGCGAGCGGAGGAATCGCCGAGCGGCGGCGATACAGCGGCGAGTCAGGGGGTCACAAACTGGCATTTCCCGTGCGATTTTCTCGAGGCGGTCATGCTCAATTCGCGCCATCCGACTTTAGACAAACGGTCCAAATGCGTGGTAGAGTCATTGAATTTCGTTCCCAGACATTGGTCAATAGCGTGGACGCGACGGTGTGCGAACACTGACCCTCGAAGCGTAGAAAAACAGTGTCGTCGGCAGCGGGGCACCGAAAAACTCCTGTTTTGTAAACTTCACGGCGGCACACTTCGCGAAAAAAATTGGCCAGTGATCATGCCAAACCCTAGTGCGAAACCTGTCAGTTTTCATGACTGCGCTGTGTACCCACAATGAGCGGTTAATCATTGTTTTTCTGGCTCAACAGAAAGAACCCAGGACTGGAGCCACGGAATTTGCGACGCTTTTTAGCGCGAAGCTCTCGTAGCTTTCCGTGACAGCCCCACCCCCCTTCCCCTCCCCTATAAAAGTGACCACTGCCTTCTCCTCATCATTCACTCTGCCACCTGAGAGGCGTTGGGACGCCAGTCACTGTTTGGTCAAATTGGAGAAGGCGTTGCTCGCGCCCTGCAAAAACATGAACAGCCAAAGCTGACTGCCTTTTTTGCACCTGAATAAAGTTTTCTCCACTGAATACATTGTGCTGTGATTCCTCGTAGTTGTGGCGTAATTTAAGTTTAACTACTTTAGCTTTTCTCGAGTTGTCGCTTATATCGAAATACCGCTTATAACAAAATGTTTCGCCGTTATAACAAAATTTTTCGTTATAACGAGGGATTACTGTATGTTTTTTGACGCACCACGGATAGGAACCACCGTAACGTGCAGTCAGCGAAGCGCAAAACCGGTAATTGTTGGAGACGTCACCTCTGTGGAGTGAAGCATCAAGGGATAACCACATGTAGTGGCGGCGACAGGTGACGCGAAATACTTAACTCAGTGGCTGCAGCAAACAGGTAGTGTGGGCGACAGCGACACGCGATGAAGAGGGAATACGCTACCGCCAATGCCCTCCGTCACTGTGGCTGGTCGCTGTCGCTTGCTTGTGGGCCGCTTCTGGCCGGCCCAAATCAAGCTGCGGCGACGGCCTGTCGCGGTCACCAGCACTGGTGCCTGTGTAAAACATTTTTTTTTCTTGTCGCAGTGTCCCAAACCACCTGTTGTTTGTACGCATCAAGATGTGTTCTTCGCGCGGCTTGTTGCCGTCGCTCCATGTGGTCACCCCTTCATGAGAGGGAACTCTGGCGTGCCGTCAACAGCGAAGAGTGTGACGAAAAGGGGAGGAAACGCGTCGAGGCGCCAGTGCGGAGGTTTTGAACTACAATTTTAAGTGCACAGCACTTTAGGGGCTCACCTCATCATCGTAGCTCACTCGCTGGACCCAAGTAGAGCTACAGGGCGTTCCGTCGTAGTCGCTGTGGTCACGGCGGAATCCAGAGCCTTCGTAAGCCAAGTGGTTTATATATTCATAAACATTCGAAACTCGTGAACCGCTGACACTTGTCATACATCCCCCCGTTGTTTAGCGCAGAGAAAACTGTAGGTGCATTTGACGCTAAATATACGTATCTAACCGGCAGTGCCAGCGTTTATTTCGTTAATAACGCTCGTTTGGTTGTTTTTTACGATAGCAAGTGAAAAAAAAAATGACAGTGCAACGCTGGCACGTGCGGAAGGAAAAGCAAGCACAAAAAGAAAGGAACTCCCGCTGCCGTAGTTTCAGGCAGGGGTCGCGCGAGCACTGCTAAGGCGGGAAATTTGAATTTTATTAGGTGGTAGCAGTGAGCGGATAACGTCGCTACAGCCCATTATGGCGAATCACTGCTCTGCACTTCCGACAGCTTTCACATTCAGTGTAACGACTTTAATTGTTTTAGCTAACCAAGGAAGGAAGCAAAGTTTATTAAGAAAGGGTGGCCCGAAGCCGCAGTGGAAAGGGGAGGGCAGAAAGGACGCTAATAATGTCCAGCCATTGAGGCCGCACAGACGAAGCTTCAGAGTGCTGTCAATGTATCTTTGACGCGCCAAGAGGGCCGAATCCACTCTTCGTATGAGTGAACCCACAGCGGTTGTTGGGCGCGAAGTACGGCAAGGCCCGGGCAAGGCCCGGAACGTGATGGGTCGTTCTACTTATAAACAGATGCATCGCCATTTCGTCTAATACTCATCGGTTTAACAAAATTCTTGAATGAGGTGGCTACTAACACGTCAATTTGTTTGGTTATATGTACACCCACAGATCGGTGGAGGGTATCTCAGGACCCGTTTAAATGGGTCTTCTGTTGACCTCGCATTACAACGATCACCTCTTCCACGCTTCGCGGAAGATGTGGGTGGGGTACGCTGGAGCCGCGTTTTTATTCCGCGGCGGCGTCCGAGTAACAGAACAATCTCGCCTGCCCTGAGGAGGTGATGTGCCGAAGCTACCGACGGTTGTTTCCCGGGCAGCTGTTTCCTGGGCAGCTGTGATGGAAGCATGATACCGGTGCCGTTATAACAACTGCGCAATCTGAACTTGCCGGTTCTAACGAAAAACATCCACACAGAAGCGTGCGCTTGAAACAAGTTCTATGGTCTACACGAGCAATTTTACCATGCCAATAACGTAAGTATCAGTTGGGTAAGTAATGGAGTACGTGTCGGCCAGCAGCGTAGATATATCTCAAGGGCGATGGGCCAACGCCATGAGGCACACTAACGGAGTAAATAAGAAAAAGACGTGGAGGTAAAAGACTCAAATGACCAGGCGTTGTGGCAGTACTGGGGGGGGGGGGGGGTGCACGTTCCACCCAATTGGAAAGGGCACCTAGAGGGAAAGAGGGGAGTGGCAATAAAATGATACATTCGTCAATTAGACGCCCTAATGCTTTCGAATTCAGTATGTTCTCAGGTGTTCTCAGGTGATCTCGTGCTTTTCTTTTATGTAGCCAGCTCACGATGAACCTTCTTCGCTCATCACCACAGCAGCGCTGCTTGAGTGAGATCATTTGCTGTACCTTTCATACTACTGGTAAACGTTATAGGACCGTCAATGGACTCACCATCGCTGAGCGATATTTTTCGACCAGCTGATTTCGTGAGCTCACTCCTCTTCGCATTCTTTCTCTCGTGGCTGTTGTTCTGTGTTGACTACGGAACAGCTTTACCGGGTCACGAAACGAGTCTCGACACCCTCTTTGGCTTCCGCAGCACCTGACCGTGCCGCCCTTCTTGTGCATTCAGGTGCGTATTTATCCTCAAACTCCGCGAAATCGAGTCTCCCTTGCGCGGCCAGCGGAACGCACCCGGCCGCTAAGCACGCGCTCGCCTTCCGAGTTTTGCAAGCGGCGCCCCGAATACAAAACCATCCAAGGGACCCAACTTCCCCTCTGCTTTTCAATGCATTATTAGTGCGGGGGTGGCTCTCATTTACATCACACCGTGGATCCATAAAATTCTTCTCAAACCTCTCTAACGAGGAAGCGCTGCACGCAGGAAGGAGGGGAAGCACTGCGCAATGGGGGCCTAGTCGGGAGGCCGAGCGGGCGAAAGTGCTTTGCTGTTTCGCGAAAAGTGAGCTAATCCTTGGAGCTGGGCTAATTAGCAATCCCGGGCCCCGCGGCCGAGGGGCTGCCTTCGGCCGGTGTGTACACTAGAGCGGACAGCAGGCGTGAACGCTCGCCCCGAATCGTAAACGGTGCCGTCAATTACGATGCCCGAATCGCTTAACGGCGCTCCTGGGTCGGGACAGCGAACAGCGCTGCTTCTTTCTGCTGCCCAACTCCGAGAGGAGCGGCGTCGTTTATTTTCCCGAAGGAATCTCGCTCCTTAAATGACATGGTGAGGATAGGCGAGAAACCATCACTTTAAGCGTGCTACTCGAGGCTGTTTCACGAACAGCTGTGAGGCATGTCGCGGACACCTTCTTTTGTTCACCTTGAATTCAGGTGCATTCGTTCAAATATGCAAAGGATTAGAGCATAAGGACGTCAAACATTATTGAAAATAAGCGCAAATGCTTTTCCTTTTCAGAGGCAGGCCTAAATCAGGCAATACTTAACAATGGAGACATTAGGGAGTTTTAGTGCAGCGTTTGTTGCCTTTGCGTACGGTGAACGCTAAATTTTTGCGTCGCCCTACGTAAACACCGCGAGAGGAGTTTTAGTAGAGCGTCTCATCAGTTTTGCGTAGCAACACGCTAATGTTTACGGCGCCATCCGTCGAATGTTTTGCGAAATGAATCGCCGGCTTATCTGCCAGGGCCGCGGAGCAAGACTTTATCTTGCTCCGTGGTTAGGGCCCAGCGGAGTGCCGGAGTGCTTACCTGAGTACGTCCCATTAAGAAAGCGTTGAGGCCCCGTCGCACTTTCGGGCAATCCCAGGGAACGCCCTGAACCGAATGCCCGGGTTCGGGTTTGACGCATACATTTTATTCCACCTCAAAACAATCCAGAGATGCGCTTCGAACGAACAAAACGTCACAACATGCGTTGCAAGTCTGAACCACGATTGATAGGGGATCGGTTGCTCCGCCTGCCCGTCGTAAATTCGGCACGCACTTCTCGTGCGTTTTGCGGGGATGAACAGCAAGTCACTGAACTCTGGCGCGCAAGCTGAGAAGGCTTTCAGCCACGCACGCAGCACATACCCGATGCGAGGTTGAGTCGTACGTCACTCTAAAAAGATAATCCAGTACATCGGAACCACTATTCACCCGCAGAAGCACAATGTCGCGCGCGCACGCACGCACGCACGCACGCACGCACGCACACAAACATACACACACGTACACACACACAGCTTCGGTCGCTGGCTTGGCTGCAAGCTTCGTTCGGACAGTCAGCGATGTTGCGACGATATAGAGTTGCGCGAGGGCGACGTGCTAACACTCAACGTATATAAAAACACAGGAGCAAAGAAACTGGCCCAACGGAAGCAAATTACTGTCCACAGAAGAGCGGTTGTTGTCGCGCTACTTGCCGCCATGTTGGAAACGCAAGCGGCCTCACGTACGCACGCTATTTTGCTGCAGTAGCGTCCGCTATTCCTCCGTCCGCTAAACGGAAAAGCGGCTTAACGTACGGCGCATGCGCAGTGCGAACGACGAAAAAAATAGCGTTCGCGAACTGTTTGCGTACGGCTGCGTACGTTTTTCTAAAACTCTCTATTTTCAGACTGTTGTGGGACCGCAGGTTGAAAAGCATTGTTTTGTTAATTTGTGTTAATTACTGGCCACTGGCGGGACTATACGTCGTGTTTGCTGAAGTGCTTAGTCGTCCACGGGGCCGCGGAAGTGCGACACTCAGTTCTGGCAAGTAGCGCAGCATGGGTTACCGCTTAGTTGCACTTGGTGAGCTCCAGCGCAGTGAGCACCAAATGCTGAGCGAACCACTCGCGCGTGAAGTTCGAAGCTTTCGGTGTCAAAGAACGCCATCGCAATCCCCAAGCACCACCAGCAAGGGGGACACAGTCGGCGTCTTCCAGTGGAGACACTTTCGTAGGTTCCTGGCGACAAGTCTCCACGACACTCCATTTCAGTTTTGTGCACACGCTCCCTAGGCAGGTTGTAACCAGGAACCTCCTTGTTTGTAACACACCTGCTGAACCTTTCTACCCCATACACACTACGGGGAACTGATTCGCTTATACGAAACGTCTTTTTAACACGAAAGTGTTTTATTCCGGGACACGCAAACATTTGGTTGACGTCATATCCGTCACAGAAATGACGCCAGTACAACGAAGCAAGCGGCCTGTAAAGGGTGCACCCCTGCACGCAGGTTCTTCGGGCGGGGAAGCCACCTTAAGAACCAAAGAGTATGCTGGTGGATGAAAAGCAGAGAGGGGAATATTGCCTAGGACAGTTACCACCTGTAACAGGGAAAAGAAAGTATTTCGGGCCTAATAAGCTTTAGTGCCTGCCCTAAGCAGCGCTAGTATTAAACCAAGAGTGTAAAACATGGTTATATTAGTCCTTTTTGGTAAGATGACATGTCATCACCCCGCTTCAAAGGGGAAACCAATAGCAATCATCTTCATCATCATCAGTACATTATACTTAGGGTTGTTCGTTCTAAGGTTTTATATGTTAACCTGATAGTTTATGCCGGGATACACCAAGATTTCACTCACGTCATATCCGTCAGGGAAATCACCCCAGTACACCTTTCCCGAAGAGACCCGCCAGCAGGACGTCGCTAGCCAAGCACACCCGCAAGTACTGATTCTAGCGAGTCGAGTTTGTTGAGTACGCTGCGTGCATTCACATTCACAAAAACTATTTTGGACGAGATTGTTGGCGGCGAGGGTGAATGGCGGGTGCTCCGTCTGGTTTTTTGGCGGATTTTTTGCTTGGAGGGAACATTGTGCTCTGTTTTAATCGCAACCTTATCGCTCTCAGTATCATCCCAGCGGCACACCACCCGATTGATGCTAATCTTGTCATGCAATAACCATACTTTGTCACCAGATTCCTTGTTATATCTGGCGCTATCCCACAGCTCTTTTCTTATGCTTCGAACACGAGCTGAGAATTCTTCACTAATCGCTAATTTAGTTATTTTGTGTTTATTGCAGTTTTTAGGATTTTTTTGTCCCGGGTGTCAAGAGGTATGAACATAACTGGCCAGGTTTTATTTGCGTCTGACTTTCCGAGCCCGTGAATTCTTCCGATTGTTACAGGCTCTAGTTCCAGTGTTTCCTTAATAAGCATTTCGTTAACAGTTTGCTCGAGCCATTCATCATCTTAATCGTGCTTTTCGGGTATGCCGTACACAATCAGGTGCCCTCTTCTTGAACGATTTTCCAGGTCGTCAAGCTGTAGTTTAAATCTGAGACAACTTTTTGCAGGTGCGTTACTTGATCCCTGCAACATTTTATTTTGCTATAAAGTGAGTCCAGTAATCCTAGCTTCTTATCTAAGGGGGTTAGCCTTTCTTCTTTTATTTCTTTTAGGTCGCCAGCAATTGACTGCAGTTGTTTCGCGAGATACGAAAAGTCTGTACCGGGATTTGTCTCGACATCGCTAGCAAGCAACAACAGATTCACAGCATGAGATGACAATTCTTACAAAAATAAACGCAGAAGCCTTGGGCACGGCAGCACAAGTAGGCACAGATTGTTTGATCGACAGTATTTCCCATAACGTTTTAGTACGTGCGGAAGAAAGACGAACGGATTAGCCTTTGTTTCTGCGGTGCCACCGTGCCCATTCACCAGCAGTGATCCTCGGGCGGCGTGTATGCTTGGCGCGAACAGCGCCCCCTGGGCTCCGCCGCATACAGCGTCGCAGCGTCGACGCTCATGGTTGCAGAAAAGGTCTGCCGCACTAATAGCCGTTGTGCTAGCACATGTGCTGCGCGCATGACACACCGAAACTGAATTCGGAGACGAGCTGCGTTGTGTTGCCTCGTTGTGGTTTGCTTCTTCTATCTCGAAAAAAGAAAAGGTTTTACGTTTCGGCCGAGGGACCGGCCTTCGTCAGAATAACAGCAGTGGCTGTAGTCACACAGCATATAAAGGAAATCGTTGCAAGGTCACGTGAGGGGATGACAAAGTAAACAATTCAAATGCAATATACCGAGGCCCCATGCGGCAATCTTTTCGGATGAATACAACATAATAATAAGTACGGCACGTGCAGTATAGGAATAAGCAATGTCAAGCACACACGCGCACAAAAATTAGGGGGAGAGAGAAGTGGATAGCAATATTGCTTACGGTCCATGATGCAAGCAACTAAGTTTTCCTGCGCTTTCATATAAACCACGTGCTTTTGTATCGAATTTAAATATAAGAAAGGATTCGCGGACTTCCCCGTCATGATGCGTACGGAAGCCAGAATCAAGTATCGTAGCTTTGATATGGCCAAATGAGTGGCCCGCGACATTGGCATGCTTTGATATCGGTAGGTGAGGTAGTGTAGAGATATGAGCCTTGTGGTGGTTGAACCGCTGCCGGAAGGGGGTTTTGGTCTCGCCAACATACTGCATTTTACAGATAACGCATTCAAGTAGATAAACCACGTTGCTCGTATCGCAAGTATAGTTTCCATTTATCTTTACTGCTTGCGCTTATGGATGTAGTCATATGATTGCACACCTTGCAATGCGGTATGTTGCAAGGGCGGCAGCCAGTAGGAACTTTACGTTTGTTATTGGATGATGTAAGCAGGTCACGTAAATTTTGCGATCTTCTGTACGTTACGCGTGGTGGTTCCCGGAATGAAGATTTCAATCGCTCACTCTGTAACAGTATGTTATTGTGCTTTTTTAGAACGGCATTTACATTTTTTGCAGGCGCGGAAAATGTCAGAATCAGGTTTGTATTGGAATAAACCGGCTTTCTTGTTTTGCGGCATAAAAGTGCTTTGCGGTCATGGCTATCAGCGCGCTTAATGGCGTCGTCGATAATCTCGGGTGGGTACTTCTGCTTAATTAATGCACTACGAAGTTGGCAGAATTTGAATAAAATCAGCCTCTTCAGAACATATTCTTTTAAATCGAAACACCTGACTATAGGTGTATGCTGGTCTTGCAGTGCTTAACATGATAACTATTGAAATGTCGTTACTGTTGTTTGCCAGTAGGCTTCCTATAAACTTTTGTAGTCAGGCCGACCTCAAATAATACCTCAAATAATACCCCATCGACGGATGACCTACTGTCACCTAGTAATGTAGTAAACTTTTCTACTTATAAACTATCCAACGACGAAATCTCACTGTTGTCTCGAGGACTCAATTTCTTTCCAGTGTCACGTAGTTACGGCGAATTTGACCTCATGAAGGATTTAAATAATTTTGCCAGAAACCTGATTTTGCGCGAATATTTTGCTGACAAAGATCCTTCTGATTGTAATACTGCTATTCTTCCATCTTCCAAACACTGGACCCCCCTACTCAAAGAGATAAATACCTGGATCTATATATTACCGCCGTTCAACGGAATGTCCTAGAAATTTATCGTAAACCAGCCCACTTTAAAAGAAACCTTTCAATAAAAGAAACGTGTAGCAATGCAGGGTCTTAAATCCCGCGACGATATTATTGTCAAGCCAGCCGATAAAGGTGGCGCAATTGTACTACTGAACAAAGTTGATTATGACCGCGAAGCGTCCAGACAACTTGGTGATAGCTCGTCTTACAGGCGGCTTGGTGAGGATCCCACTGCGAATTTGAAATCTGTTATTACGAGTAAAATAACAGACCTGGTTGAAAAGCATGAAATTCTGCCTCACCCCCTGCAATCACTCATCCCACTGAGCTCTTTCGCGGGTCGTCTTTACCTTCTTCCAAAAATCCATAAGGCAGGAAAGCCCGGTCGGCCGATCGTTTCCGGCATCGGTACCGTTACAGAACTAATCTCCCAATTTGTGGATACAGTGATTAACCAGATTTCTCCTTATCCATCTTATATCAAAGATACTGACCAGTTTTTTCCGAAATTGCCGGTCTTTCTGTCCCCACTGATTCACTACTGGTTACTTTAGAAGTGGCATCCCTTTACACCAATATACCACATGCAGACGGTATACGGGCAACACTCCATGCCTACAATGAGTCGATGGGCGAAAAAAGTAATTGGCAGTTCCACTTTGGTAACCCTTTTAAAATTGGTACTAGAATTTAACAACTTTGAATCCAATGGCATCCATTACCTTCAAATTAACGGGACCTCTATGGGCACACCCATCGGCCCTAATTATGCGAATATTTTCATGGGTGTACTCGAAAACGAATTTCTGGCCAGCCGTTCGCTGAAACCATTCTACTACAGGCGGTTTATTGACGACGTCTTCATGATTTTGCAGCACGGGGAAGCTCAGCTGTTATCTTTTATTGACGAGTTTAATATCGCTCATCCATCCATTTGTTTTAGCGATACCTACTCGGACCAAACGATCAATTTTGTCGATGTTTTTTTGACTTTGTGTGATGGCCAATTGACTACAAAAGTTTATAGGAAGCCTACTGACAAACAACAGTACCTACATTTCAATAGTTATCATGTAAAGTACTGCAAGACCAGCATACCCTATAGCAGAGTCCTTCAATACTTCTCTGGTCATGAAACTCCCGGTCAAGTTTCTTACGGGTACAAAGGCTACCGCCAGGGGCGCCACCGCAGATCGGAGGGCATCGGGCGGCCACCGCTGCTCTGTGGCCAGACCGGCAGGCAGGAACGCAGTAGCAGCCACGGCCGGACTGGAGGAGCGGCGAGCGCGCACTTTGCGCGCCCGCCGCTCCTCCAGCCCGGTTGTGTAGCAGCATGCTCGTTCGCACCAAATTTTTTTCGCCACTCACAAAATGACAAGTCCATTTCAGCGCCCCACGTTACGTAAAGCGACGGCGAACTGCTGATAAGGCGGCGAGCGTCTGTTTTATCTTACTCCGTGGTCCGTTGCCTGCCAAACGCGCTCTGACCACGCCCCCGGCTGCCCTCCGATCAACACCAGCGCCGCGGCGCGGCAGCGTACAAAGCTCTCCCATAGCGTGACGGCGAAGTTTCATGGCCAGAAAGGCATTGAAGGACTCTGCCTATAGTCAGGCGCTTCGATATAAAAGAATATGTTCTGAACAGGCTGATCTGATCACCGAGATATTTCTGCCGCGTAATTCTTTGTAATGGTGTGTTGTTTATTGTGTAAGTAAACTCAGATGGTGCCTTTTTTCTGGTCACCGTCATGCAGACTTTTTTTGTTAAGTTTATCGACATTTGCCATTCTTCACACCAGTGAGCAATCTTTTACAATGAAATATTTAGTGCCTTGTGGTCATCGCTGTCTCTAATCTCCCTGTAAATATTGCAGTCGTCCGGGAAAAGCTCATTTTTGCAGTCTATATTGGCTGTGATGTCATTTATATAAATAAGAAATAATAATGGCCCAAGGACGGAGCCTTGAGGCACACCTTACTTAACAGAAGCTGTCTCTGATAATGCGCCTTCATAAACCACAAAGTGTTGGCGGTCGCTGACATAGTCTTTCATCCAGTTCGTAATCTCTGCACCTCAATTATGTTTTCCAATTCTGAAATCAGTTTGTTATGATAGACACGATCGAATGCTTTCAATAAATCAAGCAGTAGTATGTCTGTTTGGGAACAGTTATTTACACAAAGGGCGAGATCGTGAACAACCTCAGTAAGCTGGGTTACAGTTGATAACCCTTTCCGAAAGCCTTGTTGGTGGGGAGATAGAAGGTTGTTATTTTCTCGAAAAGGATTAAATGCTTTAGTATTATATGCTCGAGTATCTTGCATGACGCACTGGTACACGATATCGGTCTGAAATTAGAGGGTGTAAGGTCCGCTTATGAGATTAGCGGCCAGGCGCCCGGGCTGAGCGTGAGAACCCGCCGCTCTGTCTGGCGACGTAGCACTGCCGACACTGCGCTGCAGTCGACGCCAATTGGTCACGGCGTGCGCGGGAGACGGATTGTCTGGCCCACGGCATGCCACAAGGATAATCCCCCATTGAGAAGGCAGACTGCGGCGCCGGATTCCAGGAACGTCTACTTGACGCGCGGAGGTGGTGGGATTACCGGCGTCCTGACAAGCGCCGCACGAGTCTCTATTGTTAACACGTCCCGGTCAGCATGACGCACAGTCGCGTCTTTCGCGCTCATCCCTCGGGGCCGTACGCGTTTTCTGGCCCGCGGGCGGTCCGTTCACCTGAGATAGCGGCGCCTCACTGAATATTCCGTGATGTGCTGAGTGACAGCTGTCTACGTGAATTCGGGCACTCCCATACGCGTGTACGAACGCTACAGGGGCGTTCCCGAGAGAGGGTGATCTCGAGGTTTTAAAAGGCCGAACTTGGCCGTTGGAAATCGTTCTTGTCTGAGCGCTGAGCTGGCAGTTCCCGGCGGGACAAAAAGTCTCGACCGTTAACGCTAGGTTGGGATTTAGGAGCCCCCTAGTCGAGGTTAAGATCGCGTGGGAGGTTTAGGATGCAGCGCCGCACCGGGCAACTAGACGGATCTTGCGGCGAGACAGAGGCTCGGCCGTGGTTTCTCGAGTGGTTTGTGTACGCTCCGAGAATAGGAGAGTTAGACGAAGTTGTGGAGCTCGAGTGATTTGTGCGCACTCGGAGCTAGCGTCTAGGTGAAGTTTGCAGTTTTTCCTTTATTATTCATGTACACAGTCTTCCCACTGTAAATAGCTGCTTATAAACCCTTCGTTTCATTTAATCACCCTCAACGCCTCGAGTTCGTCAGTTCGACCGCCGTCGCCTAGAACTCCAACCCCATCGCCCTGCCAGCCTCCTGCCAAATCAACCGGAGCCCCGGCGATTGGGTTCCTGATCGACACCGGACTTCGGGGAAACGATCTTTACTGAGGGAACAGCTGTATCTCCGGTTTTGTGTATTGGAATAACCTTCGCTACTTTCCATTCGGATGGCAGTTTACCAGTTTGAACAGATTTGCGATATATAGTGCCGAGGTATTTACTGCACCACTCTGCATATCGTAACAGAAAATTGTTGGCGATATCATCAGGGCCGCATGCTTTTTTGTGGTGTAAGTTCACAAGAAATTTAAAAATACCCGCGCCACTTATAACTAATGCTTCAAATGGCTTTGCCACAACCGGAATGACTGTGGGAGTGATACGGTTGTCATCAGTGAAAACAGATTGAAAATAATTGTTCAACATATTGGCCTGACTCGTTCTTTCGCTACCGGTTAGAGATGAAGTTGTTCCTGGGCCGGGCCGAAAGTGTTTCCAGAATCTATAAGGGTTGCTCTTAATGTAGCCGGGTAGCGCTGTGGTGAAATAATGTTCTTTAGCAAGTTTTGCCTTTCGCTTGAAGTCCGCAATAGCACTTTCCAGGTTAGACACGCGCACTAAATGATTGCCTTTCATTTTGATTACATGACGTAGCCTTTTCACTTTGCGCTTGGCCTGCAATACTTCGCGTGTAACCCACGGATTATGTTTGCGTTGCCTTTTAGCCTTTAGGGGAATAAAATCGGTAATACAAAATGTGACAATAGCCTTGAAGCTCGACCATATGCGATTAACATCAGTCCATGGATCGACAGCCAAGCTTGAAAACTTATCAAATTCGTGAGCCAAGTAGGCGAGAATGCAAGCATCATCAGATTTATGAAAAGTTCGGACAGTTGTTACTGTTGATTGTGATGTTAGGCTAAATCCTAGCTTCAATTTACAGATTGGTATTTGGTGATCAGAAATCCCTGGGATGACTTCAACGACAGCTTTATTTGACGGAAACTGGCCACTAATCAAAATAAGGTCAAGAATTGTTTTTCTTTCCTCTGTTATACTTGTTGGTTCTAAAACGATCTGCTGTAGACTTAAATTTCAATTTAAGTCAATAAGTATTTCTGATGACTGTGACGTGTACTGCATGTTGTTCCAGTCTGTATCAGGAAGGTTCAAGTCCCCCATGATAACTAGACGATAATTGTGAGCATGACTTTGAAGATATTCTTGAACCGCTATAATACAATCATTCCCGGAGGAGGGGCTTCTGTAAACACACCCGGTAACTATGTTAATGCCATCGCAATTAATTTCGCAGAATACCGCCTCAGCGCCCATAACATCGGGGAGACTGACAAAAGAGCGACTTGCTTATCAGCAGGGCTACGCCACCACCACGCGTGGGCCGATCTTTCCGGATTACTGCTTAGTCCGGAGGGGCGATTTCATCACTTAATATATCAGGCGTCAACCACGTTTCGGTGATAGCTACTATGTGTGGTTCTTGATCTAGTAGTAATTGTTCAAGGCATGATTGATTGATTGTAGGGTTTAACACGCCTTCGCAACGCAGGTGATAAGGCGCGCTGTAGTGGAGGGCTCCGGATTAATTTTGACCACCTGGGCATCTTTAACGTGCGCCGAAATCTCGAACACACAGGCGTTTTTGCTTTTCGCCTCCATCAGAAAAGCGGCCGCCGGGGCCGGGAATCGAACCCGCGACCTCGTGCTCAGCAGCGCAACGCCTTATCTACTGAGCCACCGCGGCGGGTGTTCAAGGTATGAAGTCATATTTACTATGCTGCGGGCGTTTACAGTTAGTATTGTTATTTCTTCGATTGAACGTTTCGTATCGTCTTTGGACGATTAACAGTGTCGTCGTTTTGTTGCAATGGTACCCTCTCATCCTTTAAATCGTCCCAGACATATGCGATGTAGTTAATATAAAGCTTCGTGTATGTCAATGCTACTTTGTCCTTTTTTCCCGGTTTGCTTTTGCACTGTCCCACAGCTTTTTTCCTATTTCACGCGTTTTACGAGAAAAATCCTCTCCTATAGACAGATTAGTGTCCTTGAGCTTGAAGCCATTATTTAGATTCGTCTCCTTTTGCCTCGAATCGAAAAGCTTCTTATAACTGGCCTTACTTTGTTGGGTGCACGCCTGTGAATTTTTTAAATCTGAATCGGCTCCAGCTCAAGAATACTTTCTATGATATCTTTATTGACAGCGCGTTCAAGTTTTTCAATTGTTTCAACCTTCGTTTCTTCTAGGCAGTAAACGATTAAGTTTGACCATCGGCTGCGGTTCTCAAGCTCCTCAATACGTTGTTCAAGCGTTTGGATTGTGCTACTCACGGAAAAAATGTGGTCTTGGCAGGAAATAAGTTTTTCTTCGAGTGCGCCTAGAGCATCTAGTTTCTTGTCGATATCGACTAGTCTCTTTTCCTTGATTTTCTTTATATCCGTTGAAATTTCTTTCAGTTGTTTCATAATTTGAGTAAGTTCAGGTTCGGGATTGGTCTCCATGTCGCCTCCCAGCAACAACGGCCTTCCGATAAACAATGCGCAGTCATACGACAAGTCACACAGCCGAGGGCACGGCAGCCCCAACAAAACAACGGACACTTGAGCGGATACATTTACCAAAACGTTTCCTCACCTGCGCGATGAAGACGAAGGGGTTAGGGAACCGCATCGCTAGGTTGCCGCCGTGCCCTGTTGCCGCCGCGCCCGTGAGTGGCGAACTTATAGGTGGATCCCGGAGGCGCGACCATGGCTGGACGCATGCGCGGAGACCCGTCCGTGGCGACGATGGCTGTTGGCGTTGATAATCTCGGGTGATCCGTGCGGCAGTCGTGAACACGTGGCTCGTCGTTGCATTTCTTCGGTCGTCGCTTACAGGCAGCGGCTTTACGGTGATTCCAGTTCAGGATTGAAGTGGTAGGCCGAGTAGAATCTGGGCGATATATATATATATATATATATATATATATATATATATATATATATATATATATATATATATACACGAGAGAGTAGACACGTATGCAAACGATGATTGAACTAACGTTTCCACCGGCCATCCGGTCTTCGTAAGAGTAAACTTCGGTAATTGAGCGCGCGGAATATATAGGTACGAAATGATAAAGGCTGACGAATAGTCTTGCCACTTTGCAGATACAAATCAACACGCGGAAAAAAAAAGAAGAAAAGAATAAGAAAAAAAGAAAGAAAAGAAAAATAGAGAGAGAAGAAGAAGAGAGAAAAAAGTCTTTATCATTTCCTGCCTATATATTCCGCGCGTTCAGTTACTGAAGTTTACTCTGACGAAGACCGGACCCCGGTCGAAACGTTAGTTCAATCATCGTTTTCATACGTGTGTGTACTCTCTCATGTATTTTTGAAACCAAATCCCGGATTCTGCCATGGATTTGGGAAGGACCACGTTGAAGACCAAGCCAATAATCTTGAAATTTCCAAAGACCATCGCCAGTACAGTAGTTTTGGGCGACTCCCAAACAAAGTACCTCTTTGAGCATTTAGATTCACTCCGCACTGGAACACTTGGCTCCATATCCCAGCCCGGTTCAGTTATCCAAGATATGCGCCCCCTCCTTGACTTCGTCCCACGTACTGCTACTACTCTGATTCTGCACGTGGGAACCAACGATCTGGCGTCTGGCGCAGGCCGTTCTGCCTTCACCAGGTACCGTGAGCTGCTGGACTTCATTTCAAGGGAGCGGACTGCAATACAACGTATCTACACCAGCCTTATTCTACCCAGGACTAATAATCGCCGCCATAACTACAACAACCACACCTTCGTTCGTCGCTGCAACGAGGAGGCTTGTTCTTTCAACAACCTTCTGCGTGATTTCTGCCGACAATCCACGAAAGTATTCTTCGTTGATCATGGATTTGAATGGCTGCAATGAGCGCGTCTCTTCGCTGCTGACGGCTTGCACCCCAATTTTGAAGGAGTGGCACTGCTGGCAAGCCACATCCGTCGCACCTGCTTTAAAGCACGATTTGATCCGTCTACCTCAGCTTGGTGTTCTCCTGCGGGTGAGACGTCCTTCCTGCTAAACCTGGAATCGTTTCCCACGATAGCGGAGGCCTCATCCATTGTGCCCCCGGTCAAGCGTGCGCCCATAGGCCCGTCATCTCAGAACCTGCTACCTGCGAGTCAAGTGCCTCCGGTCGAACCATCTTCAAGTAAAAGGCCATCAAATATCCAGCGCCAAGTCATCAAACCTTCCGCAAAGGAGCACCCCGTGACCTCCAACAGTCAGCCACTAGCCCGCCAGCCTTCAGCAAGGCCCATACAGGATGGGCCATCGACTTCTTCGGCAAGCCAGCCGTCAAGCCCTACTAAGCCTGCTGCGCGCTACAATCTTCGTAAGGACGGTGACAAAGCCGCGGGGTCGAAGTGAATAGCCGCGCCACATCCTGGTAACACTGTGTCTTCAGTCGTATCTAGCCATTTTTTACGAATACGGAAGGTTGTCGAGAAGCGCACTGGTTACAAAATGCATGCGTCAACTCTCAAGACGTACATAGATAATGGTGTAGTTACGAAAGGTTTAAGAATTTACGTAAATCCCGCTACTTCCAAAATGTCCGCTAACAACGCTTCTACGATGCTTCTAAAGGATGCTTCTCTCGGATTAGCAGCTGTTCTTATTAATCACCACCAATCAACTAGTAAACACTTGCTTAATAAAGAGAACCAATTACGACGCGCATCTGACCTAACGCCATTCGAATGCGACGCGTTGGAAACATATAGGCAGAAACAATTCCACGAAATCAATGAAACTAATGCAAAAAAGTTATCGCGCGATGGTATATCCCCCTTAAATATTGCGTACACCCCCGCATATGCCCCGATCGGTCGTCAACCTGATTTCAGCGCAAAACCTGATTGCCTATCCAGTGTAAACATTGTCAACTTGTCAAGTGTAGATTTATCCGACGCAGAAACTAGTGTCTTGTCGCACGGGTTAAGTTTTTGCCCGGCCACTGGCGGTTATAACGAGTTCCAGTTGCTAAAAGATTTAGATGACTTCGCACGTAGGATGCGCCTGCCTACGAGAATTTTTTCACGACCGTCCGGCTTCAAATCACGAACCTTCGTTACTCCCTTCCTGCAAACATTGGACCCCACCCACCCAACGAGATAAGTTCCTTGATATTTACATTAAAGCAGTACAGCAGGATGTTATCGAAAGCTATCAAGGCCGCAGATCTTTCCGCAGAAATCTTTCTAGTAATGAAACTACAGCTACTGATAAACTGAGAGAGCGGTGTGATATAATTATTAAGCCTGCCCATAAGGGAGGCGCTATTGTTATAATGAACACCAGTGACTATGTCAATGAAGCACACAGGCAAATTGCTGATAATTTGTTCTATAGGCGCCTTGATTACGACCCAACGCCAGAATTCAAAGCCACCATCTAAAATACTCTTAAGAGCCTCTTAGAGACAGGGAATATAACTTCGCATCTTGTTAAATCGCTCATCCCACTCAGCCGTGTTGCTGGTCGTTTTTATCTGTTACCCAAAATCCATGAAAAGACAACCCGGGGCGTCCCATTATTTCTGAAATAGGCACTGTGACACAGAATCTCTCGCGCTTTGTTTATAACCTCGTAAACAAAATACCTCCAACTCTGGCGTCTTTCATTAAAGACACGAATCACTTCCCATCTGATATAGCCGATCTTAACATTCCCCATGGCTCGCTTCTTGTAACTCTTGACGTGTCGTCGCTTCACACTAACATCCCACACGCAGGCGGTATACAGGCTGTTCTTCACTGACATGAACGCTCAGTTGATGACAAGCCGATTGATAGTTCCGCGCTAGCAACCATGCTCAAATTAATACTTGAACTAAACAATTTTCAATGTTCCGATGACCACTACCTTGAAGTAAGTGGAACCTCTATGGGCACAAGAGTGGGCCCTAATTATGCAAATATCTTTATGGGTGTCCTAGAAGACAAATTTCTTGCTGACCGCTCCCTTCAACCATTTTTCCGCAAGCGTTTTATCGATGATATCTTCCTGATTTGGCAACATGGGGAATCTGAGCTTTATTCCTTTATCGCTGAGTTTAATAACGCCCACCCGTCTATTAACTTCTCGCACAATATCTCAGAATCTACAATTGACTTTCTCGACGTGACCGTGTCCCTAGTTAACGAAAAATTGTCGACTAAGCTCTATAGAAAGCCCACTGACAGGCATCAGTATCTGCACTTTGAAAGCTGCCATGTTAAACACAATAAAACTAGTATACCATACAGCCAAGCTCTTCGTTTCAAAACAATATGCTCTGAGCAATCACATTTTGTTGATAACTGCGGCATGCTCCGTGAATCTCTAACCAAGCAAAACTACCCTAATGAATTAATTGACGATGCTCTGAAGAGCGCGGATTCTCTGGACCGCAAAACGCTTCTCGAACCGCAGAATAACCCATCGCCTTATTCACAACCTAATCTTGTACTCACCCACTCTGATTCTGCGCTGAAAGTCACAGCTATTTTAAAGAAGCATCATAATATCCTTATGCAAAGCCAGCGACTGAGAAGAATTTTTAAAGAGCCTCCGCGCGTAGTCTATCGCCGTTCAAAAAACCTACGGGACATGCGATTGCAAAAAACCTACGATCGCATCGCCACCTTCGCATGGATGGTTTCCTTGCCAAAAAGCACGTTGAAAAGTGTGGGCTCATATGACCACGTCACTAACAGTAAACAGCACAGCTTCTGTTTTTTCCTTAAACATTCAAGGCGATTTTAATTGCGATACGTCGAATGTAGTATACCTCCTAGAATGCTCAGTCTGCGCACTCCAGTATATCGGCCAAGCAGAGACGTCTTTCAGGCTCCGCTTTAATAACCACCGGGCGCACGCACGTTCCTCTCCTGGGCTTCCTTTCTCTAAGCAGGTAATTATTCCCCGTCACTCTTTCGAAAAAATTAGGGCTACTATACTGGAATCAGGTTTCCATTCGCATCACGAAAGGGAAGTACGTGAGTCTTTTTTAATTCACAAATTTAAAGAGTAAACGCGGTATCAATCAAAGTGTAGGAAAGTTAACGTGCCTCTTGCCCTGATATGCCGGCGTCATTGCATTATTCCTATGGAAACCGTAGAAGCAGAGCCACCAGTTTTAATGCGGCTGTACCGCTTTTTTTTATTGCGCTTACGAAACTGATATAAAGTGTTTCCAGTAACAATGACATCTTTGCTTTTTTTTATATCTCTATACCGCTCCTGATGTGTTTGCGTATGAAGTGCTAAGCTGCAATACCCGAACGTTATTATTTTGTTTCAAAAGGGCAGGTGTTGATCCCCCTTGACCCGATTCAATATTCCGTACAAGTTCCGTATTTGAAAACTTCATGTTAATTCACACGTGCACAAACACCACGTGTGCTCTTCTTCTCTCTCGTTTTTCGTCTTTTTTCTCGCTTTTTTTCTTTTCTTCTTGTTATTTTTCTTCTTTTTTTGTGTGTGTGTTGATTTGTATCTGCAAAGTGGCAAGACTATTCGTCAGCCTTTATCATTTCGTGCCTATATATTCCGCGCGCTAAATTACCGAAGTTTACTCTGACGAAGACCGGACCCCGGTCGAAACGTTAGTTCAATCATCATTTTCATACGTGTGTCTACTCTCTCGTGTATTTTTGAAACCAAATCCCGGGTCTTATTCATTTCTCTCTCTCCCTCTCTCTCTCTCTCTCTCTCTCTCTATATATATATATATATATATATATATCAGGCACGTACCCAGGATTTTTTTCGGGGGGGGGGGGCCCAACCCAAGGTACCTTTTCTATGCAAATTAAGGGAGAAGGCGAGGGTACCCGCCGTCCCACCGTTACTGGTACAAACACCATGAACGCCCAGCGTTTACCATAAAGGCACGTAAACCTGTATGGAGAAATGAAATTAAGTCTATCCGGCCTTGTGAGGGAGGCGAAAAGGGAAAACACTCGTATGTTCGAGATTTCTGCGCACGTTAAAGATCCCTACGCGAAGTTTGGAAAATTAAAAAAAGAATGGCAGTAATTACAAAATTTACAGGAAAAGATACGCGTACTGCACAGTAGATATACAGTCCCTCTGCTATATTTCCGGAGCATCCAACACGTCATATGTAATCGAATTCGGCAGAAATGGAAGTGCATGTAGGCACTCGAGAGTTCAGATCTCCGTGGCAAACCTCTTGTGCTTTCATTTTTTTCTCCAAACAAAACCTGTAGCTACTAGTTATGAAGGAAGGAAACAAAATTCCAGGTGAATCGCAGATGTCATCAGCCTAATTCCACGTGTTATTACCCTAAACACTCTCAGAGTTCGGCGTTTAACGGTCTGCCATCCAAAGCGCCAACGATTGAGGCCTCGGAAATTGCAGTATCGAGACGCACTGGACTGCAGTAAATTTAGATAAAAAAACGCTGGCTGGCAAGCGCCAGCGCGTCAGCGCTTACCTATGGCAGTTTTGTAAATAGCCTTGTTATATCCATGCATGCGCCTTGTCGCTTCCTCGGCGTCGCAGCGTCTGTTCTCCTGCAAGGGGGGGAATGAGCTTCTCCTCTGTGCTCTCGTGCCACCCGTTGGTGAAGTAAACTAGTTGCTCTCTGCCGACACCTTGACAATACTCCGACATCGCGAGACTAAGCTATCATATGTACCCGGGGTTTCATAACCTCTCTAATACAAAGAGACAGTTCGCAGTCCAATTTTCAAGCCGAAATTTCTCTCGGATAAAAGTCTGGTAGGTGTCCGTCGAGATGTCCAGCCCGGGTTCATTTTCTCCGATCAACCGCTGCACACCCGTCTCTCTCATGTTGACCACTGGCCACCTTGACTCGGTTCCCTTCCCCGCTTAAGCCCGGAGTTCTCGAGGTCTGTTCATAGGAATGCAGCTCGGGGTACGTAAACCCGCCAGTAAAGTTTGGTTCGTTGTTGAGGTGGGTGGTGTCGTCGTGGAGGATGGTGAAGGACCCGATGATGAGGCAAGGCAAGTAGATGATGAAGAAAAAGTCTACACTTATTTACAGGAGACGACGAAGCATGAACATAAGATAACACAAGACAATGAAAATTGGATTACAATTAAAAGGTGCTGCAGCGCACAAAAAGGGTATCGCGGCATGATCCTGATGGGGGCCCGCGGGCCAAAAAGGGTAACGAACCGCCGCGCAGTTGGCGAGAAATTCGTGGGGCTCTGGCGCCCAGAAACTGCCACGAGAGCAAGTATTGATGCGACCGCTCTTGGTCGCAGCTCCGGACAAACTCAGCAAACTTCCGCATGCAGTCGCAAGCGAAGCAGCCTCCACACAGCAACACACGTACCAATTAGGACTTTGACCCCCGCTCCGCCCTGTCCGCCGCCCCAGAAAGTCGGGAAAAAACGAGTCTTTCCAAAAGCTGCGTAGAAAGTCGCCGGCGAGGCCGTCCCAAAGGGCTGCCACTCCGTGACGGCTTGGGGGACACGGCAAAGTGACGAGAAGGGAGGAGGGTCATCGCCCCGACGGGGTCCACCGGCTCAGGCATCACTACGCCGCCGTTGTGCATAACAGCCATTAACCACAATGGCTGTCAAAGAACAGTGCCGCTGTCGCTGCCTTTAGTTGTCCAAATGAATGCCGCCGGTGTCTCTTGCCGCCGTGCAACTGCGATGCGCGCCTTCACTTTGTCACCCTGCCGTCGCCGGGCTTGGTAACGTTCTTGCGCTTCCTTTTTGAGCGATCCTTCTTGTCCAGACGGACGCGCCGACTGTGGAATAGGGCTTTTGTATTCAGACGGTAGCTTTCCCTAAGCGGGCGTAATGTTAGAGGCGCCGGGCGATGGGGTCACGTATCCCCTCGCGCCACTCCGCTCGTCGCCATCCGGTTCTAAGCCCTTGTGTCGCCTTGGCTTGTTCGGCGGACGCTGAACACGTGCGCGAGCCGGACGTTGGAAGGCATTGCGTAGAGTGCGCCGAGAAACCCTACAGCGGGTTTCTCTGTGGCAAGTAGACTTCTTACCCTTCTTACCGACAAACGCAAAAGCAGCATTTCCACGAAAACTAGTGAAAAATGCGCTGTCAGTTCGGCTCAGTTCGGTTGAGCCACAAACACCAGGCATGGGCGACAGTATCCGCCGACACCATTGCACTAGGATGGAGGGATTTGTTGAATGTTTAAAGACGAAAATTTTCTTCCCCACCAAAACATATGCGACCCGAGCCGCTGAAACCGCCACCCTGGCGAAACAAGCGATAAGTTACTGCTGTCCCAGAGGACCCAAACACCGATTGCAGACGGACAGGGTAAAGGGGGTGCAGCGAATTTTAAGTGGCAGGCCGGCAGCAGAGCACGAAGCCAGTGTACAGCGGTACTGGCTTCTGCGTAAACGGAGCAAACAAACCTCGCCTGTTTTTGTTTTTTTAATCCCACGTTGACCACCAGATGAGGCGTCTTTTTTTACGAAATGAACCTAATCCACAAACCAAAACTAAGTCAGATAAAACTGCACTGCCAAGAAAATCCCTGGAACTTTCCCCTTAAAAAATGCGGCAAATAAATAGTTGAGACCATTCCCTGCAAACGTGTAGGCAGATCTTACTTCGTGTGGAAATTGAGGCAGACCCTGCTGTGGCACGGATCAAAATGAGACAAATTCATTTGCCCAATCGGATTTCCCGTTTGGTGTGACGTTTCGGGTGGTTTTGTGCGTTTTTGCACCAATTTCTTTTCTGCTTTTGAGAGCTGGCTTATCATGAGTTCAGAGAGCAATGAGGAGATCGGTAAATGATCTGCGGCCACACGTCTACGATAACGTGAACGGAAGTGAACGAAATGAAACTGAGAGGTGTGATACTATCATTTTATCTCGTTTCCCTCGTCTTTACGGAGTACATCTGGTTATTATTATTGTTATTACTCCCATATTTCCCATTTACGTACCTAACAAATTAGCTACCTCCTACAAGCCATGGCAAGCCATGGAAGATGATATGAGCAGGCTTCTTGTGAAGCGTTTTGGAAATTTATGGCAAGGCAATGAAGAGCTTCATGAGTGTTTTCAGGCGTGCCCAAAAAAGTACCCTACGGAGCCATTCGAAAAGAGCTGGTAATGCAGCCAAGAAGACTCACCGGCTCTTCATGTATGGTTTGACTGTTCTTTAAGCTCTGTTGCATATTTATTGCCTTTTTTGCCTAAACCTCTATGTACCGTTCCTTAAAGTCGATTTCAATAACATTTTCATAAGAATGCCGCACCAACTAGTCTGTTTCAACTGAGTACGAGCCAAATCTGAACTTATCTTAATATTGCTCAAATTCTCCTCATAATTCTTAATTACTTGTCGCTATAGATTTCCCCTAGCTGACATGTGAAACATGACATTTAATAATTTTGACAGCACTGCATTTAGGTCCGGTCCCAAACTTTCGTTTTTTCCCCCTAAAAAAAATGGCCGCGTCTCTGCTCTTTTCGTAGCAAATGTCGTCAAAAGACGATAGTCTTTATCGACTTTGGCCAGGTAAATGCCTCCCTTCGCTTTCCCGCTCACCTCTCATGTTCTTCCTCTTGCGTCGTGCTCCTCCCAAGGTAAATACGCCAAAGGTTTGCTTAAATCATTTGAAATTTCCCGCGTTCCACTGCTCCAAACCGGGTGTCCCGATGCGAACGCTGCCGCACGGCGAAGACGCGCGTTAATCGAGGCGCCCTACTTCAGGGTTTACAGAACCGCGTTTCCCTACTCCAGGTGCGTTGCAAGCAGAACGTGGAACCTATCTAGTGGAACCTTGCGTAACTGTTGCCGGTTGATTTCTTAAAATGGCGCCAGAAGCTATAGTGGCGCGGGCGACAGCAGGCGACGGCGGAGCGAATTCTTTTTGTACAGTTGATGAAGTATTTAATTTGGCAAATTCAAGCATGTATGATTTTTTATAAAGGAACACTGCAAATTTCACTTCTGTATTGATTTGTTGTCTCATATTTGCGTAATGTCTTGTTCTTCTTCAACAATGTTGACAAGTATGAACATTACACCGCACTTAGACGGGTAGATTTAGCTGTGACTATTTAAGACTATTGCGCAGGCATCGTTTTACTTTGGCCGGGTGGCTGAATCGAGTCACAGACAGACAGACAGACAGACAGACAGACATACAGACAGATCAAAATTTCTGGGTTTAAGTAGCCCAAGAAAGACTATCGTCTTTAAAACGCCTGCAATAGCTATCAAGCCCAGTATTCATAAAGCAGCGCTTTAGAGTGTATGAGAGGGGAGAGGAGAGGTGGCGCGAGGAAGGGGGTATGGCCCAAAAAATTTCTGGGGGGGGGGGCTCTGGTGGGCGCCCGTCTGGGTACGTCCCTGATTTGCCAATATATATATATATATATATATATATATATATATATATATATATATATATATATTGTTGCGACCGGGCGGGGCGAGCCGCAGCCGGGAAGAGGTCCAGAAGCCGTAGGCTAACGTAACTGTTTACTTCATAGCGAGAGGTGAGCCGAAGCCAAAGAACAATGCCCCGACGGGCGAGGTTACAAAACAGGACTCGAGCAGAGCGACAACATCGATTCGCTGCTCTAACAGGAATGGTTTACATTGCTTTGGCAGCTCTATTTATACCCAAGAGCGACAACGGTCAAACGAAACAAGTGGGAACAAGCACAACCCTCTTTCCAGAGTTCGTAAGCCGTTCATAGCCTCGGGCACGTTGAGTCCGAGAGAGGGGAGAGAGGAGGACTCCGTTGCGATCGACGGGGCCTCTGTGTCCTTGAAGAGCGTGGAGACGAGCCACACAGGCAGCCGCCGAAGTTCAGCCGCCGGCAGCCGCCGAATGCGCAGAGAGCGAAGCGTCTGACGAGGCTTTGTCGCAACTTGTTGCCGACATGATTGCGCCTGTTTCCGAAGGCGCCCGAGTGGCTTCGCCGCACAGCCGAGGAGCGATGCGGGGAAGTACTGCGGCGCTGGCCCATTCGTAACAGCTTCTCCGCCGGGGGTCCGAGATCCCGATGGATAAGGGTTTGCAACCGTTGTCCGGAGGGATGCTGTCGAAGTGAAGTATTCGGCAGACGCTCGACTCCAGGCCTTGGCTGTATGACACCGTGCTGGAGCTTCACCGGGCGGGTCACTGGACGAGTAGTGGCTCCCCAAGAACGTCTCTGGCTTGGTCAGGCAAGCAACAGAACAACACAGGAAGACACAACCGCATCGCCGGCAAGTGCGAAGACAAATCCACACTGAAGATCTACCAGGCTTTTAGTTGCGATAAAATACGCTAATAACTAACTACTCTAGTTATATTTTGGCCCAGCAGTACTTCAGACAAGTAACAAACTTGAAAGGTGACATTTCGCGTGATTGGAAATGTCCCACACAAAAAGAAATGTAATCGTAAAGGGCGAAACCTGTTCCAGGAAAAACAATGAAATTGAGAAAGTCAGGCGTCTACAGGCCATTTCTTGCCTTAAGGACTCCGACTTAAGCCATCAGCATTGCCATTCAGCTTCCCCTTTTTGTACCGCACTTCAAACGTATACTGCTGCAGAGCCAGACTCCAGCGTAGGAGGCGACCGTTCTTTGAGGACATCGTGTGCAGCCACGTGAGAGGGCAGTGGTCGGTCTCTACTATAAACTTCGAGCCGGCGAGGTAGCAGGCCAGTTTTTGCACCGCCCAGACGAGACACGCACACTCCTTTTCGGAGGCGCTGTACGCTTCTTCACGAATCGTCAGCTTACGACTTGCGTACAATACTGGGTGCTCCTCATTGTCGTCAGCTTTCTGACACAAAACTACGCCCATCCCACGGTCACTAGCATCACACTGGACCACGAAGGGCTTTGTGTAGTCTGGCGAGTTCAGTACAGGGTGGCTAGTTAGAGCGTTTTTCAGGCCGGCGAACGCCTGCTCTAGGCTGGTCGGTTCCCGACTTCGGCTCAGCCGCAGTCGACACCGCAACCTCAACTAGCTCAGCCGATGTTGGCCTATCATCGGGAGCATCAGCTGGGAGTGACAAGGGCACGACGTGCTCATTAGACACCTGGTAGCTTCGAACAGTCACTACCTCGTCGTCCCTAGCGCTTTCGGCGACAGCCTCAGCAAGCGAACACCGAAGGGTGTTTTCGTTCTGTTTTGCGGCTGTCAAGGCTACACTAGATCCAAGCGGCCCTGTCTCAAAGGACGGCTCAGCCGCCCCAGACGCCTGAATCTCTACGAGCTCGGCTGGCCGTTGCTCGAGATCAGCTACCTGAGCTGGTGGCAGGACGGAATCGGCTTGCTCAGTGGCGAGATCGTCATGACTCCCAGCTGAACCGTGCAAACCGTTTTCTGCCTCGACTTCAGGCTTTCCCACCACGTCGCTCGTTTCCGCACTACCGTCCGAAGGAACAACTTCCGTTTCAGCGGACTCGTGCGGCCTCTCGGTAACCTCATGGTTTACGCACTCCAGCGAAACCTCGCTATCTCGCGAAATGTTCACTTTCAAGTCGGTAGCCGTTCCCAAGGCCTCCCGCGAATTTGACCCGTCCGAACACTCCGCCGAGATCTCCAAAACAAACGCCGACACATTATCCCACTCAGTGAACACGCACTGCCCTCTGCCGCCTCTGCCGACAGTCTGAGCTAATGCGCCGTCGTTATCTCTCTCAGCAACCTTGACGCGCTGCTGGGCTGCAACCGTCACCTCCGACTAGCGCTCCCGAGAGTCTGCTACTGGCAGCGCTGGCACGGTGCTTTCCTGGACAACGAGGTCTTTCTCGAGCAACAATTCTAACTCAAGCTTCACGTCTTCCTGCTCGAGTTGAATTTCATGCTCTAAATGCTTGTTCTCCCGTTGGAGTCTCTTTTTTTCGAGCCTCTTTGCTTCCTGTTCAAGGCGCTCGAACTCGAGGTCGTACCATCGCATCTTTTCCTCGTGCTTGAGCTTGCGTTCCTGATCTTGTCTCTGCCACTCGAGCTCCTGTACTCGCTTTCTTTCCTCGCGTTCCTGCCTTTCGAGCTCCTCACGCTGACGCTCAGCCTCTGCCTCCGCCTCTGCGGCCTGACGTTTCGCGGTCTCCCTGCCATTGATCCGCTCAATGCATTCCGACAGCTCCTCATCGTCAGCACCAACAGCGAGTATAGCCTGTATCAGCTCTGGCTTTCTCAGCGCGTCCGTAACATCCAAGCGCAACTCTTTTGCAAGCTCCAACAACTGCGGTTTTTTCAACGCCTTCAAATTCATGGCCGGTCTAGAGTACTGCTTTCCCACTGCTCCAAAAATGTTTTGCGCGAATAACCCACGCGACAAAAACACGCCCTACCAGCTATCCTCGGAAGCCTGGTAAAACTCAGTGAAGAAAAGTCCCGCACTCACCCTTGACCGCCGTGAATTCTGCGAAGTCTGAAGCCGCCTTGACGTCCGTTGTGTTGGGTCTCGCACCGCTGGCTCCAGGTGTTACGAAGTTGCCATCCGACCGCTGCCAACCAGTTGTTGCGACCGGACGGGGCGAGCCGCAGCCGGGAAGAGGTCCAGAAGCCGTAGGCTAACGTAACTGTTTACTTCATAGCGAGAGGTGAGCCGAAGCCAAAGAACAAAGCCCCGACGGGCGAGGTTACAAAACAGGACTCGAGCAGAGCGACAACATCGATTCGCTGCTCTAACAGGAATGGTTTACAACGCTTGGGCAGCTCTATTTATACCCAAGAGCGACAACGGTCAAACGAAACAAGTAAGAACAAGCACAACCCTCTTTCCAGAGTTCGTAAGCCGTTCATAGCCTCGGGCACGTTGAGTCCGAGAGAGGGGAGAGAGGAGGACTCCGTTGCGATCGACGGGGCCTCTGTGTCTTTGAAGAGCGTGGAGACGAGCCACACAGGCAGCCGCCGAAGTTCAGCCGCCGAATGCGCAGAGAGCGAAGCGTCTGACGAGGCTTTGTCGCAACTTGTTGCCGACATGATTGCGCCTGTTTCCGAAGGCGCCCGAGTGGCTTCGCCGCACAGCCGAGGAGCGATGCGGGGAAGTACTGCGGCGCTGGCCCATTCGTAACAATATATATATATATATATATATATATTTCAGCATTTTTTTTCCACTTGATAGCTCGAAAAAACGATGCGTCAGACTGTCATCCTGCTCTAAACGAATACATGCCATTGCATGTAGCAGCAAACAGTGTTCCCTAATGGTTTCTGCGTGATTTTTCGCGTGTCTGGTTGTGGTTGTGGCGTTTTCTGGCTTCTATCTTGGTGCTTCGTCCATACGAAACATGACCGTGGTTTTTCCAGGCTTTGCTGCGCCTGTTTCGCCCGCTTTTTTGCTCTAATCCTTTTTTTTTTGTAGCTGCTTGAGCAGCGCCTGTTCGCTCTGTCTTACCTGTTTTTGCCCGATGCGCGCATGTCCTGGCGGTTCCTTTGGCAAGACGAGCGGTAGGAGGAATGAACTAATATAATTCGATGCTACAAAAGAAATTTGCAAAGAGGCTGGGCCTTTTCTTTTTCTGTATCGAGAGAAGATAAACGAAAAGGTAAGTTTCCGCGGCCGGTCCCGGAAGCGTTCGCTCCCAACCATGTTTTCTGAGCAAGCGGGCGCTAAGCGCGACTTTCTGTTTGTTCTTACCTAGGTTGTCGTTTTCAGGCGGCTCTATCGGAGCATCTTTCTGAGAAGTGCGTTCCTACGAGCAGTTAGCAGGAAAGCTTCATTTCATCAAGCGATGTAACGTAACGTAACGGAACGATCACAAGTAACGTAAGGCGTAGCGTTATTTTTTCCTACATCTTCGTTGTTTTGATTTGTTGCGTACTTCACCATGCACTAGTGTGTGATTGGGGAGCTCCGGCTGTGAGAGCAGAACATCGGTTGCGATGTCGCATCCACCCAAGCACACCGAATGTCTTCCCAAATAGATTCAAGTAGTCGTTATCGTGCTGGCACGGAACAAGTTACCAACAACAGCTTGCACCTTCCAATGGAAGGAACAGTATAGTACCAGTGCATACTTCTGGGGGCATCTTACAGGATATTTGCCTGGGAATTTATCGATTATCCACCTTGCTGTCAAACTCGCAAGCCTGAGGAACGATATTTAAGGGAAACGCTTAGACAGTGGACACGAGAGTCAATAATAAGAAAACAAACGTGCGCAGAAGACATCCTCAGGTGATAATTTGAAACAGAACTCAGTATAGTTTCACGCGGTGAATAGAAATCGGCGCAAGAGATGAACTGCGAGCACGTGGTGACCGCTAGTGAACCTTTTAGCGAGGACGCAGTTGTAGTGAAGGTTGTTATGAACATGCGAATGAGCAAATGTGTTCACACAGCAAAATTGTCTTCGGTCGTAATCAGGTATATAGCTCCGTAAGCACACATTCCTCGCAGCTAGGCGATATAAAAAGTTGTGCTGCCGCTTTGAAAGATGAACCGCCCTTTTCATGCTGGCTCGGCCTTCTTTCGCTCAGCAGGCGCGTCGCTCTGCGCATGCGCGATGCACATGAGCGTAGCCTGGCAAGATTTCCCGATGTGCCCGTGTCTGCACTACCTTAGCATGGTTTAGCAAAGCTGCAGTATTCACTGTATCTGCGCCAAGGCGAAGAAAGCTTGTCGCAGGGCTCGACAAGGCACCGGGGCGGTCCTCCGCTCCCTGCTTTCGTACAACGGCGGCCCCGTCGGTTTCAATTTGCTTCTGCTCTCTTATCCCGGCGCTATGCTTTACGACCAAGTGTCGACAGGGCCCGTCTATCCGTGTTTGCAACTGAGGCGGCTTGTGCGCGAACCTGAGAGAACCGGCGCCGTTGCGGCTAAGCACCCGAGAGCACACAAGCAGCAGACAGGAGCCGCAGTGTCCTTGGTGCACGCGCAACACACTCAGAGAGAGCTGTGCGAGGCGCCAGCCTAACTTGCTATAGTCGCTTTCTTTCTGGTGCGTCATCCTGAACTCCGTTGCCTTCATTGGTTTGTTCAGGAAGGTATGCATACTGGAGGGAATAAACATTATTACACTGAGCTTGTCCTCAGCGTGAGAAGTTGGTGTTTCTCTAGTGACGACGAGGCGGCCCTGACGATCAGGGGGCTCAATAACTGCCTATTATGGAAGGCGCCATTGCTATTATGGAAGGCTTTTCTCCAATGATCAGCCGTCGGTATTTGAGTGCATGGCTCTTGGGGGCACGCCCACCTTAAGTTGGATAGGTGGCACGGGCTGTCCAGATGGCGAAGCCTTGAAAGCACTTTTAGATGCGGAGCATCTCTTGCTCGGGGGATGTCACTTCTCCGTGCCCCGTCCGCAGCGCCTCTGATGAAGATTGTGGCAGGATGCCCCTAGGGATTGGCCAACCAAAAAATCCATCACGAGATAGCTTCGCGTTCAACCACCGTCGTCATCTTCCCGTAGGGGAACCGCTGAAGAAGAAAAACCAGAAGAAGACGAAGGTGCGAAGAGGAGGGCGTGTACGTTGCTCTCAGCTGGTGCACCAACGTCAACAACGTTTACCTCACCAACGCTTAGAGGCGAAGCATCTCTTGCTCGCTCGGGGGCATGTCACTTGTCCGTGCCCCGTCCGCAGCGCCTTTGATGATGATTGTGGCAGGATGCCCCTAGGGATTGGCCAACCATAGAATCCATCACGAGATAGCTTGGCGTTCAACCACCGTCGTCATCTTCCCGTAGGGGAACCGCTGAAGAAGAAAAACCAGAAGAACACAAAGCTTCGAAGAGGAGGGCGTGTACGGTGCTAATCCATGACGACATAGCTTCGCATTCAACCACCGTCGTCATCCTCCCGTAGAAGAACCGCTGAAGAAGAAGATGGAGAAGAAGACAAAGCTGCGAAGAGGAGGGCGTGTACGTTGCTCTCAGCCGGTGCACAACCTTTATCTCACCAACGCTGACGGAGGCTACCGATGCTACCACAGAGACGACAACATCGACAAGAACATGATAGACGAGTTTCGGCGCCTCGAGAACCACCACCTACTCACCGTGACACAACAGTACTTGCGTGCCTTTGCCACCGGTGTGGACGTAGATGCGGAATTCCCTCTGGCGCTACTAAACACCAGATCACTCACCATAACGGCAACACAATGGAACCACACGGAACCCCCATGATGCTTCGCATCCTCATCAGGGTGCACAGGAATCAATTGTTTCATTGTGGGGATTAAATAAAGTTCCGGTAATATTTCTCGGTGACTAATTTTTAATGGCTTAGAAAACCCTTTGTGCGCAGCGCACAGAAGCAGGACGAAAAAAGAGTCGCGGACACAGCGCTGTGATGCGCTCCGGTGTATTCACGTCCTGTTGCTGTGCGTTGAGCATAGAGAGTGTCCAAATTACAAAACAGCCCATCAGAAAACACGCCTCCACTTCGATAAGGCCGCGGTCGTTCCTCAAAGATCACAAAATACCAAAAGCTTCCTGTTTACGCCTAAACTTCCAGTTCAAGTTTCTGCGTCACTGTTGCGTAGGAGAACCGGCACGTCAATCACGATTTTGAATAGACTAACCAAAACGGGGGCTGTAGTGAAAACTGCGCAAAGTCACTGGGTCGACGCCAGACAATATCGGTTGCTTTACTAGACCAAAATTCGAAACCATTGTGGGACATAACAATGCAAAGAAGCGGGTTAAAGAAGCGGGTAGGCCCTATTAAGCTTCATGCTTTCCAGCACGGCGTGTCGCACGTTGCCGCAGACCTGCTTCTAAGCCTAAATCTCTGGTTTTCCCCCCTTTTTCCTTATGATTGGCGATGGCGGGGGTGGGGCGGAGGTCACAGTGGTTAAGGCGTCTCAGTTACGTTGTTAACATGCACAATGGGTTCCCTTAGAACGAGCTATGCTGCGTTGTGTTTCGCCTCTAACACGGCAGGAGCACACGAGACTGCTGTCTACCACAAAGGAAATGGAAACTCAAATTTTCAAGAGGCCTTAAATGGGCGTATGAGGAGTTCTTGAGAGGAAAAAAGGAGTCGATCAGCTCGTATACGCTGTCCGTAGTTCTAATGGAGACCAGCGAATGCTGTCCAGTGAAGCTCTTTCGCCACCCTATAAAAGCCCCGAATTATACGCTCCAGGAACTCTGGAGAATGCGCAGGAGCGGATGCAATAAGCGGGCCTCAAACACCGTCAGCCTGCCTTTCAGTGGTGTTATGCCCTAGATGACGAACAGGGCGAAGCATTCAAATAAACCAATGAACCGCTGGACAGCAGCCCCCGGTGGAAAAGGGAAATAGCAAGTTGCGTGGGCCGCAGCCAGCGCCGCCGCATGCCGGCTGCGCTGTTCAGCGCCTTCCTAATGAAGGCGTTTCGAGAACGCTCCTAACGACCACTTTAGGGCGAAGGCCACTTTCGGCGCTTTGAAAGCCCAATTCTCTCCCGCGCTGCCGTTTACCGCTTCGGCCTCGCTGAGGCGTGCATGCAAATCATACGGAGCGGTTCGCTAGGGTGCACTCTCCGAAAATCCTCACTCCAGGTTAGCTTCGATAGCGTCTTGATGGCCATGATTCCTCGCTATGTGCGCAGCGCCGCTCGTGGCAGCTGCTCGCTGGGCTGCCCGGGCCATCGTTTCATTAGCTCGGTGAGCGCGATGAACAGGGAAAGAAATAAAGACTAGTGTATGCCGCCGCAACGCGTGTGTAAGGTAGAGTGCTCAAAGTTCCGTGATGCTTAATTAATTAGCAGTTGATGCAAAGAATTTTTCTGTTCATAACAGGCCAGATGAAAGAAGGCACATTTCGTACCTCAGGTGGGAGTGTTCTTATGCTTGGATCGTATCTTGGTGAACCCCAGCAGGTTTTTGGCTCGACATTTACGCGTATTTGAAGCCATGTTCTCCTGCTGTTTCAGAAGCATTTCGGTCACAACAGAAAGGACGGCGTGAAGACGAAATATTCATTCAGGCAAGGACTTTGCAAACTACTAGCACTGGGGGCACCGCTTGCAAATGTCTTCATCGCTTAGCGCAAAGCGAGGCTTGGGCATAGTTGAGCCATAATATAAAGGAGCGTAACAGTGTTCCTTCATTTAAAGGTGCCACGTTGGGTGGGTTTTCGCGACCAGAATTCCAAACACAATTAAGTGACCCGGGTGTAAAAACTGCGTCGAAGAGACACGATATAAAAAAATCCGCGCCAATTTACCCTGTTAAGGTGGTTGGAGAGTGAAGCTGTAAGCGACACCCACAAGATTACCCATGCGACATCATTTGAATTCACACACATGGCTCTACAGAGAGTGAAACCAGAGACAAGTGAAAAGCCCTTTATTACTTTGAAGAAGTATTTTTTCGTAAGGATAAATCAATGCATGATTAATAAACGGTGATTGGTTGAGTTGTATTGGTGAAGTACATGAGTGGAAACTTTTTTTTATAAAATAAAGCAATACCATACCCGGTGTTAGACGATCTCATTTGTCCTCCGTCTTTGCCGCCGACGACGAAGGTGACGAGATCGGCGGCAGAGACGGAAGAGAAGAGAGATGTCATGCCTTGGTGTGAGCTTCCTTTAATTTTTATAACTCCTAGCGCATGCGCAAGGCGCGTGCACTGCCGTTACACTGTGCCATAGGCACTACAGCAGCGTTTTTTTTCTTTATTGCCGGTCTTCGACAGTGCAACACAACATAAGGTACTACAGAAAACACACAATCTACAAAAAGGCCGCCATGCCATGGTGGACTGGCGTTGTCATTTAAAATTCCCTAAGCATGGCGAGGGGTTCCACCCTTGGCAACCACTCAGGAGCAGAAAACTTCGCTCTCTGAATTTCAATGAACTTGGAAACAGTTTCGCGCAAATATTGTCGCGTTGGCCGCGCGTCTACATCACAATTGAGCCATGCTATGAGCGACCGCCAAATACTGTGCAGGCCCAACAACATGACGAGATCGTACGGCACCCCATCCTCTCTCTCGATACATAAAAACCGTATTCCATGGGGGTTCAGTGGAAAGTCCTTTCGCAGTGTCCTTTGGAGGACATCCCGTAGAAACACTGCTGCCTAACAATGGAGAAAGACATGGTCCACCGTTTCCGGTTGTTTGCAAATAGAGCAGTCAGTTCCTTATGGCATAGAAATCCCCTTACCCTCCATTCATGTTGCAACTGAAAGCGTACTCGAGTGTAGTTTAAAGAAGAAAGACTTCGCTCCTGGTGATACTTCCATTCGCTTAACCCTTTTTAGAACATCTTGTCCTGGGCCTGCACAGTATAAAACTCTATACATTGGTACAGGTATGACCTCATCGCATGCATCCTTATATAATTTTTTCCGCGTGACATTATCCAAATAGTGCATCGAAAATCGAGCAAACAAAAAACGGGATGACACAACAATCTCTTTAAAGTATCCATAGATGCCCCCTGTCATACTACTCGTAGAAACTACGAATTCAGGCAAAGCCCGCATTAGCCGCACTTGAAGTACTGTGCGCAGAAAAGGGTCTTGAACGTCCCGCAAAAACAGAAATCGATTCACAAGCTGTCTTACAAAAAGGTGCGTCAGCCCCAAGCCACCATCGCGGGTTCGTCGAAACAAATTCATTCGACTGGTCCTCTCCCAAGTAGAAGCCCAAAGAAATACAGCGAACACGCGGTGAAGTCGTTGTATCTTCACCCGAGAACAATGCAGCGCTTGCATAACATACCATAATTTGCTAGCCAGAAAAATGTTGCACACAGTTGCCCTAGCAAACATAGACAAACCATTGGCTCTCCATTTATTTGCTTTCTCACGCAGCTCCTGAGCTTGCGCACGCCAGTAGGGCTCGCTGTCTCTGTAAAACTCCAGTGGAATACCCAAGTATTTCACTGGATGGGTGACCCAAGTGACATTGGCGAAAATGTCTGGGGTTGTCAGCCAATCACCATGCCAGAATCCCACACACTTTCCCCAGTTTACAAAGCTACCTGTTGCAACACCGAACCGTTTCACGATTTCTACGACAAGAGTGACACTTTCCTTGTCTGAACAGAAAACTGCAACGTCATCAGCATAAGCGAGAAGCTTGACTTCAGAAGAGTGTACACGAAATCCTCGAACCTGGTTGTTTTGTATGATGGTTAAACACAACGTTTCTATGTAAATAAAAAAACAGCAGCGCGAAAGATCGCGTGACACCATCACGTGGCATTCGGAAAGAACGCACATGTTCTCGGTGAGCACACCGTCCGTCTCCCACGTGTCGGCGTGGGCTCGCAGCTCAATCGCTAAGACAACGGGCTCTCGTTCCGTTTCCCTATCCGTTCCAGGTTCGATTCCGGACGGTTCCAGCAACTTCTTTTATTGAAGACGATAGTCTTTCTTGGGCTTCTTAAACCCAGAAATTTCGGTCTGTCTGTCTGTCTGTAACTCGATTCAGCCACCCGGCTAAAGTAAAATGCTTACTGCGCAACAGTCTTATATACTATCAGCCAAATGTAAACCTCTAACCCCGGTTTATATGTTCATACTTGTCAACTTTGTTGAACAAAAACAAGACATTACGCAAATATAAGACAGGAAATTAGCACGCAAGGGATAGTTACTGTGTTCCCTTATTAAAAAGTTCCTCGATGCTTGGTTTTTCGATAGCAAATGACATTTTGCATGTACTGCAGAACAACGCGTACCGCCTGCTGTTGCCCGCGCCACCTCCGGGCGGCATATGAGAAATCACTCGGCAACAGCAAAGAAAGGTTCCACTAGCTAGGTTTCACGTTCTGCTTGGAACGCCCGTGGAGCAAGGCAACGCGGTTCTATAAACCTTGAAGTCGGCCGCCTCGATTCCCGCGCGTCTCCGCCGTACTGCAGCGCTGGCATCGAGGAATCCCGCCTGTAGCAGTGGAAAGCGGTAAATTGAAATCGCCTTCAGCAAACCTTTAGGGTGTTTACCTTGGAATGAGCGCGACGGAACAGGAACAATATGAGAGCTGAGAGGGAAAGCGAAGCGGGGCATTTCCTTGGCAAATGTCTGCAAAGACTATCGTCTTTTGACGACATTTGCAAGGAAAGGAGCAGATACGCGGCCACTGTTTTTGTTCCCGGAGTTTTCTGCTGACACCAACGGTCGGGACAGAACCCTTGGGGGTTGGAGGTAAAAAGCTTAGCTTTAAAAATAGTGACTGGATGAAAAAATCTTCGAACACTCAAGACAGCTCACGGGGTTAAAAGGCTAGCGATTATAAGAGAAAGTTGACGTGTCCGCGCTATTGCACAACGAAGACTTCCAAGCGTCTGGCGGCTGGATTCACCAATTTAAGGTGCGCCCCGAATTGTCGTACAAGGCAGCGCCCGGCGAAGGGAAAAATACCGCTAGCTTCTTTTTTGACGTTGCAATAGAATCTACTCCTGGACGATGAAAAGAAACAGTGCCGCACAAAGTGACCAGCAACTTCAACGTTGCTTAGTAAACGGAACTTTCTGACGGAGTATGCATATTTTCCTTCTGTTTTTAACCTGTTTGGATAATACGATTTTCGCGTAATATGTTTTATTTTTTATTTTCCGGTTCCCGTGAAAAATGTTGAAACGAGATTTTACTGTACACTGCAAGCTTCGCCCTTCCCCAGCCTTCACGTTAGGGGAGATGGTCCGGTCTTTCTTTCTTTTTTTTTTTGGTTGCTCCCTTTTCTTGCACACGTTCGCCTGAATAAATCTCTTTTCGCCCTTTACGACCCCGCTCCTATCTCCTCTTTTTCGCCTGCCCTCTCTTTCATCCCGAGTGTCGAGTGGCAATCCGGGCTCGAAAACTGGATAACCTCTCGGCCTTTCCGTTCGTTATTCTCTTCGTTCTCCTCCCGAACTGTCAATGCTTGACACGCAACAATATTGGGATGGCTCGTCCTTATAGGAGTCGCCGCTTCTGGCAGACGTGCCGGGTTCCACTCGACACAGATTCTGGTTGGCATGGTTGGTTGGAAACAGCGCGTTAAAACGGGATCACGAAGAAAAGAACCGGGCAGGACGAGCGCTAACTATCAACTGAGATTTATTGAAAAAGAACAAACATTTATACATTAAAATTCAAATCTGCGCATGCGCAATGGTGAGACTCACACTCAAACGCTGAACGAGATAACAGGAACGATTTACCCTTGCTTCGACGTTTAACAACAATCAAGGAAAGCCGCTTCTTTCTCAGAGGACTGACTAACACGCTTATCACTAAGCCTGGTTATGTTAAATGCATCTATAATCTCTGGCTTAAGCCGGTAGACATAAGTGCTCGGTTAATCACAAGAACAAATATGGGCCATGCTGTGTTGGTGTTGTTTACAAAATCCCTCCGTCATGTGGTCTGTTTTATGTTGGCCAGACGGGCCGGTGCTTAAATGTGCGTTTAAGAGAGCACTTAAATTCATTTTTAGGGGCGAAGCTCCTTAGGGCGTGGGTCTGTCCATCCTCGACGTATGTATGTATCCACCTCTAGTTTAGTTCTTGGATTGTTTACTAGATGGCGTGGCTACCTCTAGTTTAGTTCTTGGATTGTTTACTAGATGGCGGTACTTGTATATGATGAAAAGATGCGCTTGGATTGTTTACTAGATGGCGTGGCTACCTCTAGTTTAGTTCTTGGATTGTTTACTAGATGGCGGGGAGCGTTGTAATAAAATCCGTTCGCTGTTGGTGCGCGCTCAGAGTCGCCCGATGGATAAGGCTGCAGATGTGCGAGCCCGCGAGGCAGAAGCGCTCCGTGAAGCTGCGCGACGCCGCCGCCAAGATGCTGCCGTACGAGAGCGGGAGGCCGAAGCGTGTCGTCTGGCTGCGCGACGACGCCGCCAAGATCCCAGCGTTCGAGAACGAGAGGCCCAAGCGTCACGGCAACGGCGCGAGGACCCTGCCGTACGCGAAGCGGCACGGCTGCGGCGCGAAGAGGATCTCCAAAACGTCAGAGAACGGGAAGCGGCGAGAAAGCGCGCGTATCGGCAGGCAGACCCCGATGCAGTGAGAGCTCGTGAGGCGTCTGCAAAACGCATCAGGCGAGCTCAGCCCCAAGGTGCCGACGCGCGGTTTAAGCGAGACTTTCTAGACGTTACGTTCGGACACAGATGTAGTGGGCGAACTTTCACTGAAGAGTCACGGTTTTACCGATGATTTCCCCTCAGGAGCTTCGCCCACTCATCATCATTCACCCCGTGGATATGCTGTGAATTTTTTAAAATGAATTACACTATTTTAGCACTTGCCTTCCTTTGACAACTCATTTTTATAAACAGTGACTTGTTCTTATTTCTGGAACAGTGATTTCCTTGTTAATCATGTACCTACAAGACGATTACGACACCATATGCGCTTTGATGTACCCAGATGCTTCACCCGATTTGGACGCTTCGTTAGAAAATATTATGTTCCCGCCACTTTCAATTCACTTCCTGGTGCCATATTTTCTGTGCAATTAAAACGATCTTTGAAATTATTTATCCGTGGAAACCTGTTTTGGAATGTGAAATGCTTCGTGTCCTACGTGTTAGTTCAGTTTTATTTTATTTTCTTTTTTTTCTAGTTACCGGCAGGGATTGCAGTGCACTGATGTATACGCCTTCTATTTCTGCCTCTGACTGCCGGGTACAGCGCGACAAGCCTTTCTGGCTTGGGCTGACCCGACAATAACTGTACTATCACTATGCATCAACAAACAAATTATTAATAGTAATATTATTATTATTATTATTATTATTATTATTATTATTATTATTATTATTATTATTATTATTATTGATGGCGCAAGATGGCGCCTAGTGCGGATTTCTTTATTTTGTGCTCCCAGGCTTTCTTCGGTTAGCAAAAGTTTTTCCGGTGTGCCGCCTGTAAAAAAAGTGTGCACGCGAAGTGTGTTGCGTGGCCGGACGCGGAGCTGCAACTTCTGAAGTCCGGTGCCCGGCCGTTCAAGTGCAATCTGTGTGAGACGGCCGAGGCGGCGGCTAGGCCTAGCAGCAGAGCTTCACTGGCGAGCGACGACACCGGCCTATCCGCCACCAGGCGATCTTCCCCCTCTTCCCTCCGACGGAGGTCGCCGGCCGAAGAGGCCCCTGTTTCGCCGTCCCAACCGGTTGGCGTTGGGGCTCATGCTGCTGTCCTCCGTGCGCTCCTCACCGAAGCATTGGAGGGCATTTCTTTTTTGAGTGACCAAATGGCCCGACTGCGTGACGACAATGATCAGCTGCGCCGGGAGAATATGCAGGGTTTTGACAGCCTTCGTCGGGAGATTGAGCGGGAGCGGGCCCACTACACTGCCATCGTCGTTTCCCTTCGGCAAGAGGTACGCACTTTCCGAGAAGAGCTCGCCGCGCGGCAACCGGTTTCCCTGCCGGCCTCCCCCAAGGCCCCCTCTTCTCCCGGCGTGATGCTGTCAACCGTGGCGTCGGGTATGGCTGGGTGTGGGTCACCTGTAGTCCCCGTGACAGCGTCGTTCGCCGCTGCCGTCGCAGCCGCTCCTGCTGTTACTGTTAGTGGTGCGCCTAAAAACGTTGTCCACCGTCACCAGCCGGTGGCTGAACACGGACAGCAGCGTGTGCAACGGCAGCTTGCGTCGACCGGCTCCAGCCCGAATGCTGTCGTCACTGGTGCCGATGCGTGTTTCGCATCGCAGCCGTCAGCTGGAGGAGGAGGATCCACCGTGCGCCACACCAGCATTGGTGATGTCAACGGCAAGGCTCGTCAACCCGCATCCTTCGGAACCTCGGACTCATCTGAACTCACGGTTGTACAGCGGCGGCGGCTGCCGAAGGCTCTGTTTGTCACGAAACTTTCACCCGAAACAACGGAAGCCCAGCTGTGCTCGTACCTGACTGCCAGAGATGCTGCTCCTCTTGCTTGCAAGCGGATAAAAACTAAGTGCAATACCTATGCCTCCTTCTATGTTGCCGTAAGCAACGTGTGCTATGAATTACTGCAGGATCCAGCTCTGTGGCTAAATGAGTGTCTTTTTAAGCCCTTCCGGGGCGTACTACGTGAGTACATGCTGCACCTGTCTGAACTTTCCTCGCCCGCATGATCAGTGTTTGTTACCAAAATGTCCGTGGTTTGCGGACCAAATCTGCTGAGTTCTTTTTCTCTATAGCTTCGTCTTCACATAATGTAATCGTCCTCACCGAAACATGGCTATCCTCCGAAATTCCGTCTAGCGATTATTTTACCGATAATTATGTTGTTTTCCGAAGTGACCGTACTGGCCCCACTTCTAAAAATTGCGCTGGACAAGTCGTTGAACTGCCGTCGTCGGTCAGACCTCGAAACTGCTGCAGAATCAGTGTGGGTGGAGGTTCTTGGAGGTAGAAAAAATAGTATCCTAATTTCCACCTTTTATATACCTCCATCCATAAACTACGCCGAATTTCAGCGCTGTGTCACATCAATAGAGGATGTTGTTAATGCCTACCCGGACACTAAATTTCTTATATGCGGGGATTTCAACGTTCCCGGTGTAGACTGGGATGATCGCACTGTCAGACACGATCATCATTACATTTCCCAGAAGGGCTACTGTCTGTTAGACTTTATTTCTTTCACTGGTCTGGAACAAAGTAATAGGTGTAAAAACATTTGTGGTAATGTTTTAGACCTTTGTTTTTCCAACCAGGCGGACCTTACCATTTCTCTGTCGGATACCTTGCTGGTCCGTCCCGACAAATTTCATCCTGTCCTTCATATCTCACTGCCGTATGTGTCGGGGCAATCGAGATGCTCCGGCCATTCTGCACATCCGACGTACAATTATGCTGCTGGAGATTACGTTGCTTTTTATAACTACTTATGTAACACTGACTGGTCTCTCCTCGTCAAACTTCCCTCTGTTGATGACCAAGTCACAAAACTTTCTACAATTATTCAGCAAGGAATGCAAATGTTTATACCAAGAACGTCCGGAAAGAAATCTAAATTTCCGAGGTGGTTTTCTGCGGAACTGCGAAAGGCTTTAAAATGTAAAGCCCGTGCTCACAAGAAAATTCGCGGGCTACAATCCGAAGCTTGGAAAAAAGAGTTCAAGTATTTCAGAGCCCTGTGTAAAGAGCTGTATGATCGCGATCGGTCAGACTACATAGCCAATGTAGAAATCAGCGCTACACGCGACCAGAAAAGTTTCTGGCAGTATGTTCGCTCTCGACAAGGTTGCCGAAACCATTAACCTTCTAGACGACAATGGCAACCCGATTGGAGACGTTGCTAATGCCTTTGCGGATCATTTCAGCTCAGTATTTCCAAAGGGTAAAGTTAACATTTTGTCCAACTCTTCCTCTGAGTCGTCTAATTTCTGCGTTCCCAGAATAAGTGAGGGCGACGTTCGGAAAGCCCTGAAGCGCCTCAAACCGTCATTTTCCTGTGGCCCTGACGGCATTCCTCCCGCAATATTAAAAACCTATGGGGATCTTCTGATTCCCTCCCATACTAACCGCTATATTTAATAATTCAATTCAATCTGCTACTTTTCCAGCAGCCTGGAAGTTAGCACGCTTGGTCCCTGTCTTCAAAACTGGCGCTAAAGATAGTGCTAGAAACTATCGGCCTATTCGCTACTCTGTGCGGCGTCTAAGCTTTTTGAGACTGTGTTGCACGATGTTTTAATGCCCAGTGTTAAGGGCATACTAATTTCCGAACAGCACGGGTTTATGTCCAGACGTTCCACAACCACTAACCTCGTTTCTTTCATGCAGCGAGCGTCCGAAGCGGTTCATCATAGGAGGCTGCTTGATACTGTGTACTTTGACCTGAGCAAGGCTTTTGATGTGGTCAGTCACCCATTGTTAATTTCTAAACTGTCACTCCTGAACATAGATAATTCGATTCTTGACCTCCTAATTAGTTACTTGCGTGGGCGGACCTGCTACGTAAATGTTAACGGCCAGCAATCCTATCGGCACTGCGTTTCAAGTGGTGTGCCACAAGGGTCTGTTCTAGGCCCTCTTTTGTTTTCTTTATTTGTCAATGATGTTTCAGCTGCTATAAGGCATTCTTCTTTTTTACTTTATGCTGATGACATCAAGATTTTTAGGGAAGTTTCGGCTCTTAGCGACTGCGGGCATTTGCAAAGAGACGTGGATGCATTTACACTCTGGTGTAAAGAGAACGAACTGATAGTGAACGCGGCGAAAACCAAAGTGTTGTCATACACGCGTAAAACAGACTGCCTGCTTTATCACTACTCCGTTCACGATGTTACTTTGCCTTGAATCTCGACGGCAACTGATCTTGGCGTGCTCTTTGATAACCAGCTGACTTTTACACCGCACGTTCGATTCATCAAACAGCGAGCTCTCCGCCGCTTGGGCATGGTCTGCCGGATGTCTAAAGAATTCCGTAGTGCAAAGTCCTTCCTGAAACTGTACTCCGCTGTCTGTCGTCCAGTGCTGGAATATGCCTCGGTTGTCTGGAATGGTACATGCAAATCTAACAGCAGGGCCATTGATAAAGTGCAGAATAAGCTGCTGTCCATACTTAGACATCGCTTCCCTCACGAGTATCACCGTCTTGACTCTGGACCACGGTACTTGCAAGTGCTGCCTGAGCTAAAGGCTAGGCGCGATACAGCTGACCTCTTATTTCTTTTTAAGCTCATACATGGACAAATTAGCAGCGCGGAACTTCTTTCTGAGCTCCAACTAACAGTGCCTCTTAAAATCACAAGAAAATGTCATCCTTTTCGTACTCTCAGCTCCTGTAACCGACATTGCCCGCTGTTCAGGCTGCAGAGCACGTGTAACTTCTACTCGGCAGACGTAGATATTTTTAACAGCTCCCTGTTGGGACCGAGCGGGGGCACCCGGTCCTTTCTCCGTGGCCTCCAACATACGATGGGTAGCGTGTATGAAGCGAGCGGCCAGCCGGTGTTGCAGCCGTGAAGAAGTCTAGAGCAGTAGGGTAACGTAACTGTTTACTTCATAGCGAGAGGTGAGCCGAAGCCAAAAAAACATACAATGCCCCGACGGGCGAGGTTACAATACAGGACAGGAGCAGAGCGACCGCATGGATTCGCTGCTCAGACAGGAATGAATATCAGCGTTTGTGCTGCTTCTTTTATACCCAAAAAACGCCCCCAAGAGTAACACGCCACGAAATCTCAGACACACACACGCACAGTCTTTCCAAGATCGCGAGTCATCTTCGCCCCTCGTGGCGTCCGAGAGAGGGGGGAGAGTGTCCTTGAAAGGTGCCGGGGTCGCGCTATCAACTCTGATCGCGCTGATAGCGAAACGTCTAAGCCGGGAAGGTCAGGGCGGGATTCTCCGAAGCGCAGGTGCCTGAAGGGTGTGGCGCTGGCAGCCGCCGGAGGCACATTGCAAAGCGAGGTGACTGACCCGGCATGTCGAGACACGAAGTACGATTCACCGACACGTGGGCGCACATGGTAGATTCCCACGTGGTCGCTGATGCGGAAAAACACGTGTTGCTGGCCGATTCGTAACAGCTTCTCCGCCGGGGGTCCGAGATCCCGATGGATAAGGGTCTTACACCGTTGTCCGGAGGGATGCTTTCGCAGTGAAGTGCTCAGCAGACGCTCGACTCCAGGCCTGGGCTGTACGACACCGTGCTGGAGCTTCACAGGGCCGATCACTGGACGAGAAGTGGCTCCGCAAGAACGTCTCTGGATTGGTCAGGCAAGCAACAGAACAACACAGCAAGACACAACCGCATCGCCGGCAAGTGCGAAGACAAATCCTCACTGAAGATCTACCAGGCTTTTTGTTGCGAAAAAAATACGCTAATAACTAACTACACTAGGTATATTTTAGCCCAGCAGTACTTTAGACAAGTGCACAAACCTGAAAGGTGACATTTCGCGTGATTGGAAATGTCCCACACAAAAAAACGTAATCGTAAAGGGCGAAACCTGCTTCAGGAAAAAGAATGAACTTGAGAAAGTCAGGCGTCTAGAGGCCATTTCTCGCGCCGAGAGCTTCGATTTGAGCTCTCGTCAATGCCCCGAGCTTTTCCCCTTCGGTACCGCACTTTAGGTGCAGCCGTTCTCTCAACACTGCTGTGACCGCGTGACATGACACCGGTCGTTTTGTTCGACAAAGGTCGAGCGCGCGGAGGAGCGAGCGGGATTTTCCCCCGTTCATACGTTAGGCGTGCACTGCTTCTAGGCGGCGTTCCCTCGACGCGATGCGAGCTCACAGCTTTGCTCGCACTGAAACACGCGCCACAATTACGCGCTGAAGTTTTTGCTACCTCCTCGTTGCTCGCCTTTTTACGAACGCGTTTGGCAAACGAACCTCGGAACGCGTTTACGTTCACTCCTCTAGGCTGGTCGGTTCCAGACTTCGGTTCAGCCACAGGCGACACCGGAACCTTAACTAGCTCAGCTAATGTTGGCCTATCGACGGGAGCATCAGCTGGGAGTGAAACGGGCACGACGAGCCCATTAGACACCTTGGAGTTCCCAACAGTCACTACCTCGTCGTCCCTCGCGCTTTCAGCGACAACCTCGGCACGCGAAGACCGAAGCGTGTTTCCGTTCTCCTTCCTTCCTGCCAGAACCACACTACACCTAGGCTGCCCTGTCTCAAAAGACGGCTCAGTTGCCCGCGAACTGCTCGCGTTCGGGTCGACAGCCGTTTTCAGGGATTCCAGTGATCAAGCGCACTTTGAACATGGCGACGAAACATCTCCGCTCACCGTAGGGACCTTACACACAGTGTACTTACGCTGCCCTCCGTCGTGAGTCTCTAGAAATGCCCCATCATCGCTTTCTGTCTGAGTTTCGCCATTCCTCACAGAGGTGGCGACCCTATCGTTCCTCGATCTCTTCGCAGCGAGCCCCGCTGGTTCTTTCCTCGGCAGTTTCTCAAAATGGTACCCCTTTTCCCTTAACAGCTGATCCGACCTGTTCGAGAATAGGTACTTGTACTCCGGAAGTAGTTGTGGGGATACTGCTGCGTGCGTCACAAGTTCACCAAACGGACCTCCGATGCTGACCTTAGCAATCGGCAGACGAACGTTTCGTGCACCTACGGCTGGCTTCACCCAAACACACTTCCCTGTTAGCTGATCCGGTTCCACGTACGAAGGGTGGACCATGTCTACCGTCGCTGCGGAGTCACGAAGAACTCGGCACGGTTTACCATTGACGACTAGTTCCCGCACGTACGGCTCTAGAAACTGCCTGCTGTCCTCACTCTGATCTAGTACGTGAAAGACTAGTTTTCCCTTCTTACAACTGGCAGCAAAATGTCCCGTCTCGCCGCAGTTGTAACACGCAGCCTGTCTGCGTGCTTCGAAAGCATTTTTTCTGCGCTGCTCCGCAGCGTCTGCTGCTCTCTCTTCGTTATCGTGGCCAGTTTCTCTATCCACGAGAACGACTTCCCTTGCTCCACCGTCTACCTGGGGAGCTCTGCCTTTCGGCCCTGACTTATCAGGCCTCGGCCTGAACTCTTTTTGGCCGTCTTTCGGCCCCTGCGCACCTCGACGTGAGACAAAGTCGTCGGCTAGCTGAGCTGCCTGATCCACAGTACTTACCCCTGGCCTATCTTGCACCCAGAGTCTCAGGTTCTCTGGTAGACGGCGGTAAAACTGCTCAAGACCGAAGCACTCAACTACCTTGTCGTGCTCTCCGAAAGCTTCTGCCTCTTTGAGCCACTCTTCCATATTTGCCTTAAGCTTGTAGGCGAACTCCGAGTACGACTCACCTCTAGCTTTCTCGGCTTCCCGGAACTTCTGGCGAAACGCCTCTGCTGATAGCCTGTACTTACGCAGGAGGCTAGACTTGACTTTCTGGTAGTCCTCCGCCTCCTCCTTTGGCAAGCGGGCCATCACGTCGGATGCCTCACCTGGCAAAAGCGTAAGCAGCTTTTGCGGCCATGAGTCTCGGCTAAACTGGGCCCTCTCACACGTACGCTCGAAGTTGACCAAAAAAAGACCGATGTCTTCTCCTACCTTGTAGGGTCGCATTAGGTCACACATTCGCAACGTAGGTCGGTCAGTCGCCGCAGACTGCACGAAGCTGCCACTCTGACGTCTAGTTCGAGACGCCTCGACGTCTGGACGCTTCATTTCCAGCTCATGCTGTCGCTCCCGTTCCTTCTCCTCGCGTTCCTGTTTCTGCCTCTCTTGCTCCTGTTCTCGCTTTTTTTCCTCGCGTTCCTCACGCTGGCGCTCAGCCTCGGCAGCCTGACGTTTAGCGGTCTCCCTGTCATTGATCAGCTCAATGCGCTCAGACAGCTCGTCATCGTCAGCCCCAACAGCGAGTATAGCCTCTATCAGCTCTGGCTTTCTCAGCGCGTCCGTAACATCCAAGCGCAACTCTTTTGCAAGCTCCAACAACTGCGGTTTTTTCAACGCTTTCAAATTCATGGCCAGTCTAGAGTACTGCTTTCCCACTGTTCCAAAAAAATGTTTTGCGCGAATAACCCACGCGGCAAAAACAGACGCCCTACCAGCTATCCTCAGAAGCCTGGTAAAACTCAGTGAAGAAAAGTTTCGCACTCACCCTTGACCGCCGTGAATTCTGCGAAGGCCGAAGCCGCCTTGACGTCCGTGGTGTTGGGTCTCGCACCGCTGGCTCCAGGTGTCACGAAGTTGTCATCCGACCGCTGCCAACCAGTTGTTAGGACCGAGCGCGGGCACCCGGTCCTTTCTCCGTGGCCTCCAACATACGATGGGTAGCGTGTATGAAGCGAGCGGCCAGCCGGTGTTGCAGCCGTGAAGAAGTCTAGAGCAGTAGGGTAACGTAACTGTTTACTTCATAGCGAGAGGTGAGCCGAAGCCAAAAAAACATACAATGCCCCGACGGGCGAGGTTACAATACAGGACAGGAGCAGAGCGACCGCATGGATTCGCTGCTCAGACAGGAATGAATATCAGCGTTTGTGCTGCTTCTTTTATACCCAAAAAACGCCCCCAAGAGTAACACGCCACGAAATCTCAGACACACACACGCACAGTCTTTCCAAGATCGCGAGTCATCTTCGCCCCTCGTGGCGTCCGAGAGAGGGGGGAGAGTGTCCTTGAAAGGTGCCGGGGTCGCGCTATCAACTCTGATCGCGCTGATAGCGAAACGTCTAAGCCGGGAAGGTCAGGGCGGGATTCTCCGACGCGCAGGTGCCTGAAGGGTGTGGCGCTGGCAGCCGCCGGAGGCACATTGCAAAGCGAGGTGACTGACCCGGCATGTCGAGACACGAAGTACGATTCACCGACACGTGGGCGCACATGGTAGATTCCCACGTGGTCGCTGATGCGGAAAAACACGTGTTGCTGGCCGATTCGTAACATCCCTCAATCAGTTCAGTTCAGACACTTCCAGAATTCTCATTCGCTAATATGCTCCCTCTTATTCACTTACATGGAACTATATGGAATATTTCTTTGCTCAGTCATGCTGAATGGATCTTGTTCTAGTTATAGTAACTTCTTTTTACCTGCTTGCCTTACTGTATAGAGAGTATGCTGTTTATATGACTCTTTTGTTGTTTTCCATTTTATGGATTGCTGTTATAAGGTTACACGATTATCTGTAGTGTGCAGATGTTCTGTTTCATCGGTACGATGTAATTACCAATTCTGGTGTATCCTGTCAGTTTTGTTTGTGTTCATTGCATGTAGTGTATACGCTATCTACGTTTTGTAGTGATTTGTACGGTATACTTTGTAATATACATTCTAAAAGTTATTTTTTTCTACCTTTTATTTTATACGCGGTCAAAGTGTTCTTTGCTTTCAATTTTTCTTCTTTTTTTTTACCTGTATCCATCTGTGTACCAGCACCAAGGCCTCACGGCTGTTCCTGGGCACAATAAATATACATGATTGATTGATTGATTGATTATTATTATTATCTTGTGCCGAGATGTTTTTTACGGCAGACAGGAGTATTTTCGATGCACATCGTGCAAAAAACGTGCGCATTCCAAATGTATTCAGCTGCCCGACATGGAGCTGCAAGCTGTGAAGACTGGTGAGAGGCCCTTCCAGTATAATCTGTGCCTGTGTTCGGCGTCGGAGGTGGTGAGTAGGCCTAGTGACGATTTCGTACACGAGAGCCTGCCGGCCACGCAGCCACCCGATCCTCAGAACAGCGCTCCTCGACCAGGCGACCTTGGAGAGGACGCGACCGACATCCGCGAAATGCTGCTCCACGCTGTCGAGGGCCTTTCATTCCTGACGGACGAGGTGGCAAAGCTACGAGAGGCCAACGACCGCCTGAGCAGGGAGAACGCGCGTGCTTTCGTCCAGCAGTCAGGCATAATTGCTTCTCTGCGGGCGGAGGTTCGCAGGCTTCGAGGGGAGCGGCTCCCGCGGTTACCGCGGGCCGGTCCCTTGCCTCCCGAGCTGCCTGCCCCCTTCGACACATGAGCTCAACGTGACGATGGCGACCCCTTCCACGCAGCGAGTGGACCTTTCATCCTTTGCCACTGTTGTGGCGAAGATAAACGCAGCGTCTACGCTTTCAGCGAACGAGCAGCTGACCCCAGCCCCTTCCGAGGCTTGCCTTTTGTTAAATGATGCATCCGGCAAGCCACCTTCCAACGACTCGGCCCAGTCAAACAAACGCAGAGGGAGTGCAGTGTGTGTGGGTGCGTCAGATGCGTGTAGCATCTCCGTCGTTCGTCCATCTAAGCGTCCGAGACACATCTTCGTGTCTAAACTGTCACCGTGCACCACTTCAGCCCAACCGACGGAGCATCTTTCGACGGTACATGTCATACCTCTGGCTTGTCAGCGGCTGAAGACTAAGTACAGTTCATATTCTTCCTTCTGCGTTACGGTCGATGAGGACTCCTTCGAGCGTTTGAGCGATCCTTTGTTATGGCCGAAGGGCTGCCTTTTCAAACCTTTCCGCGGAAAGCTGCATGCCGAAATGTTCTATTCCACTGATGTCCCACAGGATGAAAAAAACTAACAATAGGGTGGACATTTATATCAAAATGCGCGCGGCCTTCGCACTAAAGCGTCCGAATTTCTTGCTAATGTACTTTCCTCAAATTTTCCAATTATTGTAATTTCTGAATCCTGGCTCTGTAGCGACATTAGCTCAAATGATTATTTCCCTCCAAATTACCAAGTTTTCCGCAAAGATAGGAACTTTACTGGGGCTAAACAAAAGGGAGGGGGCGTATTAGTTGCGGTCGATTGTGGTCTTCAGTGTAAGAGGCGTCAAGACCTTGAGGGCGACAATGAGTGTGTCTGGCTGGACATCCGACTGACTCGGGGCGAGAGGCTCTTAATAGGGGCGTTATATATTCCCCCCGATGTTCCTATTTCTTCGTTCAATGAGCTACTTACTTCTGTAGAAGAAGTTTGCGCTTCACACCAAAATCACCATTTTATCATTCTGGGGGATTTCAATGCACCTGGTGTACAATGGGACAGTCTAACTAACCAGCATTACAATTATTACGTACAGCAAAAATCTCGCATTGTTTTAGACTTCCTAGATTTCACATCCATGGCACAACTGAATAACATCAAAAACTGCTCCGAAAATATCTTAGACCTCTGCTTCTCAAACATTCAGAACGCGCGAGTATCAATGGTGGATATCTCTCTTGTCAAACCCGACAAGCTTCATCCTCCATTTTCAATTTCGGCTCCCGTTTCGATTCGGCATTGTGGTACCTCACTAAAGTATAATGAACGCTCTCCCTTCTGTTATGCACGTGGGGATTACATTGGCTTGTATAGCTTTTTTTTTCTTCGTTTGATTGGTCGGAATTTCAAAAACTCTCTGATTGCAATGCACAGGTCGAACGGTTCACCGGAATTGTGAAAAGCGGTATGGACCAATTGATTCCCAAGTATAAACCAAACCACTCCAAGCACCCACATTGGTTTTCGAAAGAACTTCGTACGACTCTTAAATTAAAAGACCGCTGCCACAGAAAGTATAAGAAAACCGGGAGTGACGAATGGAAACAGAACTTCTGCTCTTACCGTAAATTATGTAAAAACCTTTATGAGCAGGACCAGCCCTTCTATCTCAATTCTGTAGAGAGCAGTGCGAACTCTCAGCCTGAAACATTTTGAAGATACATCCGGTCCCGTAAGAACAACTCACATGATCTTATCAATCTTGTAGATTCCACTGGGGAAGAAGTTCATAATGTCGCCAACCACTTTGCTCAGCACTTCAGTGCCACATGCGGCCAGCGTGACGTCTCTGAAATGAACATATTGTTAAATCGCGTAGAGGGCTCTAGCTTAGTGCTTTTGGACGAGCAGTTGGTTTTGGAGAGCCTAAAGTGCATGAAACCGTCATTGTCGTGTGGAGCTGACGGAATACCTCCAGCTATTCTCAAAACATACGGCAGCATTTTTGTACCTGTTTTGACGGTGATATTTAACCAGTGTCTAAAAACAAACGTGTTCCCTCTCGCGTGGAAAATTTCTCGGGTGCGTAGTATTTTCAAGTCAGGCTCCAAATCGGATGCAACAAACTACCGAGCAGTTTCTCTCCTTTGTGCTTGTTCCAAGCTGTTTGAGACAGCGCTGTACAAATTACTGTCAAGTTCTGTACAGAATCTTCTTGTAAGTAAACAGCACGGCTTTATATCAGGAAGGTCGACAACAACTAATCTCTCCTGCTTCATGGAGCAGGCCTCGGCAGCCATTTTTGAGAGGGGCCAGCTCGACGTTGTCTACTGTGATCTGAGCAAAGCATTTGACGTTGTCTGCCACACGCTGTTACTTAAAAAATCTTTTACAGGTAGGAATTGATACACCACTCGTGGCATTGTTGGGTAGTTATCTAGATAACCGGTTCAGTTTCGTTAGCGTTAACGGGCAGACGCCTGCTCTGTACAGATCAACAAGCGGTGTGCCTCAAGGCTCCGTGTTGGGGCCTCTCTTGTTCTCCATTTTTGTTAATGATGTGTCAGCCGCAATTAAGATGTCTTCTTTCCTTCTTTACGCTGACTACATTAAAATATTCAGACGGATTGAGTCCATTAATGACTGCATTGCCCTGGAGCAAGATATATCCTCGGTTTCCAAGTGTTGCTCAGAGAATAGATTAAATCTTAACTCTACAAAAACAAAGGTCATGTCTTATAGCAGGAAAACTAACCGCACTTTATTTTGCTACAGTATTAACGGCGGTTACGTGTCTAGATTTGAAGAAATCAGAGACCTCGGCGTGCTTTTCGACAGTGCCTTAACTTTCTCACCTCATGTCACTCAACTTACTAGGCGGGCGCTACGCTCTCTTGGGGCTGTATTTAGGTTTTCTCGAGAATTCCGGTTTCCTTCTTTATTCCTAAAACTATTCAGAACGCTTTGTATTCCGCAACTAGAATATGGTTCTGTCGTTTGGAATGGAACCTGTAGTTCCAACTGTCAACGTATAGAGCATGTACAAACCAAATTTTCATCAATATTTAGGCATCGTTTACCTTCCGAGTCTATCCCTATAACTGTTTCTCTAAGTTCCCGGCGGACCCACTCAGACCTTCTTTTGATGTACAAATTGTTTCATGGTATTATTTTATGCCCGGAACTACTTGAATTAATCAGTTTTCGCGTTCCACAAAAAGCTACAAGGCTCGCCCACCCTTTTAAAGCAGTTGTAGCTCTCAGCACACGTTCTCCTCTTCAAAAGATGCAGCATCTGCATAATGTTCCCTCCGAGAAGCTCGATATCTTTCAGCGTCCTCTTCGGGAGTTTTTGGCCGGGTTGTTAGCTCTGACACACTAGGTTCATCTTGGCAGTGCTCTTTTTCTTCACTTATCGTCCTGACGTGTGCATTGACTTCACCGAGCTTGTTCTTGTTCCTGGTTATTCGTGTATTGTGCTGATACTGCGACGGTCATTATCGTAGAATTTTTCTTTTTCTGCCATTTTTATTATTAAAAGTTGCCATATCCACTTCATGCGTCCATTTGAAACTGAAAATGTACGCTTCCCGAATCTTGTAAAAACTTTCTTCTTTTCACTCACCCTTCCGTGTAGTTAGGCTTATTGTAAGATGTGTTCTTGCAATTGACCAGACATTACAGTTTCTATTGATTGTGTAATGTTGCCTAAAATTACAGTATGGTATTTTTATTCTTCTTTGAAGTTGTAGTTTCTTCTTATTTTTTGCTCACTCACTGTTCTTTTGCCAGCTGTTGATGCATTTCATTGCTGTCTTATACCTTTTCTGTGCGCCAGCACGACTTGATTGTGTAAAGTCGGTTGGATAGCACTATTTTATTTCTAATCTTATTTGCCATTTTTTGTAGGTCTTTCTTTCTTTCTTTTCTTTTTTTTTGCTCACTGAGTGTTTATTAGCAAATTGTTGATGTACTACAGTGCTGCATTTTCACCTCTGAGTGCTCCAGCACGAAGGCCTCCGCTGTTCCTGGGCACTATATTAAACATTGATTGATTGGTTGATTGATTATTATTATTATTATTATTATTATTATTATTATTATTATTATTATTATTATTATTATTATTATTATTATTATTATTATTATTATTATTATTATTAATATTATTATAAAAAGGCACACCCACATCTCATTTGTCGGATCATTGGCGTTCATGCTCCTCGCGCGCCTGTCAGCCCCATTTCGATAAAACAGTTGTATTATTCCGTCATCGCATTCAGTTTAAGTGAGAGAATATAGAGGCAGTTAACATAACCAGGTTTGGTGATAAGTGTGTTTGTCAGCCCTCTGTACGTCCACATGAGAAAGAAGCGGCTTTCCTTGATTGTTGTTAAACGTCGAAGCAAGGGTAAATCGTTCCTGTTATCTATTTCAGCGTTTGAGTGTGATTCTCACCATAGCGCATGCGCAGATTTAAATTTTAATATATAAATGTTTCTTCTTTTTCAATAAATGTCAGTTGATAGTTAGCGCTCGTCCTGTCTGGTTGGCGTCGGATTGCCGCCGCGAAAGCGGGAGAACAACGGATAGCCAATCTCCGGCACTGGGCAACGTTTTCAGCATGGTCAACAGCGCACCCAAAGGGCGTCTTTGGCGCATGAACTTAAGAAATCGAAGCACAGAGCGCATTCAGAGCAAGCCTCTTCATCATGTTAGGGCACCGTGATGGGCACAACATCGTTCGACACAACATCGTCACCGGTAACCGGTATCGAAAGCGCCACAAACTATGCTTGAATTCGCCGCCACTGGTGCACTTCTTGGCGTGGAAAAGGTTCACTGGCCGTCACTGTGAGGACGCTGTGCGGGTGTAAGGGCGGGTGCTCTGAAGCAAGCGTGGAAGCACGAATAGGCTGTGAGTGGCTGTCGAGAATAGAGCCGTGCAGCCGTTGATTGATCCTATCCGCCCTGCGTCTGCAGGTTAGAACAAGCCTCCGCGTGCCACCCTGCGTCTGCCGCCTGTGCCTGCCTCGGGAGTGCCAGAACCAAGAGGCGCAGACAGCGCCCGCAAACACTGTCCGCCGGTGGCATTGCTCGACAAACCCAGCGGGGGCAGTGAGAAATGGCGCACGCGCGATCCAATATCGCCAACCCGGGAGCAGATGCTCGAAGGCGCCCCCATGGGTGCCACTCTGGCCGTTGCTTTGAAAATTGTCGCTTGCACCGGCCATTCTTCAAGCGTACTTCCACCGGAGGCACGATGCGGGTGAACGAACGACCCTGGGGCGGAGGACAGGCCGAGGAGAATTTCCCAATATTAGCCCTCCCCTCACCCGATGCCCGCGCTCTGTGTCGCCTCTCGTCAGCTTTAATGGTGCGCAGCGGAAGAGATTCATGCCGCCGGTGTTTCCCGGCGCAGCAATTTCACCCGAGGCACGACGCGCTCTGGTCGGGGCGGAATCGCCAAGCAAGACATGAATCGTGTCAGCAATAACGCAATGCAAGAAGTTGAGAAGAATTTATCGATGACCGTCTAATTTTGTGGCGGCGATATCGGGCCTCCCCTTCTAGAGAAATCTAGGTGATTCAAAACTGGGTCGTTTTCCCGGGTTCGGCTAGAGCCACTAAAAACAGGCATAGAAAAATCGCGGCTTGTTCGGTCTGGCCGGCTGCATTTTAGCGGGCACATAAGCGCAGCCATGTTGGCCGACGTGACGTCACTGGGCATCGCTCGCCTTTTCGGCGTACCGGCGTTATGTGGGAATTGTGCAATTATTTAGGACTGTCGCTGTGAATGACGACTCATCGGACGCCTAGCTATTGTGCGCGAACCTTCAGAGAATACTTTTGTGCCGAAAAATGACCCTTAAATCTTCGGAAAAGCGCCCATCCCCAAACTCCTGTTCACGCGTGTTATAGCTCTTTGGCGGCATTTTTCCCCGATTCGCACGCACACAGCAACCATGTATATTGCCGCGAACCATGTACGGGTTTGTTTATTTATTGTTTGTTTTTAATGCCCGGCCGCGCGCGGCTTTGTTATCTGTGTCCCATGCGAGGCGCGTGTTCCATTCTTTATTTTTATGCCGGACGGGATATCTCATTCAGATAAGCAGACTGTTTCGCCCTAACACGTCGCTAGCCCAGAATAATCTTCTGTGATGTACAATGTTCTGGATGTGAATCGACGGTTCCACAAACACTCGCGCCGAAAGATAAAAGCCTGCAGAGCAGACGCCGCGGCATTCCTTTCGACGACACTCGCCCGCGCAAGTCAATTTGTTGACCGCTGCTTCGCCGCCACTGTATTCTTTCGAGTTGTTAGGGGAGCACAAGTTCGCTCCAATAAACTTGTTTTTCCTTGAAGACAACTGCGCCGTCTTTGGCCACGTGACAATATCAGGGGTGGCAACAGCGCGGGCCGCACGCGAGGAAATATTATGCGGACCCTAGCAAGACGTCACAACCTCCCTCCCGTTGTCACTTCTGAAGGCTGACATGGCATTCATTAGACAGGAGCAATTGAAGCAAGAACGCTTCCAGTTGTCATTGCTACTCATCTTCACACTTCACAAAATAACGTTTTCACTGCCTTTCTTTGCACCGGTCCCAATAAATCACCCCCCCCCCCCCCCCGACCTATACCTATTTGCCGTGCAGCCCTTGCCGTTTCGACTTCATGCAACTCGGCCTCCTCCACCTCGAAAGATTACCGATCCCTGACGATAATCGGACGGCTTTTAGCCACTGGTTGCCACAATTTTATCTCAGGAGCATGCACGGGTTCATTCGCAGACGGATTATTAACAGAGTTACGTCGAAGCTGCAGCGTAGAAGCTGCAGCCTCCGGCACCACGTACCTGCCGCGACGGCTTATATCTGATGCAACAACGTGCATAACACAGTCCTGCGCTGGGACGGAGCACATGCAATGCTTACTAAATCCAGGTTTCTGCGCTGGTAACGAATAGGAAGGGCGGGTTAGCGGCAGCGCCGAACGGCGGGGCTCCGGAGACGCCGGCGGTGCGATGAAAGGCGTTTGGTGCACAGTACGCCATGGCAAAACTGACATGCGCTGACTAGAAAAGGATCTGGAGCCCCCGCTCCGATCGGCTAGGTTAACGGGGACTCACCCAATTATATTCCTACGGCACTTACAAATTCATGACCCACTGGCTTAAAAAGCATCGTGTACCGATACAAAACGTTTTGCAGATACATGACAGTGTTCTTAACGGCCCAGTGTGTACGTTTAGAAATATATGATTTCTTTACTAAAATAAAAAATCAACAAGAAATACGTTTCGCTGTTTGTTAACCCGGGGTACGTTCTTAGCAGTCAGTTCTGGAGACCATAAACCAAAATGTTATGTAAAACAAAGCATAAACCAAAATGTAAGCGTTAGTTAACATTCAGTCATTGCATTATTAATTTGATCACTGGAATGCATTTTGACATAGCTATCACAGATCTCTGCGCCACTTTCATTTCATTTCATTTTACTCTCAGGGCCGTTCAGGCGTTACAGAGAGGAGTGGGGTAAAAAAAAGGCAAAGTACATAACAAACAATGGAGGGTTCAGTAAAAATGATTGGAAATTGCAGACTTGAATTTTTACAGTTCTGTCGTAGATACGATGCCTGTAGGAAGACTTCCAGTCCACACTGGTTTTCGGGAGGAATAAGCCGAAATAAAGGTTTGTGTGGCTACTTGGCACACCTACTTTTAAATGGTGGTCAAGGTGGGTAGACATGCATGCAGGGGTGCTGAAAAGAGACTGTTTTAGAGTTTTGTTGTCGTAAAAAATTTGTGGAAGAGGCACAATCGTGAAATGAGAACTTGGAATATGTCTCCGTTCCGCCTGAAGCCACTCATCATTCTTTCTGATAGACTGCGTAATCTCATTACAGGTTATAAGGTTGCGAACTTGCAGAATTCTTTTAAGCGGGAATGACGAGATGCATTCTTTTAGGGAGATGCTCTTTTATTCTTCAATAGCAGTACTCCCCTTCCGAAACGATTAGTAATAGTAGTTGATGAGCGACTGGCAGTAGCAAGTGAGAATTTATTTCCGAAAAAACAGGGCTAATAGAAACAAAAAAGCAGAACAAGCAGAAAAGATGAGCCCAGATGGGGCATTGTGGGGCCTTTCAGAATGTGTTATCTACTTTGGTGCTGCAAGGTCGGGGGTAAAAGTTCTGGCATCAGGATGAAATACGTATCATACCCTAACATTTTTCTCTGGTATGTCTATTATCGATCATTACTAAGATGCGCCAAAAAGCGCAAACTTGTACGCTCTACGCGTCGTGAACAACTGACGATTCAAGCAGGCACCACTGCGCTAGCTACATTTGCAGTGATGACATGTTTGGCTGTGAAACGTCCGACGTAGAAGGCGATGTTTAGAGTGAAATTTGCCCTTCGGTTTTCGGCTTATTGGATGGCTGAAAGCAGCAAACAGCAGAAATGGTTTGCTTATGAACCTTGCGCGAAATAATTTAAAGCCTCGTAATAGGGCTTTTAATTATTCTGCGTACTTCCTTGAAAGCGCACTTATGAAAAATATATTCGCTCGTTCTTGCCTCGGAGTACTCCTGCGCGTTGAGGCGCACCGTTTACTGCAGAGTGGCGGAGTGATTTATTTCGCCTGGGGATCTTTAACGTTCGTCGAAACTCTACGCATGAGCATTTTCGTTTATATTCTGCATCAGAGAAGCGGCTGCCATGTCCGCGATCCAACCCGCATCCTTACGGTCAACTGCCGACGGCTTAGCCACTGGAGCCACTCGTGCGGGTCACACTTGTTAAGTTGTTATACTTTACAGCTGTGCGGCTTTATAAAGCGCATTGTGAAATTCAACGAGGTCATACGTCTCGTGTGCGGGCCTTCGCCGCTGCGCAGTGCAGCAATCTTCGGGCCTGATTGCCCCTACACTGTCCGAACGAAGGGAGGACAAAATTGGCGCAGGCTGGCCAGAGTGTGACATTTATTTGCGCAGCCTCCCACTCTGTTCATACGACTATCAGCACCAACAAACCATTTCAATATCGGATTTTGAAGGTACGTTGCGCTTGCTGTGAACACAGAGACGGGCACGAGAAACCATGTTACACCAACTATCCCGACATCAAGCTTTACTGAACTCAATATCGGAGCGCATCCCTTGCCCCATGTTGCAACCACGAAGAAAGCGCTGTAGTGTTCTGATTAATCTTTCTCTTTTCTTTTCTTTTCTTTTCTTTATTTATTTGTCGTCACAAAAGTGGGAGGTGATTAGGGTGAAAGCCGTTCTGCGACGGCTTGAGGGTCCCTTGGCCACCCGCGGCAACGACTGGCGCCGATCACAAGCAAACACACATAGTCGGCATGAACAATTTCTGGAATTATTCAAGAGTACGCGAGAACAATCATCAAAACAACACTTACACAGCTACAACTGCAACTGCAAGTACGATAAATACGGGAAAAAAGTTTACAAATACAAGCGCTAAACAATTTTACATGCTTTAGTCTCAGAACTTGACATAAATCAAACAAATCATAATATACTTTTACAGGAATTCGCAAAACGTACAGGCACATCTTGTTCAGGTTATAGAAGGGTGGAATAGAAAAAGATATACAAGCATTTAGGAAACGATGCAAAAACTATATGCGAGTTCCGCGAAAATAATAAAGGACAAGACAGTTTCAGAAAGATGCAATGACAGCAAGGAGTATTAAAAGCACCTTCGTGTTAGGCTGTGTATAAATTAGTTAAATAAGCAGTGCGTAGCAATGTCAGCTCTATTCCCTGGCTACCAAACCGATTCAGCAAACGTGGCAGGTTATTTTCAAGCATTTGCATTGCATAGTTTGTGAAAGATTTTGGAACCTTCCATTTCTCTGCTTTTCTAGTTTTGTACAACAGTTCATTATTATCCAAATCAACTATTTCAGTTAATAAGGGCTAGTCAATTATTAAGGGCTAATCATTAAGGGCTAATCAGCTTTTTCAGTTAATGAGGGGAAAAGTGCGTGAGAGATCACGAAGCTCATGGTACGCAAATGAGCAAAGGCACTAATGACATTGATCGCGCATTATAAACAACGGGTGGTCGAACAGTCTGTTTCGTCGCGAACGGCTAACCGTTTTATCTTTTTTCGATCAGTTCCGGTTCTGGTTCAGAGGGCTAAAAATATAACGGTTAGGGTCTGCGTTGAGTTCCAGCGAAAATACCGGTTCGGTGCAGGTTCGACACACCGGGTTAAACAAGTGTCACGGTAGTTTCGTGTAACCATACGCACTCCTTAGAGGGCAACGTATTAATAATAATCAATCAATCAATCAATCAATCAATCAATCAATCAATCAATGTTTATTATAGTGCCAGGACCAGCGGAGGCCTTCGTGCTGGAGCACTCAGAGGGGAAAATGCAGCACTGTAGTACATCAACAATTTGCTAATAAACACTCCGTGAGCAAAAAAAACTACAAAAACGGCAAAGAAGATTAGAAATAAGATAGTGGAATCCAACCGACTTTACACAATCAATTCGTGCTGGCGCACAGAAAAGGTATAAGACAACAATGAAATACATCAACAGCTGGCAAATGAACAGTGAGTGAGCAAAAAATAAGAAGAAACTACAACTTCAAAGAAGAATAAAAATACCATAGTGTAATTTTAGCCAACATTACAAATCAATAGAAAATGTAATGTCTGGTCAATTGCAAGAAGACATCTTACAATAAGCGTAACTATACGGAAGGGTGAGTGAAAAGAAGACAGTTTTTACAAGATCCGGGAAGCGTACATTTTCAGTTTCAAATGGACGCATGAAGTGAATATGGCAACTTTTAATGATAAAAACGGCAGAAAAAGAAAAATTCTATGATAATTACAGCCGCAGTATCAGCACAATACACAAGCTCGGTGAAGTCAATGCACACGTCAGGACGATAAGTGAAGAAAAAGAGCACTGCCAAGATGAACCTAGTGTGTCAGAGCTAACAACCCGGCCAAAAACTCCCGAAGAGGACGATGAAATATATCGAGCTTATCGGAGTGAACATTATGCAGATGCTGCATTCTTTGAAGAGGAGAACGTGTGCTGAGAGCTCCAGCTGCTTTAAAAGGGTGGGCGAGCCTTGTAGCTTTTTGTGGAACGCGAAAACTGATTGATTCAAGTAGTTCCGGGTATAAAATAATACCATGAAGCAATTTGTACATGAAAAGAAGGTCTGAGGGGGTCCGCCCGGAGGTTAGAGAAACAGTTATAGGGATAGATTGATTGTAGGGTTTAACGCGCCGACGCAACGCAGGCGATGAGGCGCGCCGTAGTGGAGGGCTCCGGATTAATTTTGACCACCTGGGGATCTTTATCGTGCGCCGAAATCTCGTACACACGGGCGTTTTTGCTTTTCGCCAGTTATAGGGATAGGCACCGATTAAAAACAACAATCAATCAATCAATCAATCAATCAATCAATCAATCAATCAATCAATCAATCAATCAATCAATCAATCAATCAATCAATCAATCAATCAATCAATCAATCAATTAATCAATAAACCTTTATTTTCGGTGCCCAGGAACAACCCTAGGGTCTTGGTACTGGTACACCATATACAAGCATTCATAAAAACAAACTAAAATCAAGACAACACAACACAGAAAACCTTTTATGTGAAAGAAACAATAAAGTGAAAATAGTTACAGAAATCCCAGAAAGCAAAACAGCAAAAAAAAAGAAGCCTAGTGTTAGAAGCCATGACACCCGGCCAGGAAAACGCTGAAGGCACATGAAAAATTGAAAATACACAAGCAAATACTCAATGAACATGACGGAGATAGATTATACACATAAAACAAAGGTTTTCTAACAAAATGTTAGGAAATTTCAAAATGGAAAAACGAAGTTCAGCGTTACAAGCCCTGACACTTAAACCGACAGAAATTCAAGCAACACAAAATCAGGAAAAGTGAAAAACAAACAAGCAAGATGATGATTTGCATAAAATAAATACGGAACAGAAATACGGCACATAAATGACATAAAGGCACTTCAGCTACAACAGTTTTCAATTTATTAGAGAACAAACACAAAGAGCTCTGGAATATATCAAGACGATCGGAATATTCATTATATGCACATTGTATTCTGCAGATGAACGAGCGTCGTCTACTTAAAGCATCTGTTCTGAGAGTTCGAAATCTTCGGAAAAGTTTGTTCGGCAAGTTGACATTGATAAGTGCAACCAAGTCATCACACAAAATATCACCATGAAGAAGTTTATAAAGAAAGATAATGTCAGCTCTCATTCGTCGACACCAAAGGGAAGGAATACTTTTGAGACAAGACCCAAACAACAGAACCATGTTCGAGATGAGGTAAGCAGAGAGCCGAATACAACTTTAAGAAAGGAAGATGACTTTTAAACTCTCTAGAATACCTGCAAACAGCACCCAGACATCGAAGAGAGCGTCCGGTAATTTGTGTAACGTGGGAAGAGAAAGTCAGAGAAGAATCAAATAGTACTCCCAAGTCACGAATTTCGGTCACCCTCGGCAGTACAGTGCTTGCTATTTGATAGGAGTATTGCAGCTGTTGAGTTTTCCTACTATAGGAAACAACTTTCGTTTTTGAGGGGTTCAAAATTAAGTCGTTTCTGGTGCACCAACGATGGAATGACAGGATATCAGCCTGAAGAGAATTACAGTCCTGAACATTACGCACTTCTCTGAAGATTTTCATATCATCAGCATACAACAAAAAAGAAGAATTTTGAATGGCAGAAGCAACATCATTAATGAAAATGGAAAAAAGAAGGGGGCCCAGAACGGAGCCCTTGGGTACACCACTGGTTGCTTTGTACCTAAATGATGTTTGACCGTTAACACTTACAGAGCAATATCGCTCCTGGAGATAGCAACGTATAAGACCCACTAAAGAAGCGTGAACATCTAACAGAATGAGCTTGGCAAGCAATAACGAGTGGTTGACTACATCAAAGGCCTTGCTCATGTCACAGTAGACCGCATCAAGCTGGCTTCTACCAACGACTGCTGGGACAGCCTGCTCCATGAAGCATGCGAGGTTTGTGGAAGTTGAGCAACCACGCATGAAGCCATGTTGATTAGGAATGAGGACGTGTTTAAGTGAGAAAGACAAGACCGTATGAAGATTGATTGATTGTGGGGTTTAACGCGCCGACGCAACGCAGGCGATGAGGCGCGCCGTAGTGGAGGGCTCCGGATTAATTTTGACCACCTGGGGATCTTTATCGTGCGCCGAAATCTCGTACACACGGGCGTTTTTGCTTTTCGCCTCCATCAGAAAAGCGGCCGCTGCGGCCGGGAATCGAACCCGCGACCTCGTGCTCAGCAGCGCAACGCCTTAGCCACTGAGCCACCGCGGCGGGTGAGACCGTATGAAGAGATAACTCGACTATTTTAGAGGCAGAACAAAGGAGCGACACTGGCCTATAGTTCATGGGGTCCGTTTTTGGGCCTGGCTTGAAAACAGGGAATACACGAGAGATTTTGCATGAACGAGGGTACGTGCCAGACCGGAGACAGTTATTAAATATTGCGGTGAACACAGGAACGAATTTATTTGCATACGTTTTTAGAATTGCAGCAGGAATACCATCTGGCCCAGAAGAAAACGAGGGCTTTAGCCGCTTGATGCTGGTCCGCACGATGTTCTAATACAATAATAATAATAATAATCAATCAATCAATCAATCATTTATTTGCGTGTCCAGGAACAGGCGGGGGGGCCTTTGTGCTGGCGCACGGAAACAGAAACACACGAAACATAATGTACACATCTCTCAAATACAAAATAAAATACAAAATACAAAGGGAAAAAAAACGAAAGGATAGCTTATGTTGAAGTTACGGAATGAAAGTCATTTAAGTGCATGAACCCAAGGATAAAAGACAACTGCAGAATAAGAGAAGTTGGCAGTTACGTCAATACAAACTCACAGACATGTTTGCGAAACAGAGTAGGGCAGAATAATAATCAATCAATCAATCAATCAATCAATCAATCAATCATGTTTATTTACGTGCCCAGGAACAGCCAGAGGCCTGGGTGCTGGCGCACGGATAGTTACATGAAAACAAAATACAAGAAACATATTGAAAGAAACAAACAAGCGACAACACACACACAAATTGAAGTAGCGAAAATTACAGAAATAAAGCACAGGCGGAGCCTGGGTACAGGTAAAAAAGAAAAAGAAGATGCCTTTGTGGCTCAGCTTATTGTAATGAATACACAACAAGCAGAGAACAAAGTTTAACAGTAAGACGACAAGAACAATGACAAAGTATAGAGACAAATGATAAGACAACCATGATAAGTAAACAGTTTCAAAAACAGGCAACTATATTGGTTAAACAGAACCACAGAGAAACCAAATTTCAGCAATAAAAAAAGAAAAACGAACGACAGAGATATCCTAGATGTTTAACATACTGTGTTCAACAAAGCAGTACGGTAAATTGTAAAGGAGCTTTGAAAGATGTCAAGGCGTTCAGAGAAGCGGTTGTAGCAATTCTGTATTCTGCGCACTGGAGAATGATTGGAGTTGCGCGCAGCGGTCAAGAAAGGGCGATGCGACCTGGTGGGCCTCTGTGGAACACTAAACTCTAAACAGTTAAGCAGGTCTGCACAAGAAAGGTCACCATGAACAATTTTGTGAAGAAATGTAAGGTCTGCACGCATACGTCTGCAGGTCAACGAAGGAATGGAAGGAACTATGGGTAAGTCAGAATCAGGACCCGAACTGTGATTGTGATGACGGTGCTTAAATATGGATAAAAACTTCTTCTGCACACGTTCTATTAATTCACTACTAGATTTGGAGATGCCGTTCCAGGCAACAGAAGCATATTCTAACTGGGGGATACATATTGCATTGTATAGCATTAGAAATGGATCTGGAGAAGAGAATTCCTTTGTAATCCGACACACATTTCCAAGACTTCGGAGCGCTCGCCGGGTGATGAGCCTAATATGAGAAGAAAAAGAGAGGGTACTGTCGAAAAGAACCCCGAGGTCCCTAATCTCCTCAACCCTTTGCAACGGAGCTCCCGCTATACTGTAGGAAAACAGTAGACGATGGGTTTTCCGGCTGTACGTGACAACCTTTGTTTTAGCTGGATTTAAAATTAGACAGTTTTTGCTGCACCAGACCGATAATTCCGACACATCCCTCTGCAAGGCACAGCAGTCCTGAAAACTGCTAATGTGCCTAAATAGTTTGACATCATCAGCATAGAGAAGAAATGAAGATTTTGTTAACACTGTTGACACATCATTGATAAAGATAGAAAACAATAGTGGACCCAGCACAGAACCCTGAGGTACACCACTCGTTGCAGTGTAAACACTAGACCTTTTGAAGTTTACATCTACGTAAAAGGACCGGTCAAGGAGATAGTTGGACAACAAGGCAACAAGACTTGCATCAACACCGGACATAGTAAGCTTGTTAATTAATAATTTATGGTTCACTACATCAAACGCCTTACTGAGGTCAAAATAAATTACATCCAACTGGCCGTTTTCACAAACTGCAGCCGAAGCCTGAGTCATGAAGCTTGCAAGATTTGTAACCGTCGATCGACCCGAGAAAAAGCCGTGCTGATTTGGTATCAGAACGTTCTTGACGCAGGCAGCAAGAACGTTGTGCAGAGCTGACTCAAAGAGTTTTGAGGCGACACAAAGGAGTGAGATTGGGCGATAGTTGGTAACGGCTGACTTATCACCAGACTTAAATATTGGAAAAATTCGAGCAATCTTCCATGCACGAGGAAACTTGCCGAAAAGCAAACAGTTATTATAAATGGAAGTTAAGACAGGCACAAAAATGTTGCCGTAAGCCTTCATGAGGGCTGCTGGAATTCCGTCTGCACCACAGGAAAATGACGGTTTCATCCGTTTAAGGCTATCATTGACAAGTTTTTCATCGAACATAAGTGTACTAAAATTAGACATATTATTAAACGATAGGCGTTCGTCGGGACCATCTGGCAGTTGAAAGACAGAATGAAAGTACTGAGCAAAGCTCGTGGCGACATCCTCAACCTGTTCCCCATCGGAATTAATCAGACTAATGTGTTCTTTAGACACCTTAGAACGGCCGCGTACATACCTCCAGAAGTCAGCCGGTTTCTGAGACGCAGAAGCCTCTAACGACTCTATATAGAGCTGGTGGTCACGCCGGTAGAGGCTTTTACAAAGTGAGCGATACCGACTAAAATCCGCTTTCCACTTGTCAAGCCCAGACCGCTTGGCCTTTTTGTGGGCACTGTCCTTAAGTTTAAGCGAACTTCGAAGTTCTTTAGAGAACCAGTGGGGAAATTTGGAATGAACAGGCTTATAAAAAGGGATGTACTTTTCCATGCCACTCCTGACAATTTCGGTAAAACGTCGAACCTGTTCGTCAACATCATTGACATCAAAAACACTAGACCATTCAGCAGATGAATAAAAGTGATAGAGCCCAACATAATCTCCACGCTTGAAAGCATATCGCGGGACTGCACAATCGTCAACACCACCATAGCAATGGTGGGCAGCGACAGAGATAGAGACAATAAGAGGGGGGTGAAACTTGTCGGGGCGTACAAGAGATATTTCGGAGGCACACACTTGTACGTTTTTCAAGTTCGAGAAGCACACATCTAGGACATTACCACAGAAGTTTTCTATGTGGCAGAACTGCTGCAAGGAGGTGAATGATTGAAAATCTAATAACATGGTGCATTTCTGCGCTGCATAATGGTTTTTATGCTGAAATGAAAGACTGTTCCAGTGAATACCTGGGGTGTTGAAGTCCCCAAGTATAATTAGCTTATGGTTGGAGTGTGAATTGGAAACATTTTCAATAGATGTGAGCTTGAGATTATATTCAGCAGGTAAGATATCCGGGGTTATATAGAATGCACCGATGAGCAGCTTCTCGCCCCTCTTGAGGCCTACCTCAAGCCAGACTGATTCCTCAGTCTCGAGGTCTGCACGCCGCACGCATTGCACTGAGCGATCGATGGCAATGAGAACACCGCCACCCTTTTGCTTAGGCCCAGTTAACTTTCTGTCACTTCTAAAAATTTCATAGGTCGGAGGAAAATAGTCGGAAGATGAGATATCATCGCAAAGCCAAGTTTCAGTAATAACAATAGTAGAAAATTTGGAGCACACAACATTTCTAAGAAATTCGGAGGACTTAGTACGTAGACCCCGAGCATTTTGACCACCATAGCAATGCTGGGCAGCGACAGAGATAGAGACAATAAGAGGGGGGTGAAACTTGTCGGGGCGTACAAGAGATATTTCGGAGGCACACACTTGTACGTTTTTCAAGTTCGAGAAGCACACATCTAGGACATTACCACAGAAGTTTTCTATGTGGCAGAACTGCTGCAAGGAGGTGAATGATTGAAAATCTAATAACATGGTGCATTTCTGCGCTGCATAATGGTTTTTATGCTGAAATGAAAGACTGTTCCAGTGAATACCTGGGGTGTTGAAGTCCCCAAGTATAATTAGCTTATGGTTGGAGTGTGAATTGGAAACATTTTCAATAGATGTGAGCTTGAGATTATATTCAGCAGGTAAGATATCCGGGGTTATATAGAATGCACCGATGAGCAGCTTCTCGCCCCTCTTGAGGCCTACCTCAAGCCAGACTGATTCCTCAGTCTCGAGGTCTGCACGCCGCACGCATTGCACTGAGCGATCGATGGCAATGAGAACACCGCCACCCTTTTGCTTAGGCCCAGTTAACTTTCTGTCACTTCTAAAAATTTCATAGGTCGGAGGAAAATAGTCGGAAGATGAGATATCATCGCAAAGCCAAGTTTCAGTAATAACAATAGTAGAAAATTTGGAGCACACAACATTTCTAAGAAATTCGGAGGACTTAGTACGTAGACCCCGAGCATTTTGATAATAGATGTCGAGAGTGTCGTTCAATAATAATAATAATAATAATAATAATAATCAATCAATCAATCAATCAATCAATCAACCTTTATTTTCGGTGCCCAGGAACAACCCTAGGGTCTTGGTACTGGTACACCATACAAAAAAAAAAACACTACAATTAAGACAAGACAACACACAAAAACTATATGTATGACATAAACAATAAAGTAAAAATAGTTACAGAAATCTTAGAAAGCAAAAAAGGAAAAAAAAAAAAGAACAGAAAGTCAAAAAAGAAAAGGCAGGCTTAGTGTTGCAAGCCATGCCACTCGGCCAGCGAAAGGTTCAGTAAATGTGGAAAATAGGAACTATACAAGCAAATATTGAATCAACATGACTTAGAGTATACGTATGTAACCAAGGTTTTCTAACAACATATTAGGAAGTTCCAAAAAAAAAAAAAGGGGGAAAAAGCTTCAGCATTACCAACACTGACACTAAATAAATAATAATAATAATAATAATAATAATAATAATAATCAATCAATCAATCAATCAATCAATCAACCTTTATTTTTGGTGCCCAGGAACAACCCTAGGGTCTTGGTACTGGTACACCATATACAAGCATTCATAAAAACAAACTAAAATCAAGACAACACAACACAGAAAACCGTATATATGAAAGAAACAATAAGATAAAAATAGTTACAGAGATCCCAGGAAGCAAAACAGCAAAACAGCAAAAAAAAAAGGAAGCCTAGTGTTAGAAGCCATGACACCCGGCCAGCAAAACGTTGAAGGCACGTGAAAAATTGAAAATACACAAGCAAATACTCAATGCACATGACGGAGATAGATTATACACATAAAACAAAGGTTTTGTAACAAAATGTCAGGAAGTTTCAAAATGGAAAAACGAAGTTCAGCGTTACAAGCACTGACACTTAAACCGACAGAAATTCAAGCAACACAAAATCAGGAAAAGTGAAAAACATACAAGCAAGATGATGATTTGCATAAAATAAATACGGAACAGAAACACGGCACATAAATGACATAAAGGCACTTAAGTTACAACAGTTTTCAATTCATTAGAGAACAAAGACAAAGAGCTCTGGAATATATCAAGACGATCGGAATATTCATTATATGCACATTGTATTCTGCAGATGAACGAGCATCGTTTACTTAAAGCATCTGTTCTGAAAGTTCGAAATCTTCGGAAAAGTTTGTTCGGCAAGTTGACATTGATAAGTGCAACCAAGTCATCACACAAAATATCACCATGAAGAAGTTTATAAAGAAAGATAATGTCAGCTCTCATTCGTCGACACCAAAGGGAAGGAATACTTTTGAGACAAGACGTGCTGCCGTTTGCGTCTTCTTGTACATGACGGAAACGGTGCCTAAAAATAGAAAGGAACTTATTTTGAACCCTTTCGATGCGGTCACTATTGGACTTGCAAGTTCCATTCCAAACAACAGAACCGTATTCAAGAAGAGGTAAGCACAGAGCCGAATACAACTTTAAGAAAGGAAGAGGACTTTTAAACTCTCTAGAATACCTGCAGACAGCACCCAGACATCGAAGAGAGCGTCCGGTAATTTGTGTAACGTGGGAAGAGAAAGTCAGAGAAGAATCAAATAGTACTCCCAAGTCACGAATTTCGGTCACCCTCGGCAGTACAGTGCTTGCTATTTGATAGGAGTATTGCAGCTGTTGAGTTTTCCTACTATAGGAAACAACTTTCGTTTTTGAGGGGTTCAAAATTAAGTCGTTTTTGGTGCACCAACGATGGAATGACACGATATCAGCCTGAAGAGAATTACAGTCCTGAACATTACGCACTTCTCTGAAGATTTTCACATCATCAGCATACAACAAAAAAGAAGAATTTTTAATGGCAGAAGCAACATCGTTAATGAAAATGGAAAAAAGAAGGGGGCCCAGAACGGAGCCCTGGGGTACACCACTGGTTGCTTTGTACCTAAATGATGTTTGACCATTAACACTTACATAGCAATATCGCTCCTGGAGATAGCAACGTATAAGACCCACTAAGGAAGCGTGAACATCTAACAGAATGAGCTTGGCAAGCAATAACGAGTGGTTGACTACATCAAAGGCCTTGCTCATGTCACAGTAGACCGCATCAAGCTGGCTTCTACCAATGACTGCTGGGACAGCCTGCTCCATGAAGCATGCGAGGTTTGTGGAAGTTGAGCGATCACGCATGAAGCCATGTTGATTAGGAATGAGGACGTGTTTAAGTGAGAAAGACAAGACCTTATGAAGAGATAACTCGAATATTTTAGAGGCAGAACAAAGAAGCGACACTGGCCTATAGTTCATGGGGTCGGTTTTTGGGCCTGACTTGAAAACAGGGAATACACGACAGATTTTCCATGATCGAGGGTACGTGCCAGACCGGAGACAGTTATTAAATATTGAGGTGAACACAGGAACAAATATATTTGCATACGTTTTTAGAATTGCAGCAGGAATACCATCTGGCCCAGAAGAAAACGAGGGCTTTAGCCGCTTGATGCTGGCCCGCACGATGTTCTCATCCAATTGGAAACAAGCGGAGTAACCGTCCTGGTGACAAGAGACGCTGCCGTCATCACTACCACCGCTACGCCCAAACAAAGAAGAAAACTGACGAGCAAAGCAGTCGGCCGCATCTGCAACCTCATCGCCGTTGGAATCCAGTAGACGAATAGATTCTTTCGTTGTACTAGATCTAGAATGAATGTACTTCCAGAAGGCTCCCGGCTGATGAGTTGCTTTAGCTTCAACTGACGCCAGGTACAAAGCATGATCACGTTTGTGCAATATTTTGCATAGGGCACGTAGGCGCCGGAACTCCTGAACGAACTGATTCGCACCAGAGCGCTTCATCTTTCTGTGCGCGCGTTCTTTGAGTTTCAGGGCATCCCGCAATTCAGAAGAAAACCAGTGTGGGAACTTGAACTTCTTTGGTAAATATTGCGGGATGTATTTCTTCATACCCAAAAGCACAATCTCAGTAAAACGGTCAACTTGTTCATTGACATCAGAGTGGTCAATGACTGTTGACCAAGGGGCAGCAGAAAATTAGCCATACAGTCCAACGTAATCTCCCCGGGCGAAAGCGTAGCGAGGTTGCGCATTGCTTGAAATTACAGAACGGTGGAGCATTGTAGGAAGGCAACAGGAAATAGAAAGAGGAGGATGATATTTGTCGGGTATTACTAAAGCACAATCAGAGCGCGACACATTAACGCCATCGAAGTTTGAAAAGCACAGGTCCAGAATGTTTCCACTGCAGTTTTTTATGTGATTACGCTGTGCCATGGAAGTGAAAGACGAAAAATCTAGTAACCTATTACCCTTCTGTTGAAAGTGGTGGTTGTAGTGGGAACAGGTGAGGTGGCTCCACTGAACGCCAGGAGCGTTAAAATCTCCAAGGAGGAGGACCTTGAGGTCGCAATGAGTAGTGAGCACCTGTTCAATGGAGGAGACTAACTTATTGAACGCGTCAGGAACTACATCAGGAGGAACGTAAAAAACACCAACTAGAAGTTTTTCAGTTTCAGAGATATGAATTTTGACCCATAAAGACTCACCTGCGTTTTCAATATCGCTACGTAGCACACACGGGAGAGATTTGTTAACTGCGAGAAGTACCCCGCCCCCCCTTTGTTTGCATCCAGTTAAGGCACGATCATTACGATATACATGGTAATTTTGAGGAAAATAGTCATTGGATAGAATATCAGGGCACAACCAAGTTTCAGATATAGCTATTAACGGAAAGCAAGAAGCCAGAACATTACCAAAAAATTCTGTCGCCTTAGTTCGAAGACCTCGCACGTTCTGATAAAAAACATCTAAACTAGTCATTATTCTTTTTCTGATGTGTTGCGCTCAGAGCTGTGAAGCATGCCTTCGCGAAACATGCCTCGAAACTCCTTAAAGAGGCAGTCTTTCGGCCAAACAGCGGGGTCATTCAAGCGCTCGAAAAACTCTTCACTGACGGAAATATAAAAGGATGCGTACGTTTCAAATTTAGTTTTCAGTCGTCGGCAGTTCAAGGGCGAGACACCTAAGGTTAACAGATGGGTTTTAAGGCTAGCAGAGGTGGTGGATGGGGAAAGCTTTGAAACGAACATTGCTTTGGGGCGCTTCGGCTGCGGAACGACTACCAGTCCACATGTGTCCGATGCACCTACACATGCCCGGCTTCGACGCTTCTTCTCAACAGTAGGAGGGAGACAGTCAAGCACAGGCGCAGAATGCACCGGGGAAAGTTGGGACGGAGTAGGAGGCAGTGCAGGAGAAGCCGAAGACACCGACTGCAGCGGAGCAGACGTAGCCGAAGGCAACACTTCCTTGTTTACAGCTTGGGCAAAAGAAGGCTGCCCTGATCTGTGACGCACTCCTTCCGGCAACACGGCGGGGTGGTGAAGTAGTTGGGCACGCAAGGAGGACACCTCCGCTCGCAAGGAGGCAACCACCTGCGCATAATGGGCGCGGTCACCCTCCCTCCCCTGACGGAGACAGTCGAAAGCCTGCGCGTTTTCCCGGCGTAGGAGGTCGTTGTCCTCCCGCAGCCGGGCCACTTGGTCGCTGAGGAAAGAAATGCCGTCCAGCGCGTCGATGAGGAGTGCGCGAAGACCGGCCGCTTCCCCTCCAAGGTCAACCGGTTGGGACGGCGGCGGCGGGGCTTTCTTGACGACTGCCAGTGAGTCTCGTCGAAGAGAGGGGGAAGGAGCCCTGCTTGCGGACGGGCCGATGTCGTCGTTGGCTACGCTAGGCCTAGCCGCGGCCTCGGCCGTCTCACACAGATTGCATTTGAACGGCCGGGCACCAGACTTCAGAAGTTGCAGCTCCGCGTCCGGCCACGCAACACACTTCGCGTGCACACGTTTTTTACAGGCGGCACACCGGAAAAACTTTTGCTTACCGAAGAAAGCCTGGGAGCACAAAATACAGAAATCCGCACTAGGCGCCATCTTGCGGCGCAAGAATAATAATAATAATAATAATAATAATAATAATAATAATAATAATAATAATAATAATAATAATAATAATAATAATAATAATCAATCAATAAATAAATCAATCAATCAATCAATCAATCAATCAATCATTTATTTGCGTGCCCAGGAACAGCCAGAGGCCTGAGTGCTGGCGCACGGGTAGTTACATGAAAAAAAAAAAATACACAAAATACAAGAAACATATAGCAAGAAACAAACAAGCGACAAGACACACACAAAATGAAGTAGTGAAAATGACAGAAATAAAGCACAGGCGGAGCCTGGGTACAGGTAAAAAATAAAAAAAAAATATTAATATTAATAATAATAATAATAATAATAATAATAATAATAATAACAATAATAATAATAATAATAATAATAATAATAATAATAATAATAATAATCTGTTTATTGCCATTCACATGAGAAAATACATAGTGTTCGGGCCCGTCAAAGCCAATGGGAGGCTTGAGGGACTGGGCCCGGCAATCGGCGAGTCAAACAATGGCCGAAGAAAAAAAAAACAACAGAGACACAGACTAAGGAACATCAACGAACACTGTGAATGCTGCTTTTTAGCACTCTTTAAAAAAAAAAACTTTAACGAAGGGATTGTAACAGTTTCTGCAGTTGTCGTCTTGAGGTCGCAGTAAAAAAATCTTCAGATAATTGATGAAAACAAACAGGCACATATACATTTCTTGTTGCTTTACCGTATCTGGTAGAGCACCGGGGTACTGAAAAACGAAACTCGTTTCTTAACACTCTTGAAACATTGGGTTGAACCTTGAAATCACAGCTCCAGAAATGCTTGAGAATGACAGTCTCAAGAAACAAAGAATGAAACGACGGCAGTTTAACAGCTGTGAACAAATTATCAGAAACAGATACGGAAGAATTGTAAACGATATTTTTTAACATGTTCTTCAGTAGGCTATCAATTCGATCCTTCCAGTTGGAAGAACAATGTGCATAAACTGTGATACCATATCTAAGGACACTGTACGCCAGGGCATGCATAACCATTTTTTTCACCGGTAGTGGCACCAAAGATTTCATGTTAAACAGTGCGCACGCAGCCCCGCGCAGTCTACCGCAAACAAAAGCTAAGTGACTGTTCCACGATAAGTCACTGTCAAAATAGACACCCAAGTATTTTATCGAATTTACGTAATCCAACGGAACACATTGACACTGGAAGCAGTTCTGCTCATGCAAAAAAATTGGCACGTTTAGGTTTACCCTTTTCAACGGATTACGGAAGCATAACAGTTCAGTTTTTTTCATGTTAACTAACAAACCATTTTCCGCGAACCACTTCATTGACCTGCAAACATTGCTTTGCAATAAACATGCTGCTGTCGTGAATGACAAATGTGAAGTCAGTAAAACTGTATCGTCTGCATATTGGAAAACGGAACATTTCCAACCGGAACTCATAATAATAATAATAATAATAATAATAATAATAATAATAATAATAATAATAATAGTAGTGTTGAAAGCAGACATCAATTGTGCAACGTTTACATCTTCAGTACGAACTAACTGTGATACCTAAATGTAATTTAGCCTAATTATGTCGAATCGTCCTAGCGTCCAATAAAGTATGATTTCTGGAGATAACTAAATATATTAGATTGAGAACAACAGAGCATTTTATACGAGCTATGGAGTGACGGCATGCCGCTATTGTACAGCCGCCCCCAGTAATACCCTGCTTGACCGGGTGGAAAAGCCCGTTTCACATACGCATATGCTAATTGTTCCGAAGGGATGCACCCGAATAAGCTACACAGACACGCACATGCGTGCGTGCTCTTAGGGATACTGGTATTCATAAAAAATTACGGTTCCAAGAGTACGCGTTCCGACGTCTCCTCAAACAACAGTAACAGTGCGGAAATGCGCATGGCAGGATGACTGCGATAAACGCAAGGAGCGAATAATGTCAAGGTTAATCTTTTGCCCGGGGGAATTGATAATAGCCTGGAATATTGTGAACGGTGATGGGCCTCGTCGGATCGCTCCCAGGCGGGCGGTGAGCGGCTGTTCCCTCACAATGACCATGTCCCGCGTATACGGACCACACGTTCCGTCGAGCCAGCCATTCACCCTTTCGGGCGTTAGAAACTGACTCCGGCGGAATTTCAAGGACTACGGCCGATATATTCACCGAGGGGGAGAAGAGGTTGCGGTGGGTCACCGCTTCCTATTGAGACTGGGGTATCCCAAGGGCTGGATGGGCAGAATGACTCGAAATGCCCGCTTTGACCGGCACCACCACTTCGATATACAGGAAGGCTTGGGAATGCTTCTGAATTAAAAACGCACGGCACGAGGCAGACACGACCACCAAGCAAAGACAGGGCGCAAGCGTTGTGACCTGTTTTCGTCCAAGCTTGAACCATCGCCTCCTGTATTTTTGAACACAAGTACACTGTTGCCATGAAGATAGGTGTTAGGGAGACTAATGAACTGGTACACATACCGCATTTTAGCCATACAGCCGCAATGCAACATCCATTTGGCATTTCCAAAGGGCCGCTGCAACACGGCAGCTGAGTGGAAAACAGCAGTAAACACAATTCAACCCTAATTTCCTCCCCCTTCCCCGGCTGGTCTTAGGTTCCCCGAGCGGTGTTTTTTTTTTCCTCCGCTGGGGAGAACAGCCCGGGCGGAGGCTTTACGGCTGCTTCGTACAACGTCTGACCACGAGTCTACCACCGTCACGCTCTTGCGAGCGCTGCACGCGGATAATTGAATTTCACGCCTACAGGCAAGCGCGCTATAAACCACACACACACAGCACGCCTGGCTGCTCCGACACCCCAGCCCTTGGCGTGACGGTATACCAGGTGCTCGGGACGTGCAGAGGCCACGCAGCGCTGACCACGAAATGAGGCCAAGTGTATTGCGCGCACCGACAGCTGCAGGCGAAGCTAGCCTCCGTTCGACGACAACGCGAGGCGTGGCACAAAGGCCAGGATGTTTGGTATGCCAATGCGTCCAATCGCTCAACAAGCGAATGACTTTTACGAGTGCGGCGAACTGGGCAAGTTGGTGTACGTTCATGGTGAAAACCGCGCAGAAAGACGTAGACAGGGATAGGATAAACGCAAAGACGGCGGTAAAATATGTTGTCGGGCTAGTTGGTGCATTATGAATTACGAAAATTGCGCTGACTGGACATACAGATGAAGAAAGACAAACAATGCGCAAAAAATGCGCAAACAGTTGCGCATTGTTTGGCTTTCTTCCTCTGCGTATCCAGTCAGAGCAATTTACGTAATTACAAAGACGGCGCTGTGTTTGCGTTTGTCCTATCCCTGTCTTCATCTTTCTGCGCTGTTTTCATCATGACGCGAACGACTTCCCCGATCTGGTCCCGCCCATACTTCGGCAAAGTTGAACCGGCTAACTCGAACTCAATCACAATTTTTTTTTTCTGAATTCACCACTCACTAAATCTCATACTCAGTATTGCATAAGTAATCTACACTCTCTGAAACTTAAACTTACAGAGAGCGCAAGACTCAGAACTCATTCGTGCGCAGAACTCAAAACGGACTCAGAACTCACTCGGGCTCAAAACTCACTCGGGTTATGAGATCAAATAGTCAGAGATGGACTGAGTACGCAGACGGACTCAGAACGCAGGTGGATTCAAAATTCAAAATTCACGCGGGTTCACGACATATACTGGGGTGCTCAAATTCTTGCGTTTAGTATGACGTGATCTTTTAAATCCAATGAGGTCGGAAACAATTTCAGCTGCAGATTTAATACAGCTACACTTGCTAGGTCATGATGGTTAGTGGCGTTTGCAAGCAAATTTAAGTATTGATACGGGAAGCAGAAGTGGTCACTGACACATAGCCCCAGGGGACCCACGCCGACGACGGTAAAGCACGGGGTGGCACGCATGGACTCAGCTCGAGCTCTCATTGCCGCGTCGTGAATTGATTCCTTCTCTTTGTAAATAGATCGCTTCAACCCCTAACCATCGCTTGTCTCATTAGTCATGTAGCCATGTAGCAGTATGTATTCGATACCAAACCGTTGATATATACTGCGTGTTCATGACAAGAGAGGATTCAGGCGCGAGGGCGTGCTGTATAACGCGGAGCTCGTTTACATCGCAGCTGCTTATTGTTAGGGTCCCTCAAATTCTTGTTCTGAATCCACAAAATACAACTTGCGGCAAAGCCAGCTTCCCGCGAGTCTCAAGCGCGAGGCGATCGTGGGTGGCCCTTTGTTTCCAATGCGAATAACTTTAGAAGGTCGGAGTTTCGTCTTAGCTCCTCCGGCGTCACGATATCTGGCCACCCCAGTCACACTGCGTTACGCAGGCAAAAAGAGGCGTCGAAAAGACCACCCCTTCCCCTGGTCTAGATCGAACCTGGGAATCTCGCGTTACGAAGCCAATTTCAATCCCGTTGCGCCACCGAGGCGCATGTTACTCATATGCAAAGTGATATATGCGCTGCGCTGTTGCCACAGAAGCGGCCGTTCCTAGGCCCCAAATAAGTACACCTTAACATAAAACTCTAGAAATCATGAATCAACGCATTAATTACCCAGTGAATGAAAACTCAATCCAGTGTGTCTTTACAGGCGCCCTCTCTTGATTTGTTTCAGTATCAGCTCCTGGCTGATACTATTATTAGTCAATAGAGGGCGGCACAGCCCCTCTGGGGAATCACTGCTCCGCACTTAACAGCTTTCACGTTGAGCGAAACCGCTCGAACGTTTTGTTTGCGTGCTTTCTTGCTTTCAGCGGCTGATGCCGAAGAAGGCGCCCGCCGGGGGAGAAACTTTAATTCAGCCGGACGAATACGTGAGAGGAAATTGAAAAGATGCCATTGTGCGTTTCTGCATTGCGCTTGTTCTGTCTCGCCGTATTAGGTGAGCGGCGTATAATACGGATCCCAGGATGCTCAGGCCGTCAAGAATATCCGAGTATGCGGAACACGTTAACTCTGTGCTTAAGGGGGCCATCATCCGATTCTCCACTACAAACGGATGTGTTTACCCTTCTATTATAAACAATTTATGAGATGGAATGATGCCGCGGACCGGCTAGTCCCAGCACCGCATCCTTTGTTCAAAATCCTTTAGCTCCTCACCTTGTCGGTCACCCACTCGCACAGAGGGAACGGTTCATGATTTTAGATGCGACGCTCAGAGCATCTCTTGCCGGCGGCCCTGTCCTTCCTGCGTGCGTCCGTTGTTGTCCGCGTGCGTCCGTTGTCCGCAGCCACTCTCCCCCTCTCCTCTCCGATAGCTAACACTCTCTCGCGAGGGGCATTGGATTGGATTGGATTGGATTGGATTAAAGTGGATTGTGTTGGATTGTGTTGCGTCATAGCCGCGGCACTATCTCCGCGGTCTCCTCTCCTTCGAGAGCGCTGCGCATATGACCGGTGTGCCGCCCTCGGGCGGCCTTTCGGTCGATGGTTGCTCTCCGCTTGAGCTTGAACCCCCTCAGCGTCGCATCACACCAGGGTTCCCGCGAGGGGAGGTAGGCGTAATTTTTTTAAAGTACGTTTTGTTTGATGCGTACACGGGGTTGTGGTGGCTACATAAAAATTGCGTGTAGTGCAGCGTAGACACCGCGACATCACTGCAGGCTACAGCATTCTCCGGCAAAAAGGACTAAAAGTTCGCAAGATGTGCTCAGTGTTACTTGGGATGTTGAATGCGCCCAACGGAACTCTGACTCTCGCTTGCGTTTCTAGCCGGCTTTTGGGAATTCCGTGGTTATGTGTTTTGTCGAGGACTGGTATTTTTCGTCCGCACGGCGTGTTCTGTTTCCGTGCCATAGCTCCCTACGTTTCGCTTGAATTTTGGTGAGACACAAAAAAGGGCCCATCTCCCCGCGAGGGGGACTCAAGTAAATGCGTCGCATAGGGGGTGGGTGTATTGCGTTAACGTTTAGTGTTTGGGGAGTTGGTGGTAGTGAATGCGTTGTATCAGCAGCTTCTTGACGTAGTTTGAATGAGTCAAGGATATAAGGCGCTTTCGTAGCCTTCCATTCTGTGTCGGCTTTGTGGCGCAGTAGGTAGAGCACCATGTACCTTGCGTTCGGCCCGCAGGGTCGTGGGATCGAAACCAGGTGCCGGTAAGTATTATTTTTTTATATATTGTAGGGGGAGGGGTGCGGACCTGTTGTTGAGAGCGAGGAGGGTAGCGTGATGCGGGAGAGGAGGAGTGGGGAGAGGGCGCGCCTGCGCGCTGAGCTGTTGCGGACGCACGGCGGACGCTACATGTGAGTTAAAGAAATGATCTGCATTTAAAACATTTTACAGCGAAAATACGCATATCCTCCCAGGTTCTCGCGGTGGTGCGGACACTTGAGGTATCCGTATCTCCGCTCGCTCGTTCGTTCATTCCTTCGTTCGTTCCTTCGTTCGTTTGTCACTTCGTCAGTCAGTCCGTCCATCGGTTAGGTTCGGCTCAGTTCACTTCGTTCGTTCGTTCGTTCGTTCGCTCGCTCGCTCGTTCGTTCGTTCGCTCGTTCGTTCGTTCGTTCGTTCGTTTGCTCGTTCGTTCGTTCGTTCGTTCGTTCGTTCGTTCGTTCGTTCGTTCGTTCGTTCGTTCGTTCGCTGGCTCGCTCGCTCTCTCGTTCATTCGTTCGCTCGCTCGCTCGCTCGCTCGTTCGTTGGTTCGTATGCTCGCTCGCTCGCTGGCGCGTGCGTTCGTTCCTTTGTTCGTTCCCTCGCTCGCGCTTGCTTGTATTTCGCTGCGCACGTCAAGGTTACAGTTATTCGTTTCGAATTTCACTTCTCTCTCATCGTAATTTGTAGGCCGCGTCTGTCCGAAGTCACGGACGCCGGGGACGCCGAACATTTGCAGCTGTGCGAGAACCGTGTAGTGTCTGCATAAAATTCTGTGCCTCGGTTCTCCACCACGAAGCTCGACCATCTACCGAGACTGAATGACGTCGAGAATAAAGTCGCCGCAGGACTTCGGGCGAGAGTTTATGCCTTTGTTTAAAAGTCGGTGCCGCCTCAGGTTCACTGGTTATCCACCTTCACACACTGGAATGGCTCATTTTTTCAAATGTATACATTTGCAGCTGATCTTTCTCGGTCACATTTGCGGCATAATTAAGGCAAAACCCTTATATGTCTTATTGGAAGGTTTACCTCACATAACCCAAACCGAATAGCTGGGAACGAATGATGCAAATAGCTAAGGGAACCAAGGAAGGCCTCAAGCAAACCAACGCGTCAGCTGTGTTTAGAGATGACCAACAATTGCCAAAGTTGAGTAAAAATTGATTAGGAGAAGATAGTAATGATTCGTTAGGTGGTAATAAGGTGGACTGAAATTGACTAGGGTGGACCAAGATTAATTATACTGTATTAAGGGGAATTAAATTGATATAGGATGGAATAATGATTGATTACTATTTTGGAGTAATGATTAATAAGGTGAACTCAATGTTATTGGGATGAATTATACTGTATCAAGGTAGACTAAAATAATATAGGATAGCATAATGATTTATTAGTAGTTGATAGTAATGATTGTAATGTGGAATTAAGGTTATTAGAACAAATTAGGATACATTAAGGTAGGGATTAGGGTGGATCGCAGTTGATTAACATAAATTAAGGTAAATTACGCCGGGATTAAGAGCGCTATGATGAAATATAATGAATGAAGATGGAATGAAACTGATTAAGATGAATTAACTACCGTAGATAGCGTGGCAGCTGTCTCGACTTGTGGACGTATGCATAAAGGAACCCTGATAATATATCGCCTGGATTTCGCCTTCAAACCACGGTAGAAGGTTAAAGTGTCCCGAGAAATTTGTAATAGCAGTGAGATGGGACTTCGCGGCCGTATACTTCCGAGTCGACGCCACGTAGACGTCTCACTGGTCTGTGTACTCGCATGTACTAATGATCATCGATAATTTAGACCTTCAGATTGCTTCGTACTTGAGGTTCAGTCATCGTCTTGGCAGAAATAGTGGGAACGTGAATTATGGTGCGAATGCGATTAAAATGTAAGCCATATCACGGTGTCCTGCCCTCACATGAACAGTGAGGTTCCGGAGAAAGGGTGGAGGTGGAGGTTTCAGTTGATGTCCGGAGTTCCGCTTGGCGTTAAGCAGTCCCGGAGTTGAGGAGGAGACGGGTCATGGCTCTGTACATTGTGTGGCGAGCTGCTTGCTCGTTCCGCTGCAGGCGTCCATCCAGATCACCACATCTTTAGAAAGTTGCGCCGCTCCATTTACAAACCCGCACGCTCGCGTAAGACACACTGAGGGAATTTAATCTGCGGGTTTTTCAATGCGCACGGATGTCAATGTGCATGCGCTTAGTATTTATTTCCTTCGAACTGGCTGTATATCGCTTATGCTAGGGTCCTTAGGTGAACAGCCCTGGTGGCGACGGCTGGTTTTAACCAAACGCTTGCGAATTGCGTGAGTCGGCAGTTCAATAGACAAACCGCCTGGTCCGTGGCGGCACGTTTACTTGGGTTTCCTTCCCTTACAGCTCGATAATCAAATCTGGAGCTGGGTTTTTTGGCTGTGGATCCTGCGTTAGAAAAGCACGGTAAACTGTGGCCAACAGACTTAGAGAACTAGCAGCCATTATGTCGGGTGTGATGATGTTGAGGTTGGGAAGATCTCATATGAGGCGGTAGTTGAAGCCAGGAGCAAGAGATTGGGACGCGGTCTGACAGACAAGGATGACGAACATTTATGCAGGGCGGGACATAAGGACAATTTTATACGCTAACCATAAAAAGTACAGTTAACAAAAGCTACAAGCGAGAGTTCGACGGAGCCAAACTAGCGTAAAGAGTGAGTAATAGTCCCGCACGCATGCTCGCGAGCACGCACGCACGCACGCACGCACACGCGCGCCCTGGCGGGCGCGCGCGCAGACACTCACACACTCTCTCTCTCACACGCACACACACGCACACGCACACGCACAACTGATTCAAGGTTCTCGCGACTAGAAACAGTATCGCATGGTTTATGCACGGGGATGTCGTTGAGGAGCCTGAAAGCCCGAGCGACGCAGAAGTCGTTAGAATTAACAGCCACGGGACAGGGCTGCAGCTGCTCGCAAAGCGAGAGAGGCAGCAAGATGCAGTGGCACCGTCAGTGGAACAATAGACGCACTGGAGATATACGCCCGGCACGGCGTTTCCACTGATGAGGTGGTGTCAGTACTGTATGAAACTGCAAAGGGGAACGCAGGATTTGCAAAGGTGCAAGTGCGCATAGTTCTTCCGCCCTCTCCCCTTTCTTTTTGTCGAAGAATAAAACAAAGCATTTGAATTATTGGTTCACAGTGACGTCTGGGTCACATGTTTGCGGAGTGTAAACATGTGACCCAGATATCTGTCAAGACATTTAAATACATCGACCAAAGCACCATGTTCGTCAGCGACAACTTTTCAGATAGCCAGCTGTATTTTCAGTATTGAGCAGCAGTTGTGGCGGCATGAACATTCAGCAGCTTCTCGCACCATTGAAGGCTTCAAGATGAAAGTTGAAACCTTTTTGCATGCATCCAAACTCTACTGAATTGTTGCTGCAGCATTGCAAAAAACTCCGTCCTCGTGAAGAAGAATTTCAGCCCCGGAACGGGAACGAATTATCTACTTGTCGTCCCCGCAAACTTTCGTGACGAAATTTTGGAAGCGTACCACGACGACCCGTCTTCCGGACATCTCGGCACAGCTCGCACTATTGCAAAACTATATTCAAGTTTATTTGGCTTTTATGTTTTGATTTTTTGACAGCCTTTGTAAAACATCCCCCTCGCGAGGGGCACGATCAAATGCAGAGCATTTCCGGGGGCGCACCACGTTAAGTAGTTTGCGTTACGTTAATGTTGTTGCACTTGTTGCTGTTGGTTGTTATATTGTAATTAAATGAGGAGACGTAATTACGTGGTCACGTGACATCATTTATTAGCAGGTGGGTATGATTATTATTATTCTCTTCTCTTCTCTCTCTTTTCTTCTCTGGCTGTTGTTGTTGCGTCGTCGACGTCTAGATGCCTCTGGTTGCGTTAGTCCCCCCATTCGAGGGAGTCGATGGGAGACGTCATTGTTGAAGTTGCTCTTGTTCTTGCTGCTGCTGTTGGTGTTGTTGCACGACACCGAGGACGACGGCCTTGTGGTCGCTGAACCACAGATGTTGTTGATCCCGCGACGCGCGCGCCCCCACCTGTTGGGCGCGAACCGACCGCGGAGAGAGCGCGGGATGCGAGCGGAGAGTAGGCGAGGAGGAGCGGGGGAGAGGGCGCACCTGCGAGCGATGCGGACTACTACGGACGCCTAGAACGGGTGACATCGTGAGTTAAAGAAATGCTCTGCATTTAAAACTGCTGCGAGCTCCAGATTCGCAGGTAGGAAATTTTTGAAACGTGGCAGTCATGTAGTTGTGTTTAGTTATTTTTCTGCTCTTTGTGTTGGCTTTCATATATGCGTCGGAAGAATGACTCACTTCTTAGGCACCCCAAGCATTTTCATAACGGCCTGTAGTTTACGTATTGATGAAAACGTTTATTGAAATACAGAATATGGGGAAGAAGGGAGAAAAGCAAACGAGCTGTGGATGGCCATCCTAGTCCGGTAAGCCGCGTTGTAGTTTACGTATCACATGTTATTTTTGCGTTGCCTGTAGCCAGTCCCGTCTTATTGGACGCAGTAACGGTGTACTTTTCGGAAAGGTAATGCCCTCCCACTTTTTGAGGTATTCCCGAACAGCGTATCTTACACCACAGTTACTTTCAAAGAAACGGGGAGCTTGACAAAGCATTTGCATTCCCGCCGAATCAAAATTAGCGTTAGTGGTCTGAGAACAACATTCGTGACGGACCTGCAATGTGAAGGGAAAGCTGATGTTTTGGTAATTTTTGTCTGTTAAAATATCTTGTAAGATATGTAAGGTACCTCAGCGCGTTCAACGCGCGTTCAGCGCGTTGCTTTATTCGCTGTGCAAAGACAGTGTTTCGCACTGAAGAAAATGAAGGATTTTAAGTGCCCAGTATAGGGCTATCGAAATACTTTCTCTGTATTTTAGGCGGCATGCTAGACCCTGTGCTAACCTTGGGGAACTGAAGTTCACTCTGGGATTTCCACAGTCCCTTCTTGCCACCTTGAGTGTAGTCTGCAGCCGACCAAGCTGAACTCAGCTGTAATCTGAATGGCTGTGCTTGGTGCCTGTCCCTTGTACTCACCGCGCCCCACTTTCTTCAAACGAGTCTCTGGCACCTTGTGCAAGAACGGGAGATATCAGTAGGGGAATCCGAATTGACGGGGAGCATTTTTTTTGGAACGACGATTGATACACACTCGCATAAAACAAGATCAGCGACAGTGACGCAGAAACTAAATACTCACGGACCACCAAATAACTTCGCTGCGAAGTTGGAAGAAGGCCGCCGCCAGAGGCAAACGGCCGTTTACTTTTCCGCCTGCGGAAGGCGGTTAGACTGATGGCCGTACGTGCTGCTTCAATAATAACGCACGCCGAACCAGCCGCCTCAAAAACAAGTCCATTTAGAGGCCCGAGAAGGTAACCCTGGCCCATCAGAGAACAAGGAAGGAAGTGGGGCAGCTCTGCCGGACGTCGGCCCATCCCCGCTGCTAGTATACTTCTCCCACGGCAGAAACGATCCAAAACAAGACGCAGACATTCGGCTAGCCGGACCGAACATAGATCTCCGTTTTGTGCAACGTCGGCGCGGCAGGGCTTTATTTTTTTTTTCCTCTGCCTGCTTTCTCGGCACAGTTTTGGTCCCCGCTGACTCGAAGCCGAGTCGGCGGACGAGGGACCTCCGGAAGATTTTTGTAACGCTTGTGGCTGCTTTGTTTACGCCGTTGCCTGGGCGACCGTCCTGCTCACGGCAGACAGGCGAAGAGAGTGTTGCCGATCCTAATTCTTTGCGTCAAATTGATTTACGCGCGCTGTCCGTCCGCACAGCGCTCCCTCCGCGAGGCCCCGTTTTGCTGGTCAGCTGTGCTCCTGTTTTCTCTTTTCTCGGAGCGAGTTGTGGGAGGCGATTGCCATGCAAGGCGATTTGTGCGATGGGCCGGCCTTCTGGGGGGCTCGATTCCTCGCCGCCTCTGGCGCTCCCATTTCCCTGAAAGCTTGACCGCCGATAACGGCGGCCGCTTCATTGTTATGAACAACCCCGTGGGCTCCGGAAGCGCTTCTTTCCCCTCCTGTCTATCGGTCTTCTTTCCGACTGCTCGCATCCGCTAGGCCCGTGAGGTTGGCACGGGCTTCCTTGTTTACGATACTTCCCGCGCCAACAGGGCGGCCTCATTGCATGCACTCTGCTCGGAGAACTCACTTGCTCTGCCAAGAACGAGCGGGGATTTCGCCAATACCTTGGTGTCTCTTTTACTTGACTCATTCGAACCAGTCGGTCACAATGGTGTTTACAGTAATCTTCAGAGACATTTTTTATTGTTAGTATATGCGGCGGAGCACGACATTGAGGAAGAAAAGGCTAGACACAAGTGTAGTTGGCGTAGTTCGCTTTGAAGGCTATGCTGTACAGTTCCATGCAGGCAGGTGAATGTCGAAACGTTTGCAGAGCCTAACAACGATGACGAAACAAGAACAAAAGAAGACGAAATGTCGCCTACTGACAATACGCACACACGCACAGATACATACAGGGTGATCAAAGTTAAGTCGACAGGTTATTTTAAAAATACGCTCTTAGATTTACGCGAAGATGACCTCTGCAGTGTGGTTAAGCACCCAGGGGGACACATAAATAGGAGGTAATTATTAATTTCGGAGGGTTAATTAACTAAAATTCATTAATTACCTTTTCAGTGGCTAGAGTAACCAGGCATTTCCACGCAGTTTCAATTGACAGAATTCTTCCAGTGCATCCGTAGTCTGAGATACCAAACGGAGAAGTTTAATTGCCGTTCGCATGATTACGCATGCAAGACAGTCTGCACCGGCGCAAAGCTCCTCCCTTCTGTGACGTGCCGGCTGTGCACAGTGTTTAGTACGACAAAGTGGGTGGAGACAAAGGAAAAAGTGATAACTGGCACCCATTCATTCTTGGCTGGTGTTATCGCAATCTGCAGTACTCGGAAACGCTATCGAAACACAGAACAAAAGGCAGGAGCTATGCGCCGGTCTTGACTTCTAGCAAGCGTAATCATGCGAACGGCAATTAAACTTCGCCGTTTGATATCTCGGACTACGGATGCACTAGAAGAATTCTGGCAATTGAAACTGCGTAGAAACACGATTGCGTCTAACTTTCCAATACAAACATGCCTAGTTACTGCAGCCTCTATTAATTAATCAAGTTTAGTAAAAAGCCACTTACATCAATAATTACGTCCTATTTATGTGCCCTTATGGGCGCATAACCTCACTCCAGAGGTGGTCTTCACGGAAATCTAAGCGCCAATTTAAACAAAAACCCTGTCGACTTAACTTTGATCACCCTTTGATACCCTGTATATATATATATATATATATATATATATATATATATATATATATATATATATATATATATATATATATATATATATATTGTAACGCTACATAACTTGTTGAATTTTGTGCACAGTAGATGGCATTGACTATGTCACAGGCCAAACCCGCCGGCGAAAACGGCGGGGCGACGAAGAGACGAACGAGGTGCTTTTTCGCGTATCCAGGGCTCGGACACGACGCTCGGCGACGGTCCTGACCCAGGTTTTTTTAAATAAACCCTCAGCTCACCCCTCAAGGCATCAGCGTCACCGTAACAGTTTTTGGTGGAGGTGCTGGGTACGACGCCGCGGACAACAGAGTCCCTGGATCTGCGCCGAAGCCGTCGCATTGCTGGCCTCCCGCCCTTCCAAGAAACGATGACTCCGCCTGCAGGCAGTTCCCAGAAACCACCGACGGGCAGCTGGCAGCCCCATCGGGAACCCCGGTCATTTTCAGGGAAGGCCGGAGAAGACGTGGATGAATGGCTCGCTCATTATGAAAGAGTGAGTAAATATAACCGCTGGGACGCTGTGGCCCAACGCGCGAACGTCGAAATCTACTTGGGCGAGACAGCACTGACGTGGTTTGAAAACCACGAGGTAGCGTTGACCACATGGGAACGGTTTGTTGAAGAAATTAGGAAGAGATTTGGTGACTCGATAGCGAAGAAGAAGAGGGCCGAGCAGACGCTTCTCCAGAGGGCGCAAGTGCCCGGGGAAACATGTACAACTTACATTGAGGAAATCCTCAAGCTGTGCCGGATCGTTGACGCCAGCATGCCAGAAGATGACAGAGTTGGGCATGTCCTCAAAGGGATTGCAGAAGACGTATATAATTTCCTTATCGGCAAGGACAACTTGAATACGGTCACCGATGTGATTCGCCACTGCCGTACGTTTGAAACTTTGAAGGCGCGTCGGATTACACCCAAGTTTGGCCGACTGGCCAACGTCACAACGCTGGCCAGCGTGGACGTCAGCTCGTCTGCCGACCTCTCTGCGACTATCCGACAAATCGTTAGCGAGGAGCTCCTGCAGCATGGAGACGTAACTCGTTGCTGGACACCCTCTCGCGACGGAAGCTTCATCTGCGATGCGTCATCTACTTGTTGCCATTCAACAACACATTTTGGCTCCTCACGGCCGTCGGTCAACGTTGGTGACGTGGACGACTACCAGCGAAGGGGCGTGTACACTATGGCGCCCCACTACCAGCCACGGGAAGATTTTCTTCGTGATTCCCATCGTACACAGGGCGTCTACTACCCGGAAGAGCACCATCGCTCGAGTTTTCCAAGGCCATTCTCGCCTGGTAAGCAGGATCCTCGTCGCGAACCACCCACCTGCTATCGATGTGGACTAGTCGGCCATATTTCGCGGTTTTGTCGCTGTCGGCGCCAAGGACCCAACGACGATCCCACGTTCACGTTTCCTCGGCCCAATAACCTCAACCCTGGCACTCGATGGTATCCACCACTGTCGTCAACACGTAACGACCAGCCGACCGGTCCACGCAATGGCTCCCCCGCTTCGGACAGAAGTTTGACTCCACCGCCTCTACGCCAGCGCCAGTCTCCATCACCTCGGCGCCGTCCAATGTCGCCACCGCCGGGAAACCAGCCGGCGCGGCCGATAGAGGTGAGGTCGCCGGACAGCCTTTACGAAATATACCTCTGCCCGTTTACATGGTCAAAAAGAAGATTGAAGTTTTAATTGATGGTGTGCCGACGATGGCTTTGGTTGACACTGGGGCAACAGTTTCTGTGATGAGTGAGGCATTTAAAGACAGCCTTGGGACTAAAGTAATATTCAGCTGGGATCGCAGTGCCACATTTCGAGGCGTTGGTGGTGAAACGTTGTGACCCCTTGGTACTTGTACAGTGGATGTGTCATTAGGGGGCAAAAGCTTCAAAGCAGAATTTGCGGTACTTCAGAAGTCTACACACGAAGTTATTCTCGGTATTGACTTCTTGGAAGAATGTGGTGCTAAGTTAGATTGTGCGACTAGCGAACTCTGTGTAAGCAGTGTTCTTTAATCTGCACTTGCCGAAGAATCTTCACGTTCGAGAGAACACGCTCTGGTTGTTTCGGAAGACATTATTCTACCTCCCCTATTGGCGTCCTTCGTACCTGTCATGGCCTGCGGTGCTGTGGATCCTTCCTTTTGTGCAATTGTTGAGCCCATTCTGCCAAACTGCGTCAAGAAGGATGTTTTGTTGCCGCACTGTTCGATTTCCGTGCACGGTGGGCGCAGTTCCATATGCGCAGTTAACTGCTCAGCAGCTAGTACCGTTCCGCCGCTGGGGATGAAGCTTGCGCTATTTGAAAAGGATACCAGAGTACCCCTTGCAACAGTGAGTGACGAAACTTGCGATTCCAAGGGTGACTGCGCTACGCGTGACGAACAGCCTTTGAAGATGATAAACAAAGGTCTTCCTTCTGCCGAGAGGGAGGCGTTAGCCCATGTCCTTTCAAGGCATGCGACAGTGTTTGACTTGTCCACCAGCCCCGGCAACAAGACCGAAATCCCGCCTTCTCGCACGCGCCACAGCATAGACACCGGAACCGCCCGCCCGCTCCGGCAAAAACCGTATCGGGTTTCTCCTGGAGAGAGGAAGGTCATCGCAGACCAGGTCAACGAGATGTTACACAAGGGGGTGGTACAGGAATCAGCTAGCCCTTGGGCAGCGCCGGTAATCCTGGTGAAGAAGAAGGATGGTTCCTGGCGATTCTGTGTTGACTACAGATGCCTGAACGCAATTACAAAGGACGTGTACCCTCTTCCTCGCATAAATGATGTCATTGACTGTTTGCACTCCGCCTCTTACTTTTCGTCAGTTGACTTAAGATCTGGTTACTGGCAAATTCCGATGGATCCGGCCCACAAAGAGAAGACGGCTTTTGTGACTCCTGACAGGCTATTTGAGTTTAACGTCATGCCGTTTGGCCTTTGTAACGCCCCAGCTACATTTGAAAGGTTCATGGACACAATTTTGCGCGGTTTAAAGTGGGAGATTTGTCTGTGCTACCTCGACGACGTAGTCATTTTTGGACGCACTTTTGAAGAGCAAAACAGCCGCTTTGACATGGTCCTGAACTGCCTGGAAAAAGCCGGCCTTGTGCTAACTTAAAAAAAATGCCGCTTCGGCGAGCGCCAGACCTTAGTGTTGGGGCATCTAGTCGACAAAGATGGCGTTAGACCTGATCCACAAAAGATTGAAGCCGTGAGTCAGTTTAAGCAGCCAAAGTCTGTGCGCCACCTACGAAGTTTCCTGGGGCTATGCTCCTACTTTCGTCGGTTTGTACCAAACTTTGCAAAGCTCGCTTCTCCCCTGTCTTCTCTGTTACGCAAAAATGCTTCTTTTTACTGGTCATCTGAGTGCGAAGCCTCCTTTTCTCAATTGAAATTTCTTCTCACGTCGGGGCCAATACTACGCCATTTCGATCCGGCTGCTCCTACAGAAGTGCATACGGACGCCAGCGGCATCGGAATCGGAGCAGTCCTTGTGCAGAGACTTCACGGCACTGAGCATGTGATCGCCTACGCCAGCCGCACCCTCAACAAACCTGAGAAAAATTATACAGTGACTGAGCAAGAATGTTTGGCTGTCATCTTTGCTGTGCATAAGTTTCGCCCTTACATATATGGAGGGCCTTTTACAATTGTTACCGACCACCACTCCTTATGTTGGCTCGTTGGACTACGTGATCCATCTGGACGGCTCGCCCGCTAGCTCCAAGAATATGATTTCGTTGTTTCTTACAAAAGCGGCCGCCGACACACCGACGCTGACTGCCTTTCCCGGCTCCCAGTTTCATCTACCGCCTGCGACGCTGACAATTTCGACGACTATCTTGCAGCAGTCGTTGAGACATTCCCTGACACAGAAACCTTCCGGCGAGAACAGGAAGGTGACCCCAAGCTAGCGTCCTTCTTCGCCACTGCTCGTGACTGCACCCATCCCAACCGCTTTTCTATTCGGGATGGTCTGCTCTACAAAGCAAACTACAATGCGACTGGAGCGCGGTTCCTTCTCGTTGTACCCGAGCGGCTGCGCCCTTGCGTACTTCGTGCTATGCATGATGACATGACGTCTGGGCACCTTGGCTTCGCTCGCACATTACACCGCGTACAAGAACGCTTTTACTGGCCCAACATGCGGCGCACGACTGAAAAATACGTGGCCAGTTGTGTGGAGTGTCAGCGCTACAAGCGTCCTGCAACCACACCGCCCGGCCTCCTCCATCCTGTGCATCCACCCACTACTCCATTTGAGAAAGTCGGGATTGATTTCGTTGGCCCACTTCCATGGACGCAAGCCGGAAACCGCTGGGTTATCGTCTGCGTGGACCACCTGACGCGTTACGCAGAAACTGCGGCTGTACCAACAGCCTCGGTTTTGATGTCCCTGCTAAATTTTATGATTCTGAGGCATGGCGCTCCGCGCGTGCTTATTAGTGATCGTGGCCGCCAATTAATTGCGGATGTTGTAGAGGAGCTACTTCGCCTTTGCACCTCACAGTTTCGCCATGCTACACCATATCATCCGCAGACCAACGGACTTGTTGAACGCACGAATCGGACACTTCTCAACATGATTTCAATGTACGTGGCATCAGACCACAAACTGGGATGAAGTATTGCCTTTCATAACTTACGCGTACAACACGGCCAAGCACGAAACAACCGGCTACAGTCCCTTCTACCTCGTCTATGCACGCAATCCTCGCACTCCTCTGGACACTATCCTGCTATTGTCGTTGCACGATGAGGGGTCAGTTGCCAAGACTCTGTGCCTGGCCGAAGAGTCCCGCCAATTAGCTCGCCTGCGCACCCTTGCATCACAGTCCCGGTTTAAACAGAGATACGACGTTCGCCACCGCAGTGTATCATTCTGTAAAGGTGATTTGGTGTGGTTATCGACTCCCTTTAGGAAACGCGGACTGTGTAGCAAGTTTTTGTCGCGTTACACTGACCCATTCGTTATTCTCGACCGTGTAAGCGACGTGACCTACGTCATTTCGCGCCTCACAACACATGGTCACCGGTCCAGCAAGACCCAACATGTGCACGTCGCCCGGCTAAAGATTTATCACCCTCGTGCTACTGAGTGACTCACCCGGCGGGTTTCGTCTGCGGAGGGGGGAAATGTAACGCTACATAACTTGTTGACTTTTGTGCACAGTAGATGGCATTGACTATGTCACAGGCCAATCCCGCCGGCGAAAACGGCGGGGCGACGAAAAGACGAACGAGGTGCTTTTTCGCGTATCCAGGGCTCAGACACGACGCTCGGCGACGGTCCTCACCCAGGTTTTTTTAAATAAACCCTCAGCTCACCCCTCAACGCCTGAGCGTCACTGTAACAATATATATCAGGGTGTCGAACCGGAACCGAACCAAACCGAAAACCGGAACTGAACCCGAACCCGAACAGTTATTTTTTGAGCACGCTGAACTAGAACCGGAACTGAACCGAAAAAAGAAATAACGGTTACCGGTTCATGCCGAAACGGTTCGACCCTCTGTTGTTGACATTGCACAGTCAATGCAATTCAGGCCTTTTTTTCTTTCACGTACCATCAACTTCGTAACTGCTCGCGCACTTTCCCCTCCAGACAATTGAACACTATCACGTTCTATGTAACAACAAGGGGAATGAATGAGCACCAATGTAGCAATGGTATGTTGCGGCTGGAAGCGCGAGCGTAGTGGAAGCTGACCAAACGAAATGTCATTCTCCGCAGCTTGCAGGGGATATAAAACGACTTTGCCCTTCCCTAGCTGCAACTTTAGTGGAGCAATCAGGCTGCAGGAGTGCTCCAGTGCGCAGCAGCGAAAGCCCGATGTGTGCAAACTTTTTCCATTTCATAATTCGTTTAAAAGGTCCGACACCTCCAAATTGTAATATTTGACAAGTGTGACCGCAGGAGCTGCTCAGTGGCTAAACCGCTTGCTGCTGACCACAAGTGGCTTCGATGTCCCTTACCCACGACCGCTTTTCAGGACCGTACAGTGGACAAGCTCCGCTTTTTTACAAGTACAAATAACAACAGATATGTCAGGGAAAACTGTTAAGGTGCGCACTTAATCTCTTGGCAAGAAACTGCAGTCCTCGACCTTGTCTTGGAAGCAGAAACAGTAATAAAGCAGATGACACGTGCAGAAGGGAAGGCCGGTACCTCACACTGTCCCATTCGCCGAGCGATCATCTTTTCTGCTTGTTCTGCAGTTTTGTCTCTTTCAGATCTGCTTTGTTTTTGAAGGTGCACTTGTACTGACTGCTTAACTCGCTACATTACTTCTACTGCTACTCGTTCCGGAGGGGAGTACTGATTTGATTTGATTGTGGGGTTTAACGCGCCGACCCAGCACAGGCGATGAGGTGCGCCGTAGTGGAGGGCTTCGGATTAATTTTGACCACCTGGGGATCTTTAACGTGCGCCGAAATTACGTACACACGGGCGTTTTGCTTTTCGCCTCCATCAGAAAAGCGGCCGCCTCGGCCGGGAATCGAACCCGCGACCTCGCGCTCAGCAGCGCCTTAGCCACTGAGCCACCGCGGCGGGTCAGAGGGGAGTACGGCGGTGGACGAATTAAAGAGCGCCCACCCAAAAAAGTTCTTCTCGTGCTCCGCGCGTCAAATTTCCCTTTCATTTTGTAACAGCATAATCTGTTATAAGATTACGCAATGTAGCACACGGAACGATGGCCGGGGGTCAGGCGGTACGATGACATACTGATTGTAATGCACACATCCAGTATAGTTTTTGCAAAAGGAATTGCAGTGGTCAGAGGAATAATGCAGTGACTGAGCGTTAACTAAAGCTTACTTTTAACAAAAGTGTGGCTAACACATTCGATAGGGTGACAGCTAACAAATTATTCAGCGTGATCAAATGATCTAATTCATTGGTAGTATTTATGTGCCTGTAGTAGGATTTTTCTGTTTTGTTACAAATATAAAAAAAAATGTGCGCCATTGGTATTAAGCGCTGATATTTGAACACGCCAGTACGCAGACCTAAATTTAAGGCTTCAAGGTTAACGTGATGGGCGATTCCATAGCGACGATTGCTATTTCAACAAAAAATGAAAGGGCAGAAAATATATCCCACCGTCATATCTCTTGATGGTGGCTTTATGAATAGTCGCTAGGACAACATAAAGTCTGGACGAGAAAGTAGGTGGTAAATCATCACCACTTCATCTGTTTTTCTAATATCTCGTGATTATTTAAAGTTTGCTTTGCAATTGCTCCACTGCCCTTGGAGAACAGCAGAAGTTTGAATTTTTGTTTGTGTTTTGATTTTACTGTCGCTTTAAACTACTAAATGTTTTTCTTTCTAATTTCAGTGACAATTCAACTCATCGAACCGGTTCGCGAACCGGTTCAAGCTCCCGAACCGGTTCGCGAACCGGTTCGGCACGTGATTTTGTCGAACCGGAACTGAACCGGAACGACATTATTTCACCCGAACCCGAACCGTAACCGAACCAGTATTTTTTTCGGTTCGATACTATATATATATATATATATATATATTTATATATATATATATATATATTTATATATATATTTATATATATATATATAGCGAATCAGAAATGGGAAATGAGGGGCTAGGTGAATTAGGACGACAGAATAAGGGTTGCCAGTCAAGAAAACCTCGGAAAGCATAGGCGGGAATGCGGTAGGTCATAGAAACACATGCAGAATTTTTTGAGTCAGAAAGAAAGTGGTGAAAAAATTCCCGCTGGGTGGTATCCGAACCGACGACCTCCAGAATACCAGTCTGGTGCAGTGACCACTACGCTACCGGCGGGGCTGTTTCCCCACCACTTTCTCGGGTATTTATGTTAAGGTATTTTTAGCTTCCTGCGCACCGACGTTGCCGATTCCTTGCTTCACAACGTCATCCTACAACACGGTGCTCCCCGTCAGCTCCTTACCGACCGTGGCCGGTACTTCCTGTCTCGGGTTGTTGACGACCTCCTCCGCTCTTGCCACACGAAGCACAAGATGACCACCGCCTACCATCTGCAGACTAATGGCTTGACGGAAAGGCTTAACAAGACCATCACCGACATGCTCGCGATGTACGTTTCCGCGGACCATCTGGATTGGGACGTCACTTTGCCGTATGTTACATTCGCATACAACTCGTCCCGCCATGACACCGCCGGTTATTCACCATACTTTCTTCTCTGCGGCCGTGAACACACTCTTCCCTTAGATACCCTACTTCCTGATGCGACACCTCTGGCTACCGAATATACCCGCGATGCTGTCGCTCACGCTGATGTCGCCCGCCAGGTTGCCCGTGTCAAGCTCGCGGCTTCCCAGTCCTCTCAGAAACACCGCTATGACGAGCAACACCGCACCGCCCACTTTACGCCGGGCTCCTTGGTTCTTGTCAGCAACCCTTGCCGCCGCATTGGTCCCTCCGAGAAACTGCTGCCTCGCTTCAAAGTCCCCTATCGGATTACGCGTATGGTCACACAAGTGACGTACGAAATTGTTCCCGCCGCTCCTTCCTCACCGTCACTTGACCCATCAGCACAACTCGTCCACGTCGGCCGCCTCAAGGCGTATTACTCAGCGGCCCCACCTGTTCCCTGACCCTCGATTTCAATAAGCACCGAGACGGCGCTTCTCCGCCGAAGGGGGGTCATGTCATGGCCCCCTTGATATTTCACAAGGAAATGCACTGGATCACCTGGTGGTCAATCCATCGTACATTTCATCTATGGGTACGTGCCGCATCAGTGGGTCGCGCAAGGCAAGCCGAAGCGAAGACGAAGAGGTCGCGCAGAGACAGACTGACTCGAGCTACGCTGGTATCCTCGGCTTCGGACCATACGCCTCATTCTTTGAGAATAGATCGCTTTTAAGCACAGCGTGTAAATAGTCCGCATCTGCCTCGTAACAATATATATATATATATATATATATATATATATATATATATATATATATATATATATATATATATATATATATATATATATATATATATATATATATATACATATATATATATATATAGAAAATGGGGGTTGGCAGTCAAGAAACCCTCGGAAAGCAAAGGGGAGGTTGTGGTTGGTCATAGAAAGAGATGAAGAATTTTTTGAGTCGAAAAGAAAGTGGTGAAAAAATGCCCGCCGGGTGGGATCCGAAACCACGACCTCCAGAATACCGGTCTGGTGCGATAACCACTACGCTACCGGCGGGGCTGTTTCCCCAGCACATTCTCGGGTATTTATGTTAAGGTAATTTTGTTTCCTGCACTTGGGGGTGGTAGCCAGGAGGTCGTGGGTTCGGATCCCACCCAGCGGGCATTTTTTCACCACTTTCTTTTCGACTAAAAAAATTCTTCATCTCTTTCTATGACCCACCACAACCTCCCCTTTGCTTTCCGAGGTTTTCTTGACTGCCAACCCTTATTTTCTGTCTTATTTCACGGAGCCCATCTTTTCCCATTTTCTGATTCGGTACATGCTTAGCGAGGGCCTCTGTTCTGGCAGTCTTGGTGCCCAAGGGAGCTTAAAAGGGTTCAACGCTGGTCGACCACTCTCGACATGGCGTAGACACTCGAGTCACGGCCCGGGTTTTTTTTAAAAAGAAGGTCCCCTTCACCCCGAGTAGTCGGAGTGGCGCTGGCTACCACACCCAAGTGCAGGAAGCTAAAAATACCTTAACATAAATACCCGAGAAAGTGGTGGGGAAACAGCCCCGCCGGTAGCGTAGTGGTCACTGCACCAGACTGGTATTCTGGAGTTCGTCGGTTCGGATACCACCCAGCGGGAATTTTTTCACCACTTTCTTTTCGACTAAAAAAATTCTTCATCTCTTTCTATGTTCCACCAAAAGCTCCCCTTTGCTTTCCGAGGTTTTCTTGACTGCCAACCCTTATTTTCTGTCTTATCCCATTTTCTCATTCGCTGTATATATATATATATATATATATATATTCCTGTGTACCAAAATGATGGGTAGCACCCATGGGCTAGAGGAGGGTTCAATAAGGGAGGGTTCAATAAAATTTCTTGTGTACATTGGTCTACTTCCCCTGAATGACACTCCGTTCGGCCTGATGCACATGATATGGGTGTCGGCGTAGAGGGCTCGCATCGGCGTTTCTATAATCCGTCCCAACGGATGTCTGGTTTGCAGTGCAGCTATTGAAGTAAAAAGTATCCCAAACCGTGCGCAAGGAGACAGGGAGCTCATGAGCTTGGGATGTGAAAAGGTCCGGTGAAATAATCTCGGCAGGTGTTGCAAAGTACTGGTGTCGCAAGGTTGTTTGTCATCGTCACCTGTGTCAAGGGCCATGGCGGAACGTTCCCATTCGTGCAAGGGGGAAGCAGGGCAAGCGCCATTCTTCACTCAAGTGGGGTAAAAACTCTAAAGTTCAGACGCAGGAGTCTTACGCGATTCTAAGAAACCGTTAAGGCCGAGAACAGAAGAGTCCCGTCGCAGACGAGCAGCACGCAGGTATGTGGCAAAACAATGTAATCACCATCCAGTACCGCGGAGATGAGGTTTGCAGAAGGTAGGGCCAATTGAACGCGCCCGTGGTACGAAGCGGGTGCGGAAGTTTGTTACCTGTAGCAGGCGCAATCGATTAAGGCAGCGTGGTCGGGGAGGAAATCAACATCGATGAGGGCACGACAGGTTATCCCGCCATGGGCGACTCTCAGAAGACCGGATGGGGGAGGCGTGAGGATTTTCGTAAGCGACGGCGATGGGATAGCTCATTTCAGTCAACATGACGTCCTTGACCTTATTCTAACTACACATCCTGATAGAGCCGATGTGCATCTACTATAATGTATCAGCGACCATCACATTGTTTAGGTGAGCTACGAAAACAAAGTCACCCCGGAAGGAAATTGTGCACGACTTTGCTGAAAGAAATTTCGAGGGCATAAACGCAGACCCAAAACGGTTCCTAACGTCATTGTAGCAATCATACAAAATGAGTTCGGTCCGTGAAGACTGGTCGCTGGTCCGAGATAAGCTGCGAACGGTACGGGACAGATATGGCCCCCCAAAAATTACACCATCTTCCCGTAGGGGAACCCTGAGTAGTATGCGAAGCAGGCATGGGGTCGATTCAAGTGCCCATTAGTTTTCAGTTGGTCGTTTCCGTGAGGTTGAGATACGTAGCTACTATTATATTTACCGTCTTGTTTCAATGGTAACTACCACACTTTTCACTTGCCGGAACTACGAAATGGGGAATTGCGTTGACCCCATGGCTGTTTCGCATACTACTCAGGGTTCTCCTACGGGAAGATGGTGTTATTTTATTGGAGTTAGAGTGGAGAGGCATTAAAGAGAGAGAGAGAGAGACGTTGTACGTAGTATGAGTTTGTCTTTAATAATCATTATCATCATCATTTCCGTGAGGGGTAGGTACGTAGCTACCTTCCGTTTGGTTTCCACGGCAACTAACACACTTTTCACTTACCGGAACTACGAAATGGGAAATTGCGTTGACCCCATAGCTGTTTTGCATACTACTCAGGGTTCCCCTACGGGAAGATGGTGTAATTTTATTGGAGGGGGGGGGGGGGTGTTAGAGTGTAGAGGCATTAAAGCGAGAGAGAGAGAGAGAGACGTTGTACGTGGTATGAGCTTGTCTTTATTTGATCATTATCATCATCATGTTCAACGTAGGAGATGACGAGCTGTGGTTGGCGTTCCGCTTTGATTATGACCGCCTTATGGTCAGTGAAATGTAAAGTCAAGGGCTGTTGTAGTGGAAGAACCCTAAGCTTGCTGAAGATGAGGTCGATGCACGTTCCCCGGATGGTTGTGGGCTGCTTGTAATCACGGACCGCCGAGACTCGCCGACGCACGCTGCTGCCGACGACGATGAAACGTCGAAGGCGCGTGAAGCGTGCTCGTCTCGTGCGGGGTCAGGAAGACCCCGGCGACACTGTCGCTCCAGGACCGATAGAAGGGACCGGGCGTTCAGCAAGCCGAGCATGCGCAGTGGGGGTGTGGACGTTGCAACAACGACGACGAGAAGGGAGGGACATAGCCCCGACCATGGGATGCTTCGCATCTAAAAACGCCTTTTTAAAAGTACTGATAGGCCTTCGTTTTCTAGACATATGAACCGATGTTTGCGTAAAAACAAACGCTTGTACGCCAAGGCCAGGCGCAGCAAAAGAGACAAGGACCGGACTGATTATCTTGATTATGCTAAAGTGTGCAAGAAACTTATCGAAGCCAAAGACAGATTCTTGAATGTCGATTTGCAAACGGTATGAAAACCAACCATTCAAAATTTCGGAAAATGTTTTCTCCATTACCTTCAAAAGAAACACCCCAGCTTGTCCCTGAATCAGACTCGAATCGTTAAGGGGTGGTAAAGTCCTTCAACCCTTTTTTGCAGTGTTTTTTGTGGGCAAGAGAGAGAGAGAGAGAGAGAGAGAGAGAGATAATACTTTATTTCCTTTCGAGAGTCCAGGGCCTACGGCAACTAGTCTTTAGCACAACATACTTTGTATTCTGGTTACCTCCGATGCTCTTATAAAAGCAATCGAGCGATTGCAAAGGTCTTCAAGTCGCGGTCCTGATGACATCAGCACTAGACTACTAATAATTACGAAATAGTACTCCACACTAATCCTTGTCGTTGTCTTCAGCAGTTTTTGGACACAGACGTAATTCCTGGTGGTTGGAAACTGGCGTAAGCGGTACCAATATTCAAATCAGTAGATAAAATTGAATATACTACAACTGTAGGCCATTCTCCTTCTCTTCCGTTGTGTGCAAGCTTCTTAACCACATCCTGTCGTCCCGCATAATGAAATACGCGACAAATTGTAACATTTGATACCCGAATCAACATGGGTTTCAGCGAAGGCGCTCTTCTGAAACCGAACTGTTTATACTTAGAAGTATTATTCATGACTCCCTGCATCAACTTCAACATACGGATGCCATTTACAGGGATTTTTAAAAATCATTCGATTGTGTACCCCATAATCTCCTCCTTCGAATGAAAAAACGTAAAACAGAAAGCAACGCTATTAGGTGGTCTAAGGAATATCTCCGTTACAGACAACAGGCAGTTATTATATATGATATAGGCTTCAATTCAGCTTGTGGAATCATGAATACTTCAGGGATCTGTGCTTGGTCCCACACTCTTCTTAATTGACATAAATGACATCTGTGCTGGTATTAATTCTTTTCTTGGGTAATTATCTGACCATTGCGTAATTTATCCGCGTGTATTGAACCATTATGATTGTGCTAAACTTCAATCTGAATGGTGCAGATTGAAAAAGTGGTGTGCTGACTGGCAAATGAACATTATGTTAAAAAAAACTATACTTAGGCGTTTCACTACGCGCAATGAAGTCGTTTCATTGGGTTATACACTGAATAGCGCTATTGCTTAACCTGACAATTTGTTTATATGCAGTAAACCCTCATTATAACAAAGTTGAAGGGGCGATCGTAATTGTTTCCTTGTAACCACTTCTTCGTTACGGTGGGCAGAAACCTAGATGGGCAGATGAGATCAAGAAGTTTGCTGCGCTAAATTGGTCGCAGTTAGCACAGCACCGGGATAATTGGAGATTAATGCGAGAGGCCTTTGCTCTGCAGTGGGCGTAGAAAGGCTGGTGATGATGATGATGATTAATTCGTTACAGCCAATGTCCATTTCTACCGATAATTTACATGCACGAGAGGATGTACCTATTACTGAAAGTGACAGCATCCCACGAAAACAAGGAAAACAAGCGAAAAAATAACGGCAAAGAATCGTTACTTTATTCACGCCACACGGATCATTCATGGTCATTCGACATCACATGAGCTGGCTGCTCACTTTGTTCTTTGGTAAATTTTTGCCGCGTTTTCTTCAGGCGATGGAGCGCCTTTTCTTCTGTACGCGCGATTTCGAGTCCATCCTCGCCGTCATTGCGAGCGCCAAGGAAGCGGCGCTTCAGGTCTGCTAAATACCGGTGGGGTACCAAGAGGAACATCCAGGAACCCTACCGGTCGCCCGTGAGACTGGCGCCCTCGCTCGTGTTGCCAGGCGCTTGCAGCGACTTTAGCGGGCTGGTGTTGGCGCAAGTTGCGCTAGTGTCCATGATGCGACATAAACCATCGCGCGCTTTAAGGCATTGACAGGACTGGTACGAAAATGGTGCGTCAACGCTCATTGTGGAGAAAAAGGTTCGTTATAAGAAGTGCTCAAAATTTTCCGCTTCATTAAATCGAGGTGTTAAATACGTGGACGTCTATGGGAACTACGATTGCTTCGTTATATCCGTTCCGTTACAACTGGGTTTTACTGTACTTTGGAGTCCGCCTCACGAACAACCTCTCTTTGAAAGCGCGTATTGCTTCGATTTTGGTGATTCCTTCAAGAAACTTGGTTTTATTCGTCCCTCGTTACGTAAAGCCAATAGAGACACCAAGCTGCTCGCATTTACCTCCCTCATCACACCAAAACTTGAATACACTGGAATTATCTGGGATCCTTATCAATCGTAGTAGCCCCAAAAATAGAATCTCTGCAAAACGAGAGCGTCCGGTTCATATCACTCACCTCATTCAAGCATCTCGTTGATAAAAATTCCCGCGCCCTCTCCACAACCGTGAAATCCTGGGAAGAGCGAAGCGTGCAGTGTATGAGTGTAATCTTGGTGCTTTGGCGTTGTTGCCAACAGAGATTGAACCGTTGGGGGTGGAGGTATACCGCTTTTCTTTAAAAGTCTTTGAAGCACGAAGCTCTCTAGCGCGAGGCGTAAATGGTGTCCCGGTGGTTTTTAGTACGAGTTACGTACTAGCGCGAGGCGTAAATGCGTTTCCCGGTGTTTTAGTACCGTAACTACATAAAACGACGATTACGACGACGATTACGATGACGACGACGACGACAGGAAACGCCAACAGCACCAGCTCCTATGGGGCTTCGGCCCTCAAGGAAATCTCGGCTCTTCAATATCTACAAACAAGACGCAGAATTGCCCGGCTTATATTTTTTCATATTCTCTACCACCAGCCTAACAATTTCAGTGCCTCAAGAATAACACCAGGGCGACATATTTCCGCACGTGCAGGGCGCCCAAAGTATAGTCTGATTTTTCGCGTACCGACCTACAACCGCCTTTCTGTGCTCCCGTTAGCCATTAGTGAATGGAATGCCCTCCCAGCGCGTAAAGCCATCATTACTAAACACGAAGAATTTACCAACGAAGTTGTTGAACTGTTCCAGTGCGTGTAATAAAAAAAAATTACTCCCGCATAGGTCCTATTTTTGGTTGGAACTATCCACTGTCTTCAGTTTGGAATTTGTTCGAATAATCAGAGTTTTAGCGTTTAGTCTTGTTTTGCTACTTCTACGGGTTTTCCTCGCGTATTTACCTGTTTATTGTAATTTTTTGCGTATCGTTTTCTTAACAACTTTACTGAATGTACTTTGCGGTTCAGAGTGCATTGTGCAAATCTGTTGTTCCCCCCTATGTAATGTCCGCAAAAGTCTTTCGGGTAATCAAAATGAAAGGAAAATAGGAGGAAAAAATGTGCACCTGTACCGATTAAAGCAGTAACAGGTGCACCAACGACACGCAGGGCTAGAAATGTGTCCGCGCCAGAAAGCGTAGGTGGGCGATTTTAAAAGCAGGTCTAAAAGGCAGCATAGCATCCGGGAGTTGTGCTGCCTAGTTTTCTGACGAAGATAGGGCGCCGTACTCGGGAGTAGGGAAGTGTGGCGGGACTGGCGACGTTTGCGCAAGGGTGAGCGCTTTAACTCTTTCGCTACCGCGCCTATCAAAATCGATCAATTCGATCAATACTTTTGGGAGCACCTTTTCATAGCGTTCCAGGCGTTTCTCGAACAAGTAAAGATGTTCGGAGTTAGATAAGAAAATGGTCTTTCAAAATCAGTTTTGTTTCCATTTTTGCAACGGAAACGTGATTTTTGACACGCTTTTGAATCACCTGGGTGTGGAAAAGGTGCGTGGTAATCGCGCGTCATGGCTACCGACGAAGAATGCGTGCAACTCGTAATTACTCTGCACCAGCGCTTGTTTGTTGCTATCAGGGCGTGAATGGGGAACTAGCAAACGATTTTCAATCGTCAGGTTCGCGCTCTGACAGTAATAATCCCAGAAATCGGCTGAAAATGCCAAGCAGTGCCTGGTTGCAAAGCTACTTTATGATTTTAGGCAGTTTTATTGCCTTTGCGCACGTTGTTCTAAGTACTGTGGTAGTTGTACTTACCCCAGGACCATTCGCAAACAGTTTACAACAGTTTTGGTTTCGTTTTTGCATCGCGAAATTTATATTTAGCGCTACTACGCAGTTACGCAACTTCAAGGCTACCTCCATGGCGCCTGAAGCGTCCGCGACTGATCCTCGAACAAAGCACGGCGCTCCTGATTTCCCCCCACCCTAACCCAATTTCTGCGATAAGAACTTCAGATGCAAGTCAAAAGGTCACACCCAGTCGCCAGATATCCGTTCCGCCGAGGACAGCGCTTCAAACCGGCCTTACACTGGCAGCTGTTCGCCTTCCAGTTTCGTTTCCATGCGAGGGTATATTCGGGTGTCTACTAATGTTGCTGCTTAGTTGAACTGTCTATTCGGACAAAGTCAAATGAAAAATGTTAGGTGGCGCTGCAATAGAGGAGGCTCGTTGTGCTGATCTTTTTCAGCGCGCCACTGCTACTCGGCCAAAGATCGCAGGGCACGATTCTAGCTCATCGTACCTCATTTTTGCGAGCAAGGCTGCAATTGCGAGTAAGAAGATGATAATAAAGCTCAGCTTTATGTTTTGAGAGATAACTGACCGTGAACGACAAGCGTCAGCCACGGCGTTCCGTTTTCAACTTCATACATGTTTTTTTCCGCATCGCGTGCTTGTCCCAAATATTGTGCTCGCTGTAAATGCAAAGTCAGCCGTTGACAAGATGTTTTTACGTTATGTGGGGGCAAATTGGTGCCTCTGATAATGACAAACCGCCAGATTTATTGCAGGAAACCACCCGAAATTGCACATTTTGAATTTAAGGTTGGGCTTCACCGCACGACATGAGCACCGTGCATGCTAACATTTGTTTGTTATATGTGACAAACTGTACCGCGCAAGTCGACATTTTTTCTAGGGCGTGTTTTTGAAATGTTTTCCTACAAAATGTACATTCTGATTTTTTTCTACTACCGGTGGTTTGATATACACAACTCCTTTTTTATCATTTGTTTTTCAACAACTAGACAAAAATTTTGGTTTTGATATTTGTTTTACAACTATGATGTATAAAAACCTTTAAAAAGCTAATATTATTGGAAATGCCGTTAAATAATCTGCATTTTGTGCTCCTGCAATTAGTGCCTAACCAATTTTTTTGCAGGAAAAAAAATGTTTTCTTGGACCCCTAAAATTAGTCAATTTTCCAGCGGTAGCGAAAGAGAGTCCGCGTTCTGACAGAGTCTGCAAGTGCTGCGTTGCATTGGTCGAATGGAACTGGTTGGGTGACATTGGCCGAGGAAGGTTAAATTGGTTGAATAACGTTTCACCCGTAGTGCCAGCCAACTGTAGCCAACACGTTTTCTCCCCACGTGCACGATGGAAGTCCGTCGCCTCTTCTCTGCCGCTCTTATCTCGAGAAGCGCTCAGAATGCCCTGACCGGTATACCAAAAAGACGGTAGTGTTGTCATAGGCCATGCATGTGTGACGTGTATGTTATTCACCTTTTGTTCGTGAATAAATGGCCTGTGATTCGGACATCTGCTGTTAAACCAATTTTATATTGCTACGAGACCAAGGACTACCATTACAGATTTCCCCCTCGCACGCAGAAAAAGGGCGTCGTTGATTGTTCAATCAGCACATGATACTTCGAAGTGATGAGTTGCTTTAAGACTTTGTTAAGCCCTTCCAAAGTAGAAAAGTAGACTGGCGTGCATTCTGTTGCTTTTGTTACTGAATTATTTTTAATTTCCGTCGTGCACATCAAGGGTGGAAAAGAGGTGTTAGCGTGATCCTAAAATTTCTTTCTTGTACATCGTCCTTAAGAGCCGGCGTGGGGATAATTCTAAAATATATAGGCCCATTCCCATGGACTGCAGGTTAAAGTGCGTACAAATACTGCTACGCGGCGGCAGGACAAATGAGACGAGCGATAGTTGATGGTGAAATGTCGTTTTACATGATGTTGCCACAGGCAGATGCTATCGATTTACAAGCGACCATGATAGTTCGAGGTGCGAATCCGTGCCATCCACTGTTTCATCGTCGTCCCCGATAGGAACCTTGTAGCTATGAGCCAGTATCCTATTGCGCTTCCGGTAACCATATAGGCAACCACCAACGCACCGGTCTAACAGTCCGTAAACACTTCGCACTCGTTTGACAGTTCCTTCGAAGTTGGAAGCACAGCGCCAGGTCCTTCCTAACGAGTTCATACTTAATCACAGCGCGAAGGACGGGACAGACAGAACGGGACAGGACGGGACGGGACAGACAGCGCCTGTCCAGTGGTTAATCTTTCTGTCTGTCCCGTCCTTCGCGCTGTGATTAAGTATGAACACGTACCAACTCGCCCAACTTGCAACTGTCCCTTCCTAACGAAATAAACCTAGCCTCGTGACTGATTTTGGTGGTCCTTTGGTGGTGATCCTTTGAGACTTTTATTCACTGTATGGTTCATGTTCCTGGCCATATTTGCGTAGTCAAATTGCTTGGCCAGGTTTTAACTGTGCATTTGTATTTTTCTCTTTTTTTCAGGTGAGTTGATTTTTCAGCACGAGCGTTCCTTCGGTACCGGATAGGATGCTCGGTAAGTGGCAAAACTACTGGTCACGATATGTACGTGCCCACACTCAATCGCTGTAATATATTTCATGAGCTGCAGCATGTTGCACGCTTGCCAAGGAAATGCAGGTAATAAATGAAGAATCAGAGACTTATATGCAACAGCGTCATCCAACTGGGTGGAGCCAGCATTTATTTGTGGAGAAATTGAATTATAAACTAGCTGTGGAATATTATGTTTGGCACGGTCGAAGTATCCAACACTCTGGCGTAAGAAGATAGGCAAAAACTGAGCAAGCGCAAGGAGAACTCGGGAACAGCCAACAATAGGAGACGCCAACAATGTAAAAGCTGAAAATGTTTGACCGCGTATCTGCTCCCTTCCTCTCAAATGTCGCCGAAAGACGATATTCGTCTGGCGCTCCTGCCAAGCAAATGTCTCCCTTCTCTTCTCCGCTCCTCTGTCATGCTGTTGCTCTCTTGTCCCCCTCTTCCCAAAATAAACACGCGAACGGTAGGCTCAAGTCAATTTAAATTTCCCGCCGCGTTAAACATCCACACGTTGGGACCGTCTGTGTCATTGCCGCCGTACGACGTAGACGCGCGTGCATCGAGGAAGAGGAGGACGAACATGCACCGTAACTCCGCGCTACTCCACACTAGGGTGCCTGGATGCACGCGCTCGCCACCACTCCGGAGAGCTCGTGCATCCAGGCACACACACGATGATTATGATGCTTAATAACGAGGTAATGATGCTTTGTAACGAGGTGGCATTCCACAGCAACCTTCGCTGTTACGCCATTGTAAAATCACCTCTCCAAAAAACACCTTTAGGACATTTTTGTGCCAGTGTGACTTCTATGTTCGCATGGCTTTCCAGATTCTTCGCTGATCTTTCCCCACCAACATTCTAACGTTCTTTTACTAAACTCTACTGCTGCCTCGACTCACTGAGGACTGGACGGATACCTTTGCACTCCGTTACAATATGTCGCATGATTTCGGGATCCCTGCCGCAACATGGGCACAGTTCTTCTTGTACCGGCTCTCGGATAAGCGTTTTTGTCCGCAAGCAAACCGCCCAGGTTTAAAAAAGCAATACACTCCCTTTGGTTTTATCAAAGGACATTTCCCTCGTGATCTCTCGATTCTCTATATAATGCCGTGAACTAGGCATTGGGTTTGTTTTGTTTGTTTTCTTTTTACTGCCCGGCCCCACCCGGCTGTGTTATCTGTCTCCGAAGCGAAGCGCGTGTGATTAATCCAGATGAATGAGATCCGTAGTCTCGTTCAGTCCATTATGCTAAAGCTCCCCTCGAGAGAAAACTCTAAGGAACCGCCAAGCAAAGTATCCATTCGGCCCAACAAGCAGTCACAATGAACCGGTCACCGACAGTATTGCAATGGAACTGCCGCAGCTACTCCCACCAGCAAATTATTTTAAAGCAGAGGATTATCCAGATCCAACCACTTTACATACTACTGCAAGAAACCCGCAGCACTCCTCAAATTCCGGGATACATTACTCATGTTAACCCATCTATCGCACCAACCACTCGGACTGCTTCGGCACACCCCCATCCACAGTTTGGAGCAATCGCTTCCCCTTCCACATGTCACAGCAATCATCGAAGAGGTCGAAGCACAGGCCTGCTTCAAGCGGCCGCTGACCCACCAAGGGCTGTCACTGATTGCATGGGACGAACGCAAAATCCCCACAACGTGCACATTTCCAGTGCCTATCGCACCTTGGACACAATCAGACGGCGTCACAGCGCCGCACTCGCACCCCATCGGACACAGAAACCCTCAGTTGTGTAGACAACGAATACTGCAGATGCAATCAGCGCAGCAGGAAGGCGCAGTTGATATATACACTGATGCCAGCGTGACCCCTCAATGTGTTGGCCTTGCATGAACGAACTTCCTGCTCTGTCGGGATATTGCACCATGATGGACCCCACCTTAACAAGTTTTGAAGCAGAACTGCACGCTTTGAACGCCGCTGTATCATTCCTCCTGTATGACTCTATTACAGCCCTCCCACCTTCGCTTCGACTCATCACGGACTCTTACGAGGCCATACAGGCACTTCGCTCCCATACCACCACTAACCCTATTGTGCATGAAATTCTCTACCAAGTGCAAATTCTTCAACGGAACCACATCACTGTCCGCTTTGACTGGATACCTGGCCACGAGCCGAACTCGACTGCTAACCAGGCGGCTCAAGCGGCCGCACAGGAGTGTACATTAACTCAAACTCCGCTGGTCTCTGCCGGGGAACCGTCTCGTTCGTCTGCACCATCTCCGTCGTTGCGGATTCATCGCTTCAAAATGAATAGATGCCAACGAATAAATAACTGCCTGTCAACAAAGAACTTCTGGTAATTTTTTTGTGCGGTTAAGCTACGCGCCAACCACATGCTGTTTCGATTATGTAAGTTCTCACCATCTTGCGATTTCAGTGGGAAAGAAATGAACGAAACAATCGGAAAGTTATGTGGAGTATGACGTCATCTTGTAGTCTTTATACGTTCGCACGCTCGCAGATGACAAGGCAGGTGACGAAATTGACATTTACACCGACGCGTCTTTGAGTGGGATGATGGCGGCAATTGCCTGGACAGTTACAGACCTGCCAGAATTGAATGGATCCCGGCAAATTTCCAACACATACGGCCTTGTAGAAGAAGTAGAACTTCTGGGAATTCTGGCAGCCACCCGGCAAATTTATGACCATTCCGCCAATCTTAGCGGGAAGAAATTTCGCATTATCACGGATTCTTATGTTGCTGTCCAAAAATTGAACCGTCCATTTTTCCCGAACATCACGGCGACAAATATCCTGACCACGATACGAGACCTACAAATTGAAAGATTCAAAATTCGCATTGTTTGGACTCCGGGACATACTTCCGGCGCACAAGGCAACCGCATGGCTCACGACGCAGCCAGGGAGAGGCTACTATCACCTCCCACGGTGCCCGCCACGCCCGTCCCCTCTCTCCAAGCAGATTGGCAACTCCGGCTAGGTCTCCTCAAAAAAGAAAGCAGTAAGCGTTTGCAAGCTGAAACTCCGGTTGGCATCCTTGCGCCTCTCAAGCCCTTTTCACGTTCGGGCGAGGTATTTGCCAATAAAGTGTATGCAAATGCAGCGTACACACCACACATTGTACATAAGTGGTCAGCCCCGGCAGGCTCTCAACTGCACCGATGCCCCCACTGCAATAGTAATGCCATACCAAATCTATTCCACTTAATTTGGGTCTGTCCTATATTCGCCCGTAACCGCCGTCAACTGCTAACTGTGGGTCCTGCACCCACGACTGAACTGGAGCATGTTAGTCGCGTCCGTGAAGACCCCGCTACTCTAGAAATAGTTACCCAGTACGCGCTTGAAAACGGTCTGTACAAGGTGGTATAGCGGTCTGACAGACTTTCCCGGACTGGCCATTCCCATCCACGACCAATGTCAACAGTGCAAACTGTGCATTTTGGTGCCACTGACAGAGTGAAATGTGCATCTTGGGAATAGGACCTTACAACTAGAAGTGTGTCCACTGTGTGAATTGTGATGAATTGTGACCTCTCCCTTTCTGCTCCCCCTCCGCCATCCTCACTTCCCCACAGGGCCTCATGGCCTCTCGTCCTTAATAAAGTATTTCACTCACTGTGTTAATTTGTATAAATTCTTTTCTTTGGCTTTGTTTTATTCTTTTTCTTGTTGTGTTGCAGTTTTTTTTGTTTTTATGTTATCCCCTTCCCTTTTTCCCATCTTTCATTAAAAAGAAACATCCCCCTCGCGAGGGGCACGATCAAATGCAGAGCATTTCCGCGGGGGGCGCGCCTGCAAGTCGTATGGATTACGTATTGGTTGTTGTAACTGTTGTCTTCCAGCGTAGACATTGTCGATGAAGTCGATGGTGAAACGTGAAACCTGCCGTGAACCCCCTGCCGCGGCTATGACGCAACGTGGAGCGGCTATGACGCAACGTGGCGCGGCTATGACGCAACACAATCCAACACAATCCACTTTAATCCAATCCAATCCAAACCAATCCAATCCAAGCCAAGCCAAGCCAAGTCAAGCCAAGCCAATCGAATCCAATCCAATGCCCCTCGCGAGAGAGTGTTATAGCGCCGAAATCGCGCCACCACACGAACGCGTGATGTTGACGTCATGATCACGCCACAGATGTTAGCGACCGGAGCGCGCGCGAACGACATATGTGGTTTAAGCGCGAACCGACCGTGGCGAGAGAGCGCAATGCGAGCGCCCCCACCTGTTCTTGCGCGCGAACCGACTGTTGCTCAGTGCGAACCCAACGCGGCGAGAGAGGGTGTTGCGCACGTCCCCACCTGTTGTGCGCCCGAACCGAACGGGGCGAGAGAGGGTGTTGCGAGCGGAGAGAAGGCGAGAAGGACGCGGGGGAGAGGGCGCACCTGTGGCCGGCGGTTGAATGAGTCAAGGATATAAGGCGCGTTCGTAACCTTCCGTTCTGTGTCGGCTTTGTGGCCCAGTGGGTAGAGCACCATGTACCTTGCGTTCCGCCCGCAGAGTCATGGGATCGAAACCTGGCGCCGGTAAGTATTATTTTTAAATGCAGAGCATTTCAGTAGCTCGCGATGTCACCCACGTTGACGTCCGTAGTCCGCACCGCACCCCTCCCTACTATATAAAAAAAGATACTATCAGGCGCCCGGTTTCGATCCCTCGACCCTGCGGGCGGAACGCAATGTACATGGTGCTTTACCCACTGCGCCACAAAGCCGACACAGAATGGGACGCTACTAACGCGTTTTATATCGCTGACTCATTCAAATTGCTGCTGACGAGCGCTCTCTTGTCAGCAGTTGCCACAAGTGCAACAACATTAACGTAACGCAAACTACTTAAAGTCGTGCGCCCCCGGAAATGCTCTGCATTTGATCGTGCCCCTCGCGAGGGGGATGTTTACTAAACGCAAGATGTGGCAGTGCAACGCCGGCACGTGCAGGGAGGAAATCACAAAGAGAACAGAACTCAGGCTGGCGCAGTTTCAGGCAGGGGGCGCGCGAGCACTGCAAAGGCGGGAAATTGGAATTGCATTTGGTGGTAACAGTGAGCGGAGAACGGCGCTTCCGCCCGTTATGGCGAAATCACTGCTCTGCGCTCCCCACAGCTTTTTGTCGAACGGTTCTGACAACCACCTCAAAAACCGAGAGGCCTCGTACGATCAGCAGAAACTGCGAAATGGCAGGGGCGCCTTTTGCTAGAAATCTGTGCCACTACAGAGCATGCGTCATCATATCGGCCACGATGGACACGCGCCAAGATATGTGCGATAACACAACGACATACGCACGAGAAAATCTGCATTTGCACTAATTTTATTAGAAGGTCCTGAGACTATACGCAAATGATCCCCGAAAGGCGTACCTTTTTCTTCGAGACCAAGCTTGAAGATGCGGTCTTACAATCCACCAGGGCTCATCTCTCAGTGTTAGTACAAGATCGTGACGAGGAGGCAGTTTTACTCCTGAGAAACCACGCTCAACTGCACTCACTTGTCTCCTCTGATTTGTCCCTTGACGTTAACGCACACCCGCCATTTACCTGTCTTCAGGACACACACGAGTACTACAGGGGTGTTTACGTGAAAAGAAACGCATCCCACAGTCTGACAATGTGCGCGCCAGCCAGTGACGCTTTTCCGCTTGGTGGAGCAAGGGACGCTTCGTTTCCCGGGCAGTACGGGGCCGCCTTTGATCTAGAGATTTAAGTTTTTTATATAGTGTAGGGGGAGCGATGCGGACTACGGACGTCAACGCGGGTGACATCGTGAGTTACTGAAATGCTCTGCATTTAAAACACCTAATAGCTGTTCACACGGTGCGGACACTTTTCGTTCTGCTCGCGAGTGTGAATGAGTGAGTGTTCTGCTCGAGACACGCGCAAATACGCATTGCTTTCACACCGTACGGCCTCCCCAATGACTCTCCGGTCACGGCGCCTTCTCTCACGCACACGCTCATCTCGTGTGGCGTAGAATCGCCCGTGCAGTGAAGCGGGAAACACACTGAGTTCATTTGACACTAAAAGGGACACAAGTCTCCCAAAATGTTGGTTACAGTTAAAAAAAACGTGCAAATCTTACCTTCAACCACCTCGCAGATGCACAACCGCGTTGTTTTTAACGAGCCACTCTCTGTTAGCGATCACTGCATTTAGGCCTCGCGTCGGCTCGCTGGCGTACTTCGTCGGCTCGAAGGTCGATGACTTGGAGGCGACGTTGCAGTGAGCGCACGTTAGTCTAGGCTGGTTCCTTAATGTTCGCCACGTGCTTTGGTTGTCGCTTCACATCCATTCGTTCGGCCGCAAGTTTACATCGACAATAAATTTTCGGGGAGGCGGGAGCTCACACGACACACGATACCAACTGGCAGCCATTTTGTAAGAAAGCGTAGAGGAAAAAGGGCTGAATGAGGAGGAGAAGGAGGATGAGGCGTGGGAATTTTTAATACTCCCATTAAGACAAACGTAGTATTCAGAGCTAGATACTGCGTTTTGTTGGGAGGTACAATCTTGATAAATGCGCCTATTTGCGACGGCTCGTGGCCCACGGTGTAAACTGGCAGTTTTTCCAGTATCATACTACCACACGTGGAAGCAGGCCGCCTGCCGTGAGGAGTTTAAAAGACGTATTCAACCCAAAAAACTCCCATTCAGGTTAATTTGGGTTGTGTAGCGGCTGACAGTCCATGTTTGTGGCAAATTGGAATTTTTGCATTTACGAAGGTGCGTCTTTTTTCTGTTAAGCACACGTTGCAAGGAAATGTTAAACCAAGAGGATCTCTTAGATGTCACTTAAACCAGTGGGATATATTTCTCCGAAAGTGGCTTAATGTGAATGACACGTCACGGCGGTAGACGATAAAGAATGGAGAGTACCTGGTCGTTCTTTAAACAACAGTGTTATATGCAAAAGTAAGGAATGGGAAAATCGCGTTGCAGTTGGTGTGATCAAGCCGAATGTACATTGAAGTCATGTCAGGGAGAGTTAGATGAAATCTTTCAGCCAGGCCATTCGTTGGCGAATGGCAGGCGTAATCGGTCTTGTGTACTTTGTTCTAGGCGCGAAGAACTTCGACTGTGCGAGATAAAAATGTCTTGCCGCTTTTGCCCAAGAGACCACCCGAGGTTCTATGATGCAAGTGTATGGCACGCAGGAAGAAGTCCGTGACGTACGCAGCCAGACCGACTGGGTGCTGTTTCCGTGTACCGCGCTAAAGGTTCACAGTTGTTACAATCCACATTTAGCCAGTAGCTGTACAGGGCAATGGTCCGTAATGCTGTACGCCGCCCGTTTGGAATGACCAGAAGTGCAAGGAATTGGCTGCAACGATCCGGCCGGTGGAGCTGTGCACTGTTTGAGCAGCCAACCCGATGTGCGTGGAGCGACGTGGCGGGCGATGCAGGCCTAAAGGCCAGATCAAGAGAAGCGACCATCGACGTGATCGTAGGTTTTGTTGAAACTGAAATGACCCGTTGCGGCGTCGTCATGAAAAGCTTCCAATATCTTCGGGCGGATGGGGCGGAGCGCCACGATAACCCATTTGTCGCCAGATGAGTGGTGTTTCGAATGGTATACAGCAATGCCGTTTAGAAGTAGAAAATGATGAAGCTGGTGAGGAGACCGACTGGTAGAAGGTTCCGTTGAGCCGCTAAGGCAGTCGATTATCATTCGGCAGTACGGATATGTCCTCTAAAGATAAGAAAGGGTAGACAGGTGAAGCGTCGTAGAGTTCGTTGGTGCGATGTGGAGTACCTTGTCGGGTCACACTAACGTTGACTTATTTTCAGGCGTCTTCAGCGGGCAACGCGTAAGTGCATCGGCATCGCAGGGCTTTTCCCCGTACCTGTATATCACATTGAATTGATATCCCTGTAGCCCAAGTATCCAGCGTCTGAGGAGTCCTGATAGATTTTTCAGCTTCTGCAAACCAACCTTGAGCGCGGTGCTCAGACACGAATTTAAAGTGTCAGCCGTTTAGGTAGGGTAGGTAGTCTACCTGTACGGCCAGGCACTCATGCTTTGTGATAGTAAATTTTTTCTCAACGAAATTTAATGGGTGACTGCCGTAAGAAATAATCTTCTCCCAAGTTTGTTGTTTGTCGATACGGCCGCGGGAGAACCGCGCAGATCCCTTTATTCATCAAAATCGCACAATACTGGCTTTGAAGTGAGCGCGGCCTCTACGCAGGCCCCTTCCTCTACGCGATGTTTCAGCACAAAAATCATATTATGAAGCATCCAACTACCCAAACTCAATTTCGGACACAATTGTGATCTGTTGAACTTAATCGGGATAACGGATGATGTCTGGAAACTTGAGTTGCACGGCGTCAGGCTGCTTTGTTCAGCTGATTCGTTGAGCTGCTCACAAGCCTCTCTCGAAGTCGTCCGACTACTCAAGGGACATTCCGGAGTGTAGGAGCTTGGGCAGGGGCAGAGAAATTGTAGCAAAATTGCGTACAAAGCTGCGGAAGACACCGGGGCAAGAAAAATACGCAGATGTTCGTGTCGGTGAGGCGCGGAAACTCGAGGGCGGCAATAACCTTGTCCGGGTGGGGACGAATACCCTCGCTGCTCGCAACGTGGCCTCAAACATTGATGCTTCAAGTCGCGAAACCACATCTCTTTTGTGTTCAGTACAGTCCCGCACTGGCAAAGCAGGTGAGAACGTAACCCAACCGTCTCAAGAGCTCCGGGAACTTGTACGCAAAATGAGACGTTTTTTTTTTTCGAAATGAGCCGGATCCAGAAACCGAAACTAAGTCGGATGAAACTGCAGTGACAAGAACAATTCGGCAACTTTCCCCTAAAAAAGGGGTGACAACAAAATAGTTGAGGAAACTCCCTGAAAACGCGCACGAAGATTGTAGTTGGTATAGTAAATGAGTCAGATCCTGCAGTTTCACGGATCAAAATGAGCGAAATCCATTTTCCCAGTGGGAGTTCGCTTTTTGCTTGACTATTCTGGCTGTTTAGTAGGTGTTTCCAGAAGTCTTTTTTTTTTCTTTTCGGAGCTGTCTTTTTATGAATTCAGATAGCAATTAGAAAATCGGCGAAAGATCTGTCGCCAGTTGTCAATAACGAAGTGAACGGAAGAAGTGAACGAAATGAAGCCGAGAGAGCAAAATTTGAGTTCGTCTCACGCGTCCCCTACGAAATAACTGTGGTTATATTTAGTTCGTTTGGTCCAACACTTACCAGTTTGGTACTTCACTAAATAGCCGCTGATTACGAGCCTTGGCAATCTGCCGTCCCTCCCTCTGAAGGTACGAACCACTTCATTAAGGTGAAGAAGAAATTAGAAATTAGCAGCAGTCGACCGTTTTGGAAATTCATGGCAAAGCAACAAAGAGCTTGCGTACTTCGTGAGTTCCTCCAGGCGTGCCCAAGGAATAATTCTTCGGAATAATTCTAAAAGAGCTGCTAATGGTGCCAAGAGTTCTCCAGGCATGGTTATACTTTTCTTGAAGCCCTGTTGCACATCTTTAATGCCTTTTCCACCAAAACTCAATCGCCCCATGCTTGAAACTCAGTTTAAATAAAGTTTTTTTTTAAGAATGCGGCGGGAACTTGAGTGTTTCAATCCAATATGAACCAAATCCAAACTTATCACCCTAATATTGGTCAAGTTCACGGCATAATTTTTGATTACTTGTGGCCATAAAATCCCATAGCTGACATTGGGTCCGGTAACAAACTTACGCTTTTTTCTCAAATTCGCGTTAGCTGGATCTGGCTCATTTAGAAAAAAAAACGCCTCAAATAACGATATCTTTGAGATAAGAACGGCAGGTTCTTCATTAAAGGTCCCGGGGCGCAGTGGGTATCATGCTCTCGAAAGCTGCAGGGGCGTTACAAAGCCCAAACGGCATCACGTTGAAGTCGTGTAGTCCATTATGGGGGCGCGAAAGCTGTCTTCTCCTTTATCGGCCTGGTGCACCGGAATCTGCCAATAACCAGAGCGGAAATGGCGACGGAGAAATGTTCCCCTCCTTGTAGGAATTCGAAGGCACCCTCAATGCCAGGCGTAGGGTAAACATCCTTCGGGGTCAGTGCGCGGTATTGCGTGCAAATTTGAAGGGATCCGTCTTTTTTTTTTTTTTTGCACCAAAACCACAAATGAGGACCAACGGCTGTTGGATGCATGTAATTTTGCGCTTGGTCATGTCGGCAACATTGTCGTTGAAGAGTTTCATTTCGGAACAAGACACCAGGTAATGGCTGCTTCGAATTATCGGGAACCCTCGGTTACAATTCGATGCATGGCACGGATATGTGACCAAGTGCGGAAAAATGGGTATCGAAAAGGATTTGTACCTGTGCAAGAGGGCCAGTAGTCTTTGGCAAGCATAATATAATTAACGCATTCACTCAAGTGCGTCAGAATGCCGAGAGTCGTCAGGTTTTATTCCCTTAAGGTTGAGGACATTTGATGTCGTGAAATCAGCCAGGGCCAAGAGGACGCTTTTTGCTGTTGGGAAAAGCGCTTCTTACGGATAAATTTTGCTGGTTCTTTTTTTACCTTTAAGCAGCAACAAAACATTTTGGGGCTTCTCTGTAGGCATTCTTTAGCTGAAGCTTGCGCGGTCAGCCAATTTTGCTCTTCGAACTTCCGCGCTCCAGCGAAGGCAGAGGGGCCCCCTGTACGGAAATCGATGCGTTAACGGCTCTTCTCGGGTGCTTCGTCGCAAGCGCAGATGGCGCTAGCGCAGCGGCCAGAGGGCAAGTATTTTAATTCTTGCGTGCATGCGCTTATGTAGCTGCTTGTTTGCGATGTAGCCTTTACTGTAATATTAGGCAATATTTTCCCCTTAGTTCTCTGCTAAATACGGCAGTCTTTCTCGGGCTCCCTAACTTCTGATACCGCAAAAAACGCACAATCACAGAAAGAGGTGATGGGAACAAGCGCTTGTGCCCCTGACCTCTTGCGGAGCTTTTACGCTTTTTTCTTGTTTTTTATTTTTTGGCGCTACACGAAATTATGGGTTACCGACACCAACTAGCCCAAACCCAAATTCTGCTAAGCTATATTTCTTGGACGATATTCAAACGCAAAAGTTGCGTGTATCGCCTGCCCGCCTATCTCTCGCTGAATCTTGCGTGTATCGCCTGCCCGCCTATCTCTCGCTGAATCGACACAATTAGGCAAAGACTATTGGCGGTGAGCGCTAACACGGGCGGCGCTGCGAAGCGCGCCTCCGTGATGTCGGCTTCGGGATTCTCGCATTTGTCGTCTGCTTCATTCAGGCTCACTCTCCCTGCTGTTTCCTTGCGCTCGGTCAACGTCTGATGCTTCTCCGCACCAGAATTGGCGTGTGGGTAACTTTTTATCACAAGAATCGTCTTAAAATCGTATACAATAGCTCATGGTGTGAGTTAAAGTATAGTTTTGGATACCGCTACTGAAGAAACATTGCCGACGTCGCCCCATTCCACGCGAAGCCGGTCCTGTGCGGAGCGCGAACAGTCGCAGCTAGGCGTCAGCTTCTGTATTAAGCCATATTTCGAACAAAGGGAACAGTCACCTGCTAATAACCATAGAGTTTCATGCAAATAAGTAGAGGGGAAACTGGCGCTGCGATCGTACGCCTCAATGGGCGTGATGGGTAGTTGTGGATTCGGATTGGCGCTTGATGGCTTGTGGAACTTCTTATGGATTGCAGGCAGTTTCGTTTTCGTTTTGGATTTACATTAATGCATTTTTCTATGCGGTGTGTTGGAAGGAGCTATAAAAATACGTTTCTCCTTGAACTGCACGCCGCGCGCGCACTGACGCCACCCTGAGTAGAAAGTTTAATAACTAGAGTTGCGAATTGGGTGGGTTATCAATTCGTTGCCGGCACAGCGAGCACGAAAACACAAATGACGGCGCTCTGTGCGGTGAAGTTGTCTGCGAATTAGGAGTTGCGGCGCTGCTTATTCGGCAGAGCAAAGTATTGTCGAAGCTAACGACGGTTGCGAATCGCTTGGAACAGCCACACCTTCTGTGCGAACGCCGGCTCCTACGGCGTAGACCAGCAGTATCGGCGGTTGATAGGAACGCAGCTTGATGAATGTCACTAATTCAGGCAAGAATAACTTCTCCAAAGGTAATCGGTTTCTTTTTTTTTATGAGCACAAAACGTTTCGCTTCCTATTACAAACCACCAGCGCTGAAACGTTTTACAAGTAGTTTTTAAAGAAGTCCGCGTCCTGCTGTAGTTGGCGGCAAATGGCAAACCTGCTCCGCCAACCTCCTCGACTCCGCGTCTGCTTTTTATTTAACGCGGCGTTTTATTTCGTACAAAACCAATTTTTTGTCAATAACTTTTTTGTTCGCCATGTAATTTGTAAACGGAGAACCGGACATTAAGAGTTTTTTTGTCAAAAAACACAATTTGCGCAGCCAGAAGCTTGTTTAGATCCCACGCAATCCGGTTCCATAACTACCCATCATTCCCATTGAAGCGTAAGCGCCGCTGCCATGTTCGCGTTGACACTAGCGCCAGTTTCCCCTCTAGTTATTATTGTATGAAACTCTATGCTAATAACCAACAACAGAGAAAATGGAAGACCAAAAACAAATTGCAGGCCTTCAAAGCTGCCGGCTTTGGCAGAAGGCATTACGATTCCCGGTAATCACCAAGTTCCCGGTAATCACCACCCGGTCATCACCACCCGGTAATCACCCGGTAATAATTCCCGGTAATCACCACCCGGTAATTACCTCACCAAGTTCATTTGATCAACGCCATCGAAGCAGTGCAAAATCGCGCCGCTCGCTTCATTCATTCTCTTATTCTTACGATGTCAGTGTTTCATCCCTTAAAAATGAATCCGGTCTGTCAAGTGTTTCCCTTCGACGCAGGATTGCTACTTTGTCACTGTACCACAAGTTGTACCACAGCTCACTCCGCCAACCACCTTACATCGCTCCCGCCGCACACATTTCCCCCCGAACGGGCCATCCACTTCAAGTCTTCCGACCCTGATCTGGCACCTCAACATTTTCTGCATCATTTCTCTTCCGCACCGCCAAAGAATGGAATGACCTTCCCCACGATGTAGTTTCAATCACTTATCCATCACGTTTTATTCAAAGTGTGTCTATGCATCTGCAATGTTAACCTGTGGCTTTTGCATCTATGTTCAACAACCCACCCCTTATGTAACACCCCCCTGTGGGGTCTTTAAGGAAATAAAGTGAAAGTGAAGTGAAGTGAATCACATGTAAGGTGAAACAGTTTTTGCAACCTTGCCGAAGGCGCGAGAAAATTTTATTACATCACTTTACGTTGTCATGGCGGGAAAGTATGCCAACCTGCACTATTGGCCGCGCAAAAACTGCAGGTTGAGTTCCAAATAACCGACTGTGTGCATAGGCGCGTGGGGATTTTATACCGCGCTTATAACCAGTATGGAGGTTTTTGAGCAAAACGATTCACGTGTACGTTAAAGATACAGTAACACTATCTTTGTTCAGATCTGGAGGGATATTTCAGTACATTTTCCACAGCCGTATCTTCCCGAAATTCGGATCTGCGTTATAGGAAAACTGCACTCAAGAGGAAGAGGAGCAGAGCAAGGAGGAAAAAACTTCATTTAACAATGAAATCGATCTGCTTAGTGGGCCGAGTCCTCAGTCCAGTACAAGATAGTAAAAGTAATTTTCTTCGATTCATAGAACCCCATACCGAGTAGAGTAGGATTTGTTCTTTGCGCCTGGAACAGCTGGAAATGAGTAAAGAGTTGCTTGGAAATATTAATCGGTTGCGGTTCTTGTAATATATGCAGGTATACTATTTATTCAGTTAGCGAGTATATCATGCCTTCAATACCATAATCATGTCATCATTGTTCGGGTTGAAAGTCAGTTCGTTATGATCACGATGGTTACGGTAGAAATTCGGAGTACACAAGCCGCCTTCGTGTACTGTGGACAACGTTGTTTGGGGAGCGATCGCGGTGGCGTAGCACAAACCTTCTTATTGTATTTGCATGTGAATAAACAAAGCATGCTGCGGATATGCACCTTCTTGCAGGCAGCCGGAGCGAAAGTCAATTTCTTTTTTTTTTCTGAAGGTGGGAATGTATGCCATACAACCTGAAGAAAATATCCACAGTATCTTTGTGAGCCTCCCAAACATCCCCAAACCTCCTAATAAGAGGCTTGTGACCGTGCAGAAAAATTAAAACGTTGGGCACAAAAAAAAAACAAGAAACATTAATCTGATACAAGACAACAGCAACGAAAGAAATAGAAGACAGTCGTTTTATTTCCTGCTGTGTGATGCGGGCGTGCAGGGACCCGGTGCTTGGTACGTGGCATTAGACTGTTCATTCTTCATAAGAGCATCTCAAAAATACTGCAGGGAAGCCTGCGCATTTTGATTACTTATGGAGGAGCTCTGAGTGCTGATCCTCGCGAATAAGCTAGAAAGGATGAGTTACACACGCTCCTGTGACCGATGCTCTGAAGAAAGTTGTTCTCTCTCTCCTCGTGGGTTGCAAACTTGGGGAGGATACATGATCAAATTATTCAGATTAGTCAGAAGCTGGTAAAATAACTTAATCACTATAAATACGCTTGTTAATGCGCTACAGCAACAAAACGGGCGATTTCTAGCACAGACACTGCCGCTTCTCACAAGCGGAGTGTAGCAGACGACAGCGGCGCGAGTCCCTAAGCCGACGCCAGAGCCAGGGGGCGCCACTCAAACATCTCACCGCCAATACATGGGCAGAACCATTCCAAACTCGAGGTACTGCCGGGAATAGCCATACATGTTCTCATTATTCCGCGCAAAAGAAGACTTGAGCGCATTCGAGGCAAAACTTAAGTACTTAACCGGTAGTGCGGGCGTTCGGTTAGTTGAGGTAGCTTTTGGGTAGTTTTTTTTTAATAGCAATAAAGAACGAGACGTAGAACATGGCTAATAAATGCTCCATTATGTTCGAGATGAGAGCGAGAACAAAGAAAACGGAACTCCCGCTCGTGCTGTACCAGTCGGAGCAAGGAACAAAAGGTAACAAAAGATGTCCGTTGTCCCAATGTGTGGCGGACGAGCATTGCGAAGGCGGGAAAATTGAACTTTATTGAGCTGGAATTCATCCCTAGAGGAGCGAGAGGAGAAGAGAAGATGGCGAGATATGGGAGCGCCGATCGGAAAAGCAGTTACGTCGCAGGCGCGGGAGACTACTATTATCGTTGTTTCCACGGCAGCTGTTTCGTGCGCCAGATAGCAGCGTTCGAAAGAACACAAGCTTCGGAAAGAGGGTGTATCTGGATGCGGCGCACGTGATCGGCAGCGCTGCGGCATCTGTCTACAAAAGGAACCGTTCGTCGGCAGCATGCTTCACTTGGCAGTGGCGGCGACACCTCGGACGCACCAGTAAGCGCATGTCGACCTTCTTTGCCGCAGGTTAGTTACGGTTTACGACAGAAAATTTTCGTTCCGTATTTGTCGCCGTGACTGCCAAGTTCAAGTGTATCAGTTTCTGTATTTTGATGAATATCGTGTACCTGCAACATGTCGAAAGAGTCAGCTAAGATCAGAGACGAAATGAAAGCGGAATTTCTAAAATTAAAGGAGGAGCTGAACCAAACACTAAAGACATTTAAGGAAACCCTCGAACGTGACTTGAGGGGTGACATACGAGATTTACGCCAGGAGCAAGAAGCTCTAAAAAAACCATTGAATATGCTCACGAGGAAATTACGGATCTAAAAATGTGACTTGAGACTGAACAATCAATAACCAAGCAACGAACGCAAGGGAAGCAGGAACGGCAGGCAAAATGTGACGGCCTTGAAAGGAAAGCGTTTGACCTCGAGAGACGACTCACTCAGTCAGAGCAGTATTCGCATTGCACAAATCTTGAGATACAGGGTGTTCACAAAAGTGAAAATCAATCCGTTTTCGAGATCGTGTCCAAGATAGGGACGGCAATAAGTGAGAGTATAGCTGCCTCTGACGTTGAGGTTTGTCACAGGGTGGCCACTCGCGATCCCTTAAAATCGAACATCATTGTTCAATTCAAATCGCGGAAAAAACGCGACTGGGTTCTAAAGAAGGCAAGGAAAACGAGGATCAACCACAAGGACATTGGTATCGACACCGTGGCCCCTGTGTACGTGAACGAACATTTATGTCCTGCTCTGAAAAGGCTTCTCGGAATGGCTGTGAAACGAAAACACGAATGCCTCTGGAAATCGGTTTGGAGCTACAATGGGAAAATCTTTGCAAAACAAACTGACAATTCCGACCCTCTACACATATCAGATGAACGTGATCTTGCCAAAATGACCCCTAGCTTGCCTGCTACCACGCCAGTGAAACAAAACGCTGTCCCTGAATGAACTACCAGTTTACCTTGCCTGAATCCCTTCCGTCCCCGCCGCAGTCCCATAACTCCATTCTGCACGTGAACGCTCGTTCTGCAAACAACAAAAATGATCACTTAGAGTACTTCCTTAACCAGTTTTCTTTTCGTTTCAATGTAATCATGCTCACCAAAACTTGGTATAGTAATGACAAAAGTGCTGCATTTAGATGGCTATAAAAAAATTTTCATTAATAGAACTGGCAGACGAGGAGGTGGTGTTGATATCTACGCACACTCTTCCGGATATTACGACTTAGTTCCCGAGTTCTCAACAATCAGTGAGGACTATGAAATGTTGACCTTAAAATCTAATACAGAAATTATATGTGCAATATATCGTCCACCAAATGGGAATATACCATGTTTCCTGCAGTTTGTTGAAAGGTTCTTGGATTATGTTAGTAAAAACGATTTTTTTCTAATATGTGGAGGTGATATGAACGTAAATATATTAGATGACAGTGTCATGGGTGGTAGTTTACTGATGACGTTACAATCCGCTGGTTTTGTAAATTTGATTAATACCCCAAAACGCGTCACCCAGGCCACTTCAAGTTGCCTGGATCTCTCAATAACCAATCCCGATACGCTTGTGTCCGATCGCGGGACGATTACATCAGATATAAGTGACCATTGCCCAATATTTATGTTCTATCATAGTAAAAATCAAACCAGAAACTTTCAACGTAAACCATTCCTTACACAACATATAACGGCCAAAACCCTTCAATCCTTTAAATTAGACGTCGCTTATAACTGGTCTCGCCTCTTCGAAATAACAGATCCGAATCTTGCATATTCAATTTTCCTTGCAGCATTGCTTCAAATGTATGCAGCCCACTTTACTTTTAAGCCTTTTTCCCGTAATAAACAAACAAGGAAACCATGGATTACGGTGGAACATATAAAAAAAATTAATGAAAAAAATAAACTTTACCATCTCTTTCTTAAAACACAATCTGTAGATACCCTGACAGCTTTCAAAAAAGCACGAAACAAAATAAATAATCAGCTAAGACAAGCTAAGGAAGCATATCACCAGCAGTTGTTTGATGACATTTCTTCAAAACAACCAGACGTTGCTTGGAAACTAATAAATTACTCCCTAGGCCGCAGCAAAATAAACACACCAATCAAAAGCATAGTCCAGAATGGCCATAAACTATCTGAGAAAATTCTTGCGGATTACTTCAATGGGTACTTCACAAACATTGACGTACCAGCTGGTGAAACTACTGCTCTCCAAATTCCTATTAGTGGTCCTACTGGAAGCGTTTTTTTTTTTTGGAGCCTACTGATGATTTCGAAGTATACGGAACTTTTATGAGTATAAAAAATAGTAGAGCATTAGATATAGACAACATTCAAATTAAATCTGTTAAGTACGTCCTAGAATTTATGACCCTAATTCTAACTCATATTTACAATTTAATTCTTCAGCATGCGTTGTTTCCAGATAAAATGAAGCGAGCAAGAATAACGGTAATTTTTAAGCATGGAGATAAAAATAATCCTAAAAATGACAGGCCCATATCTGTTATACCAGTCTTCTCCAAATGCATAGAACAATTAATCTTTTCGCGTATGTCTAATTATCTTGAAGCAAGAAGTATCATTATGAATGCACAATTCGGTTTTCGCAAGCTTACATGAGAAAGGAGTTAATGATGCGATGGCGGGTTGCATTAAAAATTGTCATCTGCACTGCTTACGAGAGCGGCACTCGAATATCCGCCGCAGTGCTTAGGCGAACACATCTGTAGGCGGACCTGTAGGCAGACCGGCCGGCTGCTCCCAGCGCGCGTCTTGCCACCCACCGTCTCGAGCGTCGCGCGTCGTTCTTTAGCCGCGGTAGCATTTGCACTCTCAGCGCCTGCGTCACATCCACGGCCGCTTTTTAATTAAGCGCCTCACGAAATCAGTACATGGGGGCATTCGCATAAACTGCCGTCGATGTGAATTCGACAGTGCTACGGCGGCTCTGCTCTGTGATATCCCTCCGACGGTCACGTGGTCAGCTTTGTTCACACAAAATCCACAAAATCCATCGTTTCGCGGCACTCGCTGAAACCGAAACTGCGACTGGCCGCATTGAAAATGCCTCTAATTAAACAACCGTCGCACGCTGAAGCAAATGAGGTTTCTACAGGTTATAAGTAGGTCACTAGATACTTATCGCAACAACAAAAAACAAGATGCAAAATTTTTGTGTCAGTGCCCCTTTAATGAACGGGGGTGCTGCCGGTTAATTACATATATTTTGCGTCAAACGTACCTGCAGTTATTTTTTTGCGCTAAACAACGGGGAGATGTATGACAAGCGCCAGCATTTCATGAGTTTCGAGCGGTTATGACTATATAAACAGCCTGTTTTAGCCTCTGCGGGACGCGCTACGACGGAACGCCTGGCTCCACTTGGGTCCTTTATCTCGCGGTACGGCCTGATTCTGGCAATCGTTTGACATAGACCGTTATAGCGAGCTAAAAGTGCTGTGCACTTTAAAAAAGTCTTATGCCAGGTACGTGGGGCTATTTATTTGAAATCTGCGTTGTAGATTCGGCGTGAAGTAATTTTTCAGAATTTTCTGAGGAAAACCTGCGCGCACGTGACAATCCGGGCCGAGTTAGAATCATGAAAATTCGATAATAGCGAAGCTAGGTGTGCAATCCTTAGCCCCATCAAGCCCACCTGCGACAGCACTGTAGTGCCCGCGGCTAAGCTGGCGTGCTCCGAGTGTCGCAGGCTGCCGGTATTCCTGTGGCGAGACAGACCAAATTTGTGTACTGTAGGACCCGAGAAACTCTGCCCGGCCTCTTTCATGAAAAACCAGAACATGGGGCACAGAAAGGGCTCACTCCGAGAATGAATATCTAGTGGCTCCACCTGCACCAGAGCACTCAAACTGTGCTATGTGCCCAACGCGCTCCCTTGTGGCCGCGATGACCGGCTGAATGCTTCCCGCCTCCTCGCACACTCGCCAGGCGGTGCTAGGAGCACCGGCAGAATCGATACTCCGGCTCGGCCGGCAGGTCTGTTGCCTGTTGATTCGAAGAACATAGAGATCGCATTGCGCATAATGCCCATGGCATGAATGTGGTAAATATTCCTTCAACCGCATGAAAAGCTTTAACGGCACCAAATTGTTGAAGACCAGGAAGCAGACGTATGTTAGAGGACAGCGGTTTAATGCGACCTTCGAGTGGGTAACTCGGTAGAGGAAGAAGATGGTGTCACGAGCCTCGCTGCCTGTGAGGTGGCTTCGATGTCTTCGTCTTCTCAACCAGACCACATTTTCCTTTACATTCTACCAGCACATATCTTTTGAGAATATTGGCCATACCGAAATCATCGATGATTATTCATAAGCGTGCTAGTTAACGTTATGCCAACATGGATGAACTTCCGTCAAGCGCTGCAAACACACTTGTCTGTATAGTTTCAGGCAATGGTTTTTTTTAAGTGGCCACAAATTTCGAATAGTACACTGGTCAATGTGTAAGAACTAGCCTTTGGTAACTCACGGAGCGCCATTATAGCCGCAAAAGACGTTTTATAAACGAAGAAAAACTCGCGAAGCTTGCACTTACTTTCGAAAGGCTTCAACCATACCGAAGCTGCAGAATTTCTTTCTACGTGAGCACTGAAGGACACATCGCCACGCATTTGTACAAGGACGAAATCATTTATTTACATGTTCCGTCGTCGCGTGGCACTGTAGTCATCGTCATATGCATCCATATTGAACAAGTATGAAATGGTTTATTTACACGTTCCGTCGTCGCGTTGCAATGTGCTACCAGTAGTCATCGTCATATGCATCCATATCGTCGTGTTCTTCATGCGAAGCATTAGATGCGCCGTAGCGTTGGACGACAGCTGGGCCGCAACCGGCGCGTGCGTGCGCGATGCATGCGAACCGTTCTGGCAGTCGCGTCGAGATTACCTGCAGCAGGTGCGTGGCGGGGATGGTCGGCGGTCACCGCGAGCCACGCGCTCACGAGCGCTCCACATTTTCTTTGCATTTTTAAAGTGCTACGCCTCACGCTCCGCTCATTACGACCAGCAGTAACGGCTCCTCTGTTAAAAGAACTGAAGAAATGGTGAACAACTTCCACATTTTGCGCTACCTCATTTCAGCAGTGACGCAATGAGAAGCGTAGTTGTCAGTTCTCAGGGTGTAGCTGACCGAGTAGCTTCTAAAAACATAGTAATCCATGCGCCAATTGCACGCTAGCTTTAGAGTCGTACCATCAAGCGCCACTGCCAGCCTCCTACAATCCCGCAGTCGTGCTTCTTGGCGGTGGGTTTTGTGGGCGGCTGCCATCGCTCTAACAAGCTTCTCCGACATGATAGACAGCTCTCAAAAATTGGCCTGGGAATCTCAACTGCTTAATCGGTATTGCTCAATATCTTCACTGTTCTTTAACACTGGCGTCAAAAGCCGACTTGCGCGCGAACAATACAGAGCAGGGCTGGCCGACGACGGAGGAGCAATACGCGCGTTTTTGTAGTTTACTGCGACGAACTCTTAGTTAAGTGAACACTCCAAACACCAGTGATGTAATGATGTTCTTCCCCAAATAATCCTAAAGAAATTTAGGGAAGCTTGAATGGCGAAGCTCTTGTAGGTGAGCATTGCCCAACACATAGTTAAGCTTTGGTATCATTGTTTATTTGCATAGTTGCGGTGCCAGTAATCGTCATCATATGCATCGAAGAGGTCGTCGTCGCCCTCACTGTGAGTGGTGGATGCAAAGTCACACTCAGCATTGTGGACTTCCACCAGCACTTCGGCTTTGACTCGAGGGAGCGGTGGCGGGATCTGCAAGTCTTTTCGGGAGGGATTGGCACACTCGTAGACATAGCTCCAATTATCCGTAAAGGCTTCTAGAGAATGCGGCGGCCAGGGTGACTCCTCCCAAATTGGAGGTCTTTGCAACTTTAGCATTAGCCGTGGGCTTCCCTTTTACATCCTCGGAAGCTCTTGACGGCATCTCTGGAGTTTTTTTTTGCTAAAGCCACTGCGCAAGCCGGGATCGCCGCGATCAACGCTCTCCCGAGCGCGCGCCATTTTTTGGTATTTTTTTGTGCAACGGGTAACGTATGCTTGAGCAACAGTTTCGCTGTAAAAATATCTCTTTGTTGTACAATGTTGACAATTATGGAGCATGTATCTAAATCTATAAATGGAATTTTTTATATACTCTCGCTTAAGAATTCTTTACGCTTTGGCTAAGCGGCAAATCAAGGGGCGCATTTAAATGCACACACATACATACATACATACATACATACATACATACATACATACATACATACATACATACATACATACATACATACATACATACATACATACATACATACATACATACATACATACATACATACATACATACATACATACATACATACATACATACATACATACATACATACATACATACATACATACATACATACATACATACATACATACATACATACATACATACATACATAGTGACAGACAGAAACATTTTTGCGTTTGAGTAGCCCAAGAAAGGCTGTCTTTAACATACAGTTGTTGCGGTTAAGCTAAGCTTTAATTAAAGGCGACCGGCGCTGTTAAAGCTGCCAGTGATGTTTTGAAATAGCTCGAACACCGGGCTCCAGACAGCAGCTCACAGCTTCACGATGGCGGTAACTCCAAAAACGAGTGTAATGCTCTTCCTTCGTCGTTCCGCCGTGCTCCGTATTGTTCGCGCGCAAGGCAATGGCCAATAGGCTCCTTCATCACAACCGCCGCCTTTTGACGCCAAATTAACCAGATTATTAGTGTGGAGTTTACGATGAAGCATGTTTCATTGTTATTGGGACAAAGGAGTCCATGCAGTCATGCAGCTGGTCTTCAGTGCCCGTATACTGTCTATCATAGGCCACATTTCCCGTTGGGCAAAAAGCGGCGTTCTAGCTTGCTGCAGACAATCCCTGTTCCTGTAATGAGCAGAAAACACCAAAATGTCGGAATTCGTGACACAGTGTGTATGGGGATTAATTCGCGTGTACCAAAGGGTTTAGTTTTGGAAGAGAGAGAGAATAAACTTTAATTAATCCAGAAACTGCTTGAGAGAGGCGTCCTCATTCCAGGATGCCTTGAGCTCGGGCCGCGTCGACAGCCCTTTCGATCAGGCGCAGCTGATCTTCGAGGCCGGAGCTGGCCAAGGCTCTCTCCCAAAGCTAGGTGTAAAGGTGGATGTTAGGGGGGTCTAGGGTGGACTTGTCGCAGCCGCCCACTATGTGTCTGAGAGTCCCGGGCTCTCCACAGAAGCGGCAAAGGGGAGAAACGTGTGTCCGGTCAAAGAGGTGTAGTCTGGTGGGATGCGGGAAGGTGTTGACCTGCAGGGCACGCAATAATCTTTCCTGATCTCTCGGTAGCGATTTTGGAAGAAAACTGGGTTCGTTGGAGTTCGCATGAGAATGGAATCCGCGTCTCCAAACTAGAAACGAAGTGCTTTGCAATCGCACAACTTCAGCACGTTGCCAGCCGCGCTGCAAGCGATTGATTCCGGCACTGATGTTACATTGCGTGCCGGGTGAATGTGGCGGCACGTGAGTGGAACAGGCGCACCCCAGCCGCGGATGAAGTTTTATTTTTATTTTTTTATTTATTTTTCACACACTGCTAGCCTAAGAAATGATTTGGCAGGAAAGGGTGTGGTAGTGAAAGGTCAACAACATACATGATCATTCACACATAGTTCAACAAGAGTAGCAAGAGGCCTTGGCCTCGGTTTAAGCAGTCATAACGATAAGACCCGTGCAGAGACATACATGATGCGACATCTTCTCGACAACAGAGTTTGAAAGCAAAAAAAAAAAAAACAAGCGTACAATATTACGTAGTAACAAGGTAATGGTCATACAAGCCCGAAACAAAAGAGACAAGAGACGTAGAATCAAGTTGTTGGGTAACACATTCCTTTCTCTGATGGCTTGCAGAAAATAAGAATACCTGAAAGTGTCGTTGTGAAATCTATATTCGAGTACGGTAATTGTTTATTGTGTTTCGTTCGAAAATTCCTAGTATCAGAACGTGTAGAAACCGGTGTTTGTGTGTTTTTAGTGAACTGCTCTGGAGTAGAAAAAGATATTTTACCCCAAGGTACCTTGCTCGATCGCTGGTTGTTGGGTCCAGCTAATTGTAAAAATTCAGCTGGGAAATCGTGACGACGGTATTTGTTACAGATGAATCTGGCTGCTCTTCTTTGTGCGCCCTCTAACTTTTCTATTGCATACTTGACGTATGGGAACCAGCATATGATGCCATATTCTATGATAGAGCGAACGAGTGACGTGTACGGTTTTTGCCGAAGCGTGTCGGAGAGGCCGTTTAAGGGAAAGAAGCGCTGCGAGTGATTTAGTTGTGATGTATGACACGTGCTTGTTCCATTTTAGATCAGAAGAAATAATGATACCGAAGTTTTTTGACCCTTTATAGTTGGCTTTGCTGGATTTGGTACGGAAAAAATAAAGTGTTTATCTTTATCGTGACAGTCATACAAACAGTTTTTTCTACATTTAGCGTCATCTGCCAGTCCTGGCACCGCTTAGCAATTTTTTTGAGAACAACGTTCAAAACTAGCTGATCATCTGCGGTCTGTATTTCTTTGTAAATGATACAATCGTCTGCAAACATGCGCACTGTTCCTTCTATATGTTTTTGCTATATCGTTGATGAAACATTGATGGATGAAACAGGAATGAAACAAGACAATATGGGCCGCGAAGTGTCCCCAGACTGCCTGCCTGAGTGTGGGCACAGCACAGCACATGCACTGGAGGCAGCTAGCCCATTGCGGCTAGCACTTCAGCAAGCACGCGACAAATCGATGCGGTAGGAAGCACTCGGCTTGGGTTACTTAGAGGCTTCCTCGTTCGGAATTCGAGGTTTGTTTATTTATGCTTATTTTTTGTTTGTTTATTACTGCAATGGACTTTGGAAAAGTCACAGCCTTCCGTAAATCCAAGGCGGCCCCAGCTCCAAAACAATGGCTTAAGGGCAAATATAAACTCCTTGTAAGACAAAATGGAAGAAAGGCACTTCCCATTGAAGAAAAGTGGGTCCGAGCAGGCATAGTCCTAGGAGGCCAGGTGTTTTTTAATCACGCAGTTACACCTTTAATCTAGGAAGGAAAGGAGGAAAGAAGATTTGGAAATAGAGAAATGTCAAAAATAGCGATTACTTAAATATAAATTTAACAACTTACACGCCAAAATGCTCTACGTTCCAGGGGAACCAAATATGTGTAGCTGCAGCTTTGGCGGTGTTTATAGTGCATAAACAAAGTCATCTTTCTTTTTCTGAAAGAGCAAGTTGATTTCCGCGTCTTTCGGCGTACCACTGGCTCATCGCTTTTGTTTCCTCAAAAGCGGTTGGTGAATTTCGCAGCCAATACGAGAGCGCGCACACCAAATTGGCGGCGCTTGTTTCATCGGCAAACATAGCAAACGGCCTTTCACAGATTCAATTCCCCGCTGCTGAGCACGTGTTCGAATGCGGTGCTCGGTGAACTCCCGCTCCGCGCCCAAACGAAGATCAAGCGGCGCGGGAAAAACAGCGCGTTGAAAAAGCGGAGCGACGCCCCGACGCACGCGCCGTAGCGAAACAAAAGACGAAACGGCGCCAAGGGGCCCGGTTCGCGCGGGCGTTTACCGTAGGGCTTATATCGGTTACGCGCTTCACAGTCCCCCGGGCGGGCAATTTACGGAGGCGGGCGACGCATTCGTAATAGTTTGCATTTGCATTTCCAAACAAGTGTCATTATTCCACGCGAGGCTCGCTTCAGATTGAGCCGCGCAGAACAAGGGCGGCTACAGCGAAACGCCCTCGGCGCAGGCAGCGCAAATCGGTGCACGCAAGAAGAGGCTCTCCGAGAGTACACGCGGGCGACGGAGGCGTCGCGCGAACGGATCTGCATGCATAAACACGCAGTCAACAAGAACCGGGCTCGTTCTGCAGGCGTACGCGCCCTGGCCTGGCCGCAATATGCGGAACCCACAGGCGGGCGCCGTGCGCGACTTCGCTTCCGAATACGAAGCCATTCCGATGCGGACGCACGTCGGCCGAGCGAACTTGGCCTTTTTCTTCTCCGCCCCCCGGACGGTTGAAAACAAACGTAACGTACGTGATCCGCGCGCTCTTTCAATTTTCTCCTCGAGCGCGCGCGCTGACACGTCGTCTTCCCATCGCCCGTGCCGTGGCACTACTGCTTCACGAAGCCGCCCTCTGCGCCTGGCGGCCGAGTCTCGCGTGATTCTGCGCTACGCGTTCGTCACGTGGTCGTACCTCACTGAGTCTGCAGCAACCACGAGCGCGAATGTCCAAGTATTGGGCTGCTTCTAGGTCACCCGATGAGCGCAGAAGCCTACTTGCCGCCCGCACGCCAGGGGCCCACAGCTAACCGTGACCGCTTGCAAAGAGAGATTTCCAAAATGAGGGATCGGCGAAAATTCAACGTCAATCGGGATCTGCCACCGCTGCTTACAGGTAGCAACGTGCCCACTGGTTGGCTCCTTTTCGGTTTGGCTGCGCTCTTATTGCACGGTCAGACGATCAGCGCAGGGTAGCTAGTTAGTGACGAGACACGTACGCATTCAACGAATCAAATATCCTCCAATGTAGAAACGTCTTTGAAGATTCAGGGCCTAATCACACTGACGAGACAATAAGAAGCCGGTGGGAAGTTGGCCGATTCACTGGAGAAACATGAATAAGGTGGCACTACGAACACAGCGCTTTGCCCTACCCTATGTACTACAATCGTCTCAATGTTTTATTTCTTTGTAAGCAGTATTCATGGCCTGTGTCGCAAGTGATTATGTTCGACCACTTTCGCACATAGCGCTTTGGCGCTAGACAGCAGGAACACACTCGCTGGTGTGCCTGTCATGTACCTGGGAGCGCGCTCGATGGGTGTGACATTGGATTGGAAAAACATTTATTGTGCCTGCGGTTGAAGTCGAAGTTAAGACTGGTAATTTCATCTATTGCTTTCTGGTGCATTCTGCAGGCAGTGCAGCAGACGACAAGATTACTTCCCGAAACATTGCCGTAATCCGACCTCTTGCATACGATGTACTTCGCTGCTAGCTCGGTGATTTGCGTAATTAAACTGACGTTTAATTAGCGAAACCTGCTTTAAAACAGTACAGGTGATGTTGTCAAAGAGGTCAAGAAAAAATGGCTGAGGAATAATATACGCCCTAATGCGAAATTTGGGCGCAGCGCGAAATGCAGTCTTTTCGGTCACGGCGCATATCTGCTGTCTCCTAAGAAGTGATCGCGTGATCAGCGAACGCACCTCGGCGCGGCCTGCTATGCCATTATCTCGCAGAGTGTCGGCGCCGCCGAGCACGTTGTTCAGGACGTTTTGAAAAAAAAAAAGAAGAAAACTTGCGAGAAACCACGAACGCAGAATTCAAACATGGGACAACACACTCGCCTGACTAACAAAAAAATTAAAGCCGTTCCACTCAACGTGAAAGCTGTCGTAAATGCAGAGCAGTGATTCGCCATAACGGCCTGTGGCACCGTTATCCGCTTACTGCTACTACCCATCACGCTCTTCTCCTCTCTGTCTCACTTCTCTCTTGATGAATTGAACGGAGGTTTGTCCAAAGCAGTTCAAATTTCCCGCCTTCGCAGTGCTCGCGCGCCCCCTGCCTGGAACGAACAGCGTGAGCGGTTCTCGCACGAGCCGGCACCTTACTGCACAGTCCACAACGCGTTGTTTTTTGCGGTCCCATCTCCCCGCGAGGGGGACTCGAGTAAATGCGTCGCATAGGGGGTGGGTGTATTGCGTTAACGTTTAGTGTTTGGGGAGTTGGTGGTAGTGAATGCGTTGTATCAGCAGCTTCTTGACGTAGTTTGAATGAGTCAAGGATATAAGGCGCGTTCGTAGCCTCCCATTCTGTGTCGGCTTTGTGGCGCAGTGGGTAGAGCACCATGTACATTGCGTTCCGCCCGCAGGGTCGAGGGATCGAAACCAGGCGCCGGATGTATTTTTTTATATATAGTGTAGGGGGAGGGGTGCGGACAAGGACGGTGCGGACTACGACGGACGTCAACGCGGGTGACATCGTGAGTTACTGAAATGCTCTGCATTTAACTGAACATATAATTGAAGAATGCTACATCCTACGATCAACCAACCATCACGACCACCACCACCACGCATCGTGTTTGAACCTTCGGCACAAATGCCACGTGGTTCGGCTAAGCCATGAAAAGAGGACGACGACGCAAGGGGCGAAGGACCGATGTACGTTGTAGGGATTCTCCCCTGGGAGCGCTCGCGTTGCCCTGTTTGAACTACCGCGTGCCGGCTCTCCTGCCATCTGTGAACGAACGGTTGAAAGACTGTGAGATGGAGGGGGGCGTGGCACGTCATTGCAGTCGCCAGGCGGCAGTGCCGCCAGTTGCCGCCATCCACCTTCAGTCGGCCACACGACAGCAGGTGGACAGCCGTTCGTCCCGCCGTGCCGTAATAAGCCTCCGGGCAGGTGTGGCGAATGTATCCCCTGTGCCATTTATGTTTGGTTCTGCTGCTCAAGTAAATCCCGTGTTTCCTCAAGCAACGATCTCTGCGGTAGTGTTTCCACAAAGGCTGTTGTCTGAACCCCCGTGGTAGGCAGGACTACCTGCAACTGGCGGCACGGGGCGCGTGGGGAGGTTTTGTAAACATGAAAGAACAAGACGCTTGCTTTTCATGGATGTCAAGTTTCGCGTTTCCTTTCTCGGGTGCCACTAGACGCCGAGGCCGGTTGTCAGAGACATGTCGGGCGCCGCCTCGGCATACCGCCCTCCCCCTCGCACTTTCCCCACGCTTCCCTGCTCCGTTTTCAGTCTTCTATCCACTCGTTCAATCGGTAACGAGGCCTCCCCCTCACACTTTCGGAGGAGCGTCTCGCGCCGCCTCGGCATACCGACCTCCCACTCACAATTTCGCCACCCTTTCCTCCTCGGTTTTCTTTCGGTCTTCGGTGTTCCCTTCGTTCGCTTGGTAGCGAGGCCAACGCCGCCGTCAAACTACAGCAGCTGGCAACAAAGTGCTCTGAACTAAAAACAGTTGGTTTTATCCGGCGAGAGTTATGAGAACTCAAAGAAGAGAGAACTCAAAAAATAGTCGCCACCCCGCCCTTCGAAAGTACATGTCCAGCGAAGCTGTTGTAAACCATTACAAGGGCTGATGGTGGAGGGTACGAAGCGTTTGCGGGGCCCTGCCTAACCTAACGCATTCGCTCGTCGTCTTGGGCAAGAACTGCTCTATTTAGCGACACTTGTCCTGCCTAGCCTTCAAACATAATGCGCAAAGATAATCTTTACCAGAAACACATGGGGGGGGGGGGGGGGAGAGGGGGCGTCGCAGCTTTCAAGGGCGCTTTATCACCTATAAAGCGGATTCAATGCCTGTTTCGTGTTTTCTTCAAATTACCTTGACCAGATTACATTACCACATTACCTTGACGCATGCGCTTGGCGTCTCTGGCGGGAACTGCTGGGGCCCCCCTGGGTTTTTACTGCGAAGCAGTATACCTATACTATCCAGGAAGTTTTCGTGTCCCCGTCACCAGCAAACTTCCAGGTAAAAGAAAAGGAACTACTGGCTCCGCCAGTAATCGAACCTAGACCCAAGAGAGGAACGGAGCGGGAGCTCGCCGTCTTACCGACTAAGCTACGCCCACACGAAGAACGGAGATACAGACGGTGAGACAATGATCACAGCGGTGGGTTTACCACCTGCGCTCATTCAAAGCCCTCGTGGGAAGTGCGAACCGCATAATGCATGATAACGGCGTTCACGTGGTTTGGATTAGTGGCGAACGGAACAGCGTCTCGGGAGGTGGAGGGCGCTCTTTGGCGGCGACGCATGAAACAAAAGTGAGGGGAACTAGTGAGAGAGGCGACGCCGTAGGTGCGCATCCGCCCTCCCCCTCACCCCTCTCTAGACGTTCCTGTCCGTTTTCTTTCAGTCGTCGCTGCTGTGTTCGTTCACTCGGTTATGCGACGCTGCCCCCGCAACAACCCAGGGAACGGCTGCCAGAGTGTCTGGTTTCACTCTTTATGAAGCCATGTGTGCGAATTCAAGCGACGTCGCATGGGTAATCGTTGTGGGTGTGGTTACGACAGGAAATTTTCTGCCCAACTAGACGCCAACAGCTTCGCTTTAAAACCTGTGCTCGGTGCAGTGGCGAAACTCTTTTGTTCCGCACGCTGTCCCAATATAGTGAACCCCCGGCAATGTGCCGACGACAGCGTTCAAACATAACGTGTCATCAACGTGGCTTCCTCCACCACTCTCCCGCTGCTTTTCGGGCCCTCGGGAAAGTCGCCGGTGCGCGGTATCCTTTCTCATTCGCCCTTGTCCGAGCGGAGTGGCCGAAGCCTGCGCTCACCTGATGGCCGTGTACCGCCGCGTGTGGCCCGGCTCTATCGGCCTTTCTCCGAGCAGCGGCCAACAATTAGGGACTTCATTAAAGCGCACCCCTGTTCATTGCTCCGCGGCAGGCCTCGCTGGCTGATGGATCTCGGCCCGGCGTCCTAATGACGTTACGCTCTTTAATCTTCGCGGGGCCAACGGGGAGCCCCACCTTTGTGTCAGCGGGCACTTTGAACGCCCGCCTCCTGTGGGCTTTCACAGGCCGCCGAAACGATGATTGCCAAGTTTTCGCCGGCTCTTGAGAAGAGCACGCCTGCCCACCACCGGAAGGGCACTTGCAGCCTCACTCACGCTAAACACGAGTTCCCTGCTTCCTGTGTTCTAGCACAGAGAGTCTCCTGTTTTGCGCTGTTCTGGCCGACGAGGCAAAAGAACCGTGGACTTAATGCCTGGCTACAAGCACGGATTTTTCCGGGCTGCCAAAAGGGCCTACTTTGTCGGGGTTGCGTTCAGGGAATCTGGTGCGCCGTACTTTCGTCTGAAAGAGCACAACACCTCATATGCTTTGACCTTTACGTGTCCGAATATGTTGCTCCCACCTTTTCTAAGCGCACTTCTTATGCACCTGTTAGTCGCGTACGGGGTGTATTACGGAATCTTTCTTAGGAGCGCATGAAGGACACAGCGCAGGAGATGGCATAGAGTGCGATATGGAAAGCTGGTGAAGAGGATACAGGAGCGGCAGGATTCGAGAGAGAGGGCAGTGAGCACTGGTTTAGCAGCTGCTGTGAAACACGAAGCCCAACATACGGCTCAGCGGCGATGACTGGTCTCCCCATTAGTGAGGGAGCCGCGCAACACGTGGGCTCCTCCCCGTTGCGTAAATCTTCTGCAGGCAAACATTTAACACTAGGAGGCGCATTCTGCCACTTTAGCGTGCGTACTAGCCGTCCGCTCTCAGCTGTGCTCTTGAAGCGTCCTTGTAAAAACGTGAACGCTGCCAAACGAAAATTACGGCTGAGTCAGCCGGGTGCGAGGGCTTCTCTGAATCTGGAATACGGAGAAGCGAGATATCCAGTGAGGAAATCGGGCGAGGACACTATGGCGGAGAAGAGAATCAATTTGCGCAGCTCGCACAAGGGCGCATACCCAGCTCAGCAATGAGCAAGCGCGTACCTGGCGACTTCTTCAGGTTCATTCCTTTCCCTGCAGGGCGGTGCTCCATCACATCCACCCTTCCCTGTAGCCCTCACCTCATTGCCCCGCATGTGGCAAACGCACCACATTTGCCACTCTACGTGGGCATGTCCATCCAATCACTCCCCTTTAATCACCCGTGACAAGCAATGGGAGGGTGCGCTGGGTAGCTCCGACTCGGGCGTTCAAATCGCCTTGGTGGAACGAGGTGCCATCGTCGCCGCCGACCTCCAACCGGCGGCCACCACGCTTCCCTAACCCCAGTCGCTCAATAAAAGTTTTTCTCTCTCTCTCTCTCTCTCTAGCACAAATGGTGCAAGGTAAGAGAAACAGCTTAGCTTGGGGTCGACCTACCATCTCCCCGTACTGACAGCGGACCCTAGGAGACAGTGAGCAGCTGGACCCTGGCAGTGCAAAGCCGTTGGTCTGCACTGTGAAGTACACAAAATGCATGCAGTGTTTTATTCAGTAGCAATCACCGTCATTCCTTTCGTCGTCGACTTCCGACGACACAGCCGCGTAGGGTCAATTTTTTTGTAGCGCGTGCTGGCCTTGGCAGACCTCCCCTTCTTCGTGAGCGGGTCCAGTGGCCGTCTCCACGTGTGAACTGTGAAGGGATGCTTGGCAGATTCATCGTCATTATCTTCGGCGTGGCGTACGTGCGGCGCGCCGGTCGCTACCCGACAACAACGAAGGTGGGAGTTCCTCGTGTGGTGTAAGCCGACGCGCAAGCCTGGACGACACCGCGCGTTCGCCTTGATGCTCCCGCTCATGTGCGCTGGGTATTTTTTTGGCTAAGGCCACTGTGCGAAGGTTGGGCCAGGTGCCTCACGCAGGGGTCGCCGGGCTGTCGTCGTCGGGGACGCACTCACTTGCGCAATGGCTTTTCTGTCTCCATCGGACGGATTTGTGTCGACATAAACAGCATTGCTGTCAAAAGGATACGCGATTTCAGGGGGAACACAGTGGTGTTCATTCTACGCCCCGTGGGTGGTTGTATCGGCAGACACGGTCACCAGCCGTGCGCGAACTGAGGCCATAGCACCGAAGTTCCCCCTAGAACAACTGCTGACGGCACCAACAATGCGTCACCTAACTAAAAACGGGGCAAAAGGCTAACGCCGTTGTCACGAAAACCAAGGGAGGTCTAAATAATAAGCCGAAAAATTATGGCATCCAATTACGAAAATTTTCAAGTTACACTTCCAATTCCGGTGGGCTCTAACCGCAGGAAACTCTCTCCGCAAACAATAGATGATGCCACACAGCCGAGGTGAAAAATCACCCTAAGGTAGCGCAGAATGTTGATACTAAGAACTGACACCTAAAAATCTTCGGCATAGCCGCGTGCAAAAGCGGCAAAGGCAATTTCACACTCATTAGAATACAGGAAAACCTGTTGGACCACATTTCAACATGCCTAACGAGGGGAACAGCAGCATGAGAAATGAACAAACGATACTCATGTAGGCATTAAAGGAGCCATGAAGAGAAAACAAAAGTTTGTTTTATTCGAAAGATTAGGTGTTTCATAGTACCCCAAGCGCTTTCCCGGAAGCAAATGATGCTTTATTCACTGAGAAATAAGGCAATTTAAGCCAAAATTTTAAATCTCCCGCTAAAATTGCACATTTCGTCACGTGAACAATGGCGTCATACGAGCCGGTCCATGAAACAGATACTTAGTATATCGACTCCATATAGCACCCACACGCGGGAGTCGACCGAGACGGCGGCCATTTTAAAAATACTAGTAGAACCTAGTGCACCCGCAGCCCTAGTCATGGAATCGCCTGATCCGGAGAACTCTCGCCGAGGAGCTCGGGCTTGCATTTAACACCCTCACACCACTTGAACGCTGAATGCTTCAAAGTGCACGAGCGGCAAGAGTTGTGGGATACGCGGTGGACGGGAAAGCGACCATTCCGCGATAGCCAAAACAGACGAACGCCCAGCCGTCGGCACCGCTGCCTCGTCAGCCCCGTCGGGACGGACGAATACAGACTGGTACGTATGTGCCGTATTTTCAATTTCAGTAGCAGTATCGCTTATGCCAGTTGGCCGGTGTCGTGTATGGAAAGCCGTTCGCTCGAGCTCTCTGCTCCGACCAGAAAGATTCGAGCGTCAATGCGCGGTGTGTACGGCAATTTTTTTCCCCAAGGTCAGAGCGCTTTGCGGTGACGAAGTCGGCGACGAGCGCGAGCATGTCCGGGTCCCTGCCGTAATCACTTCCTCGGAAATGAAGCGAGCACACTCGTACTTCCTTTAGCTCTCTTTCTCCTCCGTTTGCAAAGTTCACAAAACGTAGCCACTTGCTTCGCCGAAGTTCGTCGTTGGGCAGCACATGAAAGGAGATCTCACCGGCGGGGATATCGCACTCCCTCGACTATTTGCCCGTACTACATGGGCATTTCAAAACACAGCAACAAAATTTCATTGTAAAGTACTTGAACAAACTGAAGTTTTCAGTGGTTGTAAACTGTAAACGAGCTGTAAACTGTAAACTGTAAACCGATATTGATTCCTTAGGACCTAATAAACCTTCCGTAACTGCGCTTCTGCAATTAACTGCGCTGATGTTTTCTACAAGCGTTGGTGGTCGCACACGAAATGCAGTGTGCAACACAAATTGTCACCAAAGCGAACGGACGGAGCGCGTCGTAAGCCGAAATACGGGTCGCATGTGTCGAGCTGTATGCACTTCATAGACCTTACCAAGTTGATGATACTGTAGCAACTAACGAAACAAAGCCGCTTTTATTACGGCACTATTGTTGTCGGTGGGCAGTTTTCGCTCCTCGGTTCATTTCCGACGCGGCCTATCGGTCGTCGTCGGCGTCTTCGGCTGGCGAGTCAGTCACACAACGCGGGCTTTCGGTAGGCCGGCGTGATCGTGTCGACGTCGGCGTCGTGTGACAAGGCGGTTGCCAACTTGGAAGTCGCCAACCGAAGACGCCGACGTCGATGTCGGCGTCGTCATGTCATGTCACGTCATGGACAAGGCTCAGGGTCGTCTCGCAAGGGTAAAGGCAGCTTTCCAGGCGTGAATTCCTCTTTCAAGGGTCCGCACTCGACCAGGGACGCCTGTACCCGTTAAAGAACCGGTGGGTGCCCGGCGGTACCAGGATTCGAACCCAGTACCTCCTGCATATGAGGCGAGTGCTGTACCTCTGAGCCAAAGAAAGGAACTTGTACCGACAACGATGGTCGAATGGTAAAACACTCGTCTCAAAGCGGGAAGTTCCAGGTTCGAATCCTGGGCCGCCAGATACCCACCGGTTTCTTTAAAAGGGTACATGCGCCCCTGTACCATAGGCTGGCTCGACGGTGGAACAAACTTCATTCCTGTTTATAAAACAGGAATAAAGTTTCAATATTATTATTATTAGATCAAGAAATTTGCGGGGTGAATTTATCGCAGTTAGCACAGGACCGCGATAATTGGAGATCTGGGGGGTGAGGCCTTTGCCCTGCAGTGGGCGTAGACAGGCTGATGATGATAATGATGAAACCTGAATATGCATCGTCTGTTTGGAGCGCTCACCAAAATTGCTTAACTGTTTCACCTTAAGCACTTCAAAATCGTGCAGCTAGATTTATGCCTTTCCAATACAAGCCACGCGCAAGTATTAGTAGTATTAATATATCGCGCAACCTCCTTTCCTCGCAATTCGCCGCAAAGCTTCCCGACTGTGCGTTTTACCCAAACTATATTGTAATTTCCCTTCACAACGCAGTAAAGTTCTCCTGCCACCTGGTCTTTCATCGTGTCGCCTCTTTAACTTGTCAAATAACGCTTTCAACATATCCTTTGTGGTGCAGCCATTGAAGATTAGAATAAACCGCCCGAAATCATAGTCAACGAATGCGGCCCCGTTACGCTCCAGTAGTTAAAGCGGCCCATAAACGGGTTTTGAGCACGCTAAATGAACCAGCGCAGTCGTTAGGTTGGGTGGTCAACGTCGTCAGTGCCAAGTACATTTTGACGAGCAGCGGAAAGCTCGTACTTTTGTCGCAAAGTTGGTTGTCACGTTCCCCACCCCTTCCTGCATGTTTCTGGGATCTGCCATCTTCTCATGTGTACGTCATCAGGTCTCACATTCGCGTCACGAAGGAGAAATCTTGCAATTCGACGGCTTTTTCTCTCACTTTCGGCGAAGAGAAGCGTCGTCTGCTCAGCGTTGACGGGTCGTGGCGGCGCCTTGGGTTAATTAGCGCTTCCTGCACGCTTGACGCTGTGGTGTTTTTCCATACTTACCTTCTGTACTCTATTATCACGCGGCCATCGTGCCGCGTTGCGCATTGCCGGGGGTGAAAGAACCTGGCGGCATGTCCTGCCACAGGCGGTTGCGATTTGAGCGTCCACCGTGGCTGTGGAAGGCACCATGTGCATTCGTGTGCCTTGGTGGCGCCGGGAACCTAACGGTAAAATAGGTACAAGCGCCTCCTCGGCCTGGCGCTCAGCCCTTGTGTGGGACTACAACGCTTGGGAAGTTCTCCCGGCTAGTACGGGAAATCCCCCCTATAGAAAGGGGCGGCTTCAAAAACGCAGGAATTATATTTTTCCATCTGACAATCTAAAGTTCTTCCTTGTAACTTCCAAGTTTAGTACGCGTGAAAGCTTCATAAGCCAGTTTTCGGGTTTAGGAGCGAGGGGGGGGGGGGGGCGGTGCAGGAGGTTAGAGGTTTGTTGATATAACCAAGTGCTTTTGACGAGTTGTATACGATCGGACCATGTTAGGTTGCTTGATATGACTACACCAAGATATCGGTACCAATAGGCCCTGGTGAGGAATTCTAGGAATCGGCAAGCACTTTCAACCCGTTGCTTCTTCGTAAAGATTCCCGCGTTAGAATTTCGTTTTTCTGCATGGATGTGATAGGGGAATGCTGTCTCTGATGGTGATTATAAACAAACCAAACAGGTTGCCTTTAAATTTGCTTAAGCTTGCCGACACATATCAACTAGCCCAACTTTCCGTTCTTCTGCAGTCGCATTTAATCCGGTTTTTAAAGAGGCATCTCGGTAGCCTTAACATCGACGACCCATTTATCACCAAGAATTCACTTGAAGTCATGGATTATATTATGAATGACGATTCGGTGGGGTTTGCCTTTTCTGTTGACGTTGAAGATTTATTCTATTCTGTGCTGCACTCTGAACTATTTGCGCCAGTTAGGCAATGCATTGATATAAACGGCGTGGTCAAGTTCCAGAATTCTTGTGGTATGTCGGTGGACTGTTTTATGCGTTTGTTGGAGTGAGCGCTTGTCCCGTGGTCTTTCTTTACTGCCGTTGTCCAAGTCGCGCTCAATTTTTTCGGAGTGGAGGAGTACGCCAGCAATGATCGCTATGCAACATTAGTGATGGACAACGAAAGGAAGAGAAGAACAGCAGCCAGTGTGAACAGCAAGAAGGCTGAATCGGCCGCCGGAATAGCCATTGCCTAGACCCTTGCTGATCAAGACTGCAGAACAAGCGTCAGTGAGTCAAGAGAAGCAGTCAAGAACTATGCCAAAGGAAGGATCAGCCCTAAGGCCCTCAACATCCCAAAGACGAAAGAAAAAAAAAAAACGAAACGTCAGAATCAAGTGGATAACGGCCAACACCGGGAAAGTATCGGAGAAAAGCACAAACCACAACGAAACGGCAAATGCTCGGGCACGATAACTAACGGACCGAGACCGAGAGGAATGGCCGGAGATGTGGTACATCAACAAAGACAGAATGACAGGATACAATAAAATCACCAAAATGTACCGACTGGCAAGAAGAGAAATACCACAACCGCACGAGAGCCTGAACAGGAGACAGGCTGTTCTGTTCAGACAACTGCAAACAAGGACGCTGCCAAACTCAGCACTACTACACAAGATGTACCCGGACACGTACCCAGACGACAAATGCAAGGTGTGCCGCGACGAAAGAGCCACCATGGAACACATTCTGTGGGATTGCAACAAGCATCCAGCTGAAGCACGAAGACGAACGTTCCCACAGTCGCTCGAATGGGTGACGCGGAAACCAGACCAAGAAACGCAACTCAAGGCCATCCAGCGGGTCCTCGAGGTGTTAGCCAGGCGAGGACTCGGCCAGCCTGAAAAGGCGAGTCGAGACACTTGCAGGTGCGCCAAGAATACGACGTAGGCCGCGTCCAAAGAGCGCGTGTTTTACTGCAGGTCACATAAACGTTTTTCCCAGCCAATCCAATTCTTTCGTGTTGCCGCGTGTTCTTTTATTCAATTTGTTTCCCAGATAACTTAATCGCGTGCATGTATACGTCAAAGGGGCTTTTGTTTTCTTCGCGGGTGAAGACAGGAGAAACGGCTAGTAGCAGAATAGGTGCAAACCGGTTCTGTGCCCCAAATCCGCGCTGCAGACGTGCCTAGAAGCAATACAACACCGTTTTCAGAAACAGCGAGTGCGTCAAGCTCGATGAGCTGAGTGCCGCTCTGCTGAGAACTTCCTGCATCCACAGGTGGCGTTTGCGAACTGCATTGCGCAAACTAAAAAGTGATCCCAAGGCGGCGTCCCTGGGACTCTCAGCCAAAGCGCAGCCCAGCAGGCGCGAGTGAACGGAGCAGCGCATGGCCAGGGCGGCCTTTACTTAACGGCGGCCGGTGTCCCTCGTCTCGCCCCGTGAGCGAAGCAGTCCAAGAAGCTCGGCACGCTGTCCAGCGTCGCAGCCACCGGTCGATATCGATCCCTCCCGGGGAGGCTCGGAGGCAAAAACCGGGAGACCACCTGACTAACGAGCCGCCCTCGATCCCTCCCGGCTGTTCTTCCTGAAGCGCTGGGGCTCGCTTCAGGGGCCCCCGTTTCGCCTCACTACCCGCGTCTCTTCCTCCTTCGCTTTTGGGTCGCGTCCCCTGAACGGACCACAGGCCGCGCAACGCTGAGCGAACAGCTCCTGGAGGCCCACGGTCTGCCCTGCCGCGTCCACTCCAGCGGCGACTCGCGCCACACGACGGAGCCAGGCGGCGTTGAAAGGCGCGCAGCCAGGTGTAACAGCCACTCAGGCAAGCCAACCAAGAGCCACCATGCTAAAATCCGACGAAATAACGTGAAAAGGGTTCGTCACGCATTCCAAGTAAACCAGTCAGCTATCGTTGCTTAACCAGCCGACCTTGTTTATAGAAGTGTATTATGTTTGGAAAAACGAATACTCTTCACAGAGGAGTTTTCATTACTGACGTTCGAACGTCAATAAAGAGGATTCGATTGGGTAAACCATGATCATACGTGCGCTTGAACACGTTAACGACCATGCAAGTAACGTAGGTGTGCATTAATTATGAGTTGATGAAACACAATGATTTTTTGCCAGTACACCTGATAAATGGATGGACCCAAAAACGATGAACCCCAATTTTGTCTGCGGCAAAAATAACAGCTGCCGCACTAGGCCGTAAATTTATGACACACAAACCCTGCTCTAAGGCGCCCCCGAGAACGGGAGTGGGTAAAGGAACTTCCCGCGGGAAATGAAATAGGCATAGGAAAATAAACAGCCATGACTGATCTGTCCACGGACTCCGCAATTGGGCCCCGTAAAAACGACGCGGTTCTCCGCGGTTCGAATATCAATGGCGCTGTTGAAACTTGATTCGCTGAACGCTGAAAACTTTTTGTCGGGTCTCCATTATTCCTGGCCCATCGCTATTGTGGCACCGCATTGGAGGGCGGGTAAACAACACGCGCCGACAGTGGCCGGAGGCGAAGAAGCGCCAAGGAGTGCCGTCTGGACGGAATCCTCGGAAGAATTGTTAGTGTGCCCAAGGGAGGCATTTCGCCCCCCCGTTCAGCCGATGGAGCCGCTGCCCTGCTTCACTCCGGCGGCTGCGGGCGAAGCAGAGGCGCCACCGAGCAAGCCGCAGAAAAACGCAGAGGAACGAAACTTCGCTGGGAGAAAAGGCATTGGTCTCTGGCGCTACCGGACTGTTTCTATAAATCGACATGACCACGGGCCGCATCGGTTTTGTTCTACGGGGAAGTCGTTACCCCGTGCCGTAGACAGAGCGCCGCCTGCTCCGTACAGAGACTGCATCGCAGATGAATGCATTTGGTGCTTATACGACCGCGGCCAGTGTGAGCGCTCCTCGCCTCAATTTCGTCAATCATACATTCAGGTTTAACCTTTTCTCGCATGCTAAATTATGCTTGGTAGAGCTACATCGAATAGAAATAAAACCTCTCTCTCGGGGAAAAAACAGCGCCTGGAATTTAAGCATCGAAGGACGGCTGAACCACACTTTGAAACATACGAAATGTTTTTGTAACATTTTAAACAAGCCCTTCAGTGTTAACATTAGGTGTCCTGAAAACATGTGTATCGAAAATTACGGCAGTACGACAGCAAACAACTAAATGACTGGCTTGCTGAGAAAAGGACACGCCGCGTTGGTTCAGTGTTAAGCTGTTCTGACTTTAATTGCGCGGGTTCGGTACCGGCCGCTCCGGCTATTTTTATGATGGAGGCGAAATGTGGAAACGCCTGTGTGCCGAGATTCCAGCGCGCATTAAAGTTTCCCACGCAGTTTAAATTAAGCGGTAGTTTTCGCACCACGTTTTCCTATGCACTCCACACCCTGTTCCTCTCCTTAGACTATTCCGGAGGTGTAGGAATGCGCGTCGACCAGCTCGGACCAGCAGGAGCAGCGCAGTCTGTCACGGCGGGCCACACGAGCAGGCGGCCTCCTGAACTAAGGAGGCCACCCACCGGTTCCCCCTTCGTTATTTTTGCTCAATGATGATGGTGATTGGTTTTTATTGCGCAAGGCCGACTAAGGGCAAGGAACGCCAAGGAAAAGGGGTTTTACGAGGACGAAGTGGTAGTATATGTTAAACATTTAACTAAAAATATTCGTGAAATGACATAAGAGACAATGTAGATGACTGGTGTAAACAGCCAGGGTGTCAACATGCATGGTAAAAAATGAGGTAAAAAAGGGCCCATCTCCCCGCGAGGGGGACTCGAGTAAATGCGTCGCATAGGGGGTGGGTGTATTGCGTTAACGTTTAGTGTTTGGGGAGTTCGTGGTAGTGAATGCGTTGTATCAGCAGCTTCTTGACGTAGTTTGAATGAGTCAAGGATATAAGGCGCGTTCGTAGCCTTTCATTCTGTGTCGGTTTTGTGGCGCAGTGGGCAGAGCACCATGTACCTCGCGTTCCGCCCACAGGTAGTGAATGCGTTGTATCAGAAGCTTCTTGACGTAGTTTGAATGAGTCAAGGATATAAGCCGCGTTCGTAGCCTTCCACTCTGTGTCGGCTTTGTGGCGCAGTGGGTAGAGCACCATGTACCTCGCGTTCCGCCCACAGGTAGTGAATGCGTTGTATCAGAAGCTTCTTGACGTAGTTTGAATGAGTCAAGGATATAAGGCGCGTTCGTAGCCTTCCACTCTGTAACGGCTTTGTGGCGCAGTGGGTAGAGCACCATGTACCTTGCGTTCCGCCCGCAGGGTTGTGGGATCGAAACCTGGCGCCGGTAAGTATTATTTTCTTATATAGTGTAGGGGGAGGGGTGCGGACCTGTTGTTGAGAGCGAGGAGGTTAGCGTGATGCGGGAGAGGAGGAGTGGGGGAGAGGGTGCGCCTTCGCGCTGAGCTGTTGCGGACGGACATCGGACGCTACATGTGAGTTAAAAAAATGCTCTGCATTTAAAACATCACATCTCTAGGAAACTTAAGAGTACACTAATTTATTTATTTATTTATTTTACCCTCAGGGCATAGAAGCATTGTAGAGGGGAGGGGCTCACATAAAAGAGCAAAAATGATGTCAGAAGCACGCGACAAGTGTTTAACCATTGTACAGACACAAAAAATACAGTAAAGAAAGTAGAGCAAATGCACTAAACGCAGCCGTACACGCAATCACTTTTGGAGCAAAAGAAAAGCAAATGGTAAACGTACATCATTCGCCGTAAAAGAACTAAGAAACGGCCGATCGACACAATCATACAATACACTACTAAAGGAAGAAACAATACACAACAAAAACGAAAAAGCACTCCTTACTAGGAAGCAGAAGACAAAAAAAACAAAAAAACTTACAACAAATTTGAATTTGACAATGCTTTCCGGGAATGGTCAGGGAATGGTCAGTAATGCAAGCTAATGAAGCAGGCAGGTGGTTCCACTCACGGCACGTTTTCGGTAAAAAAGAATGGGAGTAGGTGACAGTGTTTTAGTGCGGGATATGAACTTTGTGACGATGGTCAAGACGTTCAGATATGAAACGTGCGGGTTGTATCCAGCGTGATTTGAGTACATGGTTGTTATGATACACTTTCTGAAATATGCACAGACAGGACAGTTTTCTACGTGTAGCGAGAGGAGTTAGGTTCGGGCTGGATTTCATAGCAGTTACACTGGCCGTACGATGATAGTTAGAAAGTATAAATCTCGCAGAACGGTTTTGTACAGCTTCAAGTTGGTTAGTGAGATTAGTATATCCAGGATCCCAGGTTGACGAAGCATACTCAAGCATGGGGCGCACGTAAGTAACATATAACTGTTTTTTTGAGAGAAGAAGGTGCTAAGGAAAAATTTCGCTTTAAGGATCCAAGCATGCGGTTGGCCTTAGATGTTATAAAATCCAAGCATGCGGTTAGCCATAGATGTTACTTGTGGGCAATTATGGGGTCGTCTCTTAAAAGGTACAATGGGTGTAGTCGAATGTGTTTTTTTGTATAGTTGTGAGAAGTGTTCGTGTCGTGTTGTTTCTAGTGACTTGCATTGATTGCATGAGGATGTCGATCACGGATAGGCTGTCTCCACACCTGCTAAACAGAGGTCTTGGAGGTCCAGTGAGCAGGTGGAAGTGTTGCATGTGTGTGCCCTATCCGAAATCATGCCAAAACGGCTTATGTGTATCGATTGCGTATGTCACAGGTGTACCGTACCAAGTGTGGCTTTATTACCTGTAACTTGTTGTCTGTCTGTTCACTCCAGTGTGTTTGCCATGTTTTGCGAAGTTGTTGTCTGATGTGTGGCTTCAGGTCGGTGTAGGGTAATGTTGTTATGTCTACTCTATTCAAGAGTGTAGCAGATGCGGTCATTTGAACCGCGGCTTCGTTCCCCGCTATACTACAGTGGCCAGGGACCCAGCAAAGGGCCAATACAAATTTGTGGGCATTAACAGACATAATGGCATTGAACAGAAGATTGAGCACGTGTTTTTTGGAAGTCTTTGGAGACGAAAATGCACGCACAACACATGAGGAGTCTGTATAGATAATGAATTTCGGGCTGTGACTTCGAAGGATATGGCTAAAAACAAGAAGTATACCATAGGCATCTGCCTTAAAGCTACTAGAATTACTATTCAGAGTTTTAGTGAAATTGAAGCTGAGTCCATGCGTGAAATTGAAGCTAGTCCAGGAGACAGAGTGGCAGTTCTAGAGGCGTCCGTATGAAATTCAGAACACTGATACTTCTGCTGCAGATACAAGAAGTGCTGCAGGATTGCACATCTGGGCGCTAGGTTTTTCTCTGTATGTGTAAAAGATATGTAGCATGATACAGGGCGGAGATACCATGGTGCTATGAAGTATGTTACAGAAGTTTTGATGGTATCTAAACAGGAGACAGCAAGCTCTGCCGCTTCCTGTCCAACTCTGTAAGAGAATGGCCCAGAAACCGGGGGTCGATTTAGCAGGAGTTTATTTATTGATGTATCGTGAAGAACATAGTTAAAATGATGGTGAGGCATTGATTAGATTTTAAAGCATAAAGGAGATCTTTGTGTGCTCGCTGACGTTGTAAGTTCCATTTATTACACTCCACACGGAGGCTTTCAACCGAGATAGTGCGGAAGGTGCCACATGGCAGGCGAAGCCCTAGATGAAGCACTGGGTCCAGCATTTTGAGGGATGTTTTACTTGCTGACCCGTAGACGACGCTACCATAGTCCCGTCATGAGCCTACTAAGCTAGCAAAAACACGTAAAAGAAGTTGTTTGTCAGCACCATATGAAGTGTGTGATAGAACTTTTAAGATTGTCACTGCCTTTAAGCGTTTCTGTTTAAATTGTGTGATTTTGTAGGATCTGTCAAGGACTACACCTACAAACTTGTGTTCGTTTTTGGCTGGAATTGAGACACCATTGAGTTTGATGTCTGCAAACGGCCGAATGCCACGCCTCTTGGAAAACAACACAGACGTGCACTTTCCTGGAGTGAATTTAAACCCATTGTTCATTTTTATCTGCCCAGCCAGCTATATTGTTAACACCAAGCTGGACGTGGCGCTCACAGACAGATAAGTTACAGGATTTAAAGGACAGTTGAACATCGTCTACATATATTGAACAGTAAATTCGTGGTGACAATGCCTTCCTAAGAGAATTCACTTTCGCAACAAACAGAACGCAGCTCAAAATTCCACCTTACCGCAAGCCATTTTCCGGCACATGAACCCTATTAGATGCAGTTTCAACTAACACGCCAAAGGTTCTCTCAGAAAAATTACTGGGAAGCACGCTTATCATATTATCTGACATGCCAAAGGAGATAGAGAGAATCAACGTTTACTGAGCCCTTTAAAGTAGGTGTGTGCGCGCAGGCACCAGATGGGGTGGTTCCCTAGTCACGGGACCCATATGTATCTAGCAGGTCCTGGCCCCTGGCCACCAGTCTGTACTGAGTGGCGAGGTCGGGGCTGGACAGCAAGGTCTCCCATCGCTCGAGGGGGTTAAGGATAAGGGTGGGGGAAGGAAAGGTGGGGGGGGGAGTCTTGAGTTTCGTGCACTCCCCTATGATGTGCGCGAGAGTGCCACTCTTCTCCTTTCAGAATGGGCATGAGCTGTCGTGCTCGGCCGGGTGCATCCTGTTCAGGAGCACAGGATGCGCCAGCGACCCCGCTTGCATGGGACGAACGATCGTCTGCTCTCGTCTGTCCCAACGTTTACTGGTCTGTCCAGCTGCGGATACGGACCGGGAAGCCTACATCGCTCGTTTCGGTACATTTGGACAATGTCTTTGTAGCCCGTGGCGAGGTGCAGTAGCTCCTTCTCGGCCCGGATTGACATTTCTCGGGCGTGGTGGTCGTCCAGGAGGTTGCCTTCCACCTGCGAGTGAGGCGGGACCCACACGAGCTTTATCGCTCGTCCCGGTGGTCTTCGTTTGTTTAGAATGGCTAGTGCCACGGGAGAGACTTTCTCCCTCCGATAGCGCGAGTATGCCGTCTTAGAGTCGGTTACCACGGTCTTCGTCTCGGGCGTAGCCAGGTCGAGGGCCACGGCCACCTCTTCTGCTTCGCCGTGGTCCTTTGTGTGCATCGATGCGCTGGTGACCAGGTTGTCGATGGTGGTGACGACCGCCGTTGCCTTCGTGCCGTGTTTCGGGAGCGAAGCGTCGATGTAGAGTACCCGAGGGTCCTCTTCCAGCTCTCGTCGTACCTTCCTGCTTGCATGTTACGGGGGAGGGGTTTAGTCTCGATTGATTTTTGCCGCTCCTTAGGGAGCGCCACCGTCGCTGGCTGTGGTTCGATCTGCCATCCGATCTTACTCAGGACGGCCCGGCCGTGCTCGGTCTTGCTGAGCCGTATTTGTTGGTTCGACAGGTGAGCCTCGATCAGCTCTTCCGTGGTGTTGAGCGTGCGACGTCTCATGTCTATGAGACGTTGCGTCGACGAGTACATCGGCATGCCCATAGAGGCTTTGTTGCTTTTCTTATGGTCGCGCTGAGCGCTTCCCTGTCCGCTTTCGTCAGCCGGAGGTACGGGGTGGAGTAGGTGACGCGCGACACGACGAAAGCCGGCACCAGGTGCAAGGCATCTTCTTCCTTGAGTCCTCTGTTGCGGTTGGCAACTCTTCTTATCATGCTAGTAATCTGTTCTCACGTATTCTTGATTTTTATCAAAGCCGCAGTCGGCATGCCGTCGCTTTGCAGCACCAGGCCCAGAATGCGGATGTGCTCGGTCGGCTTGATCTGCGTGCCGTCGATTGAGATGGTCATGTTCGGCGACGCCTCCTTCTTCGGTCTGTCCGGTTGCACCATGAGCAGCTCTGATTTCTGTGGAGCGCAGCACAGGCCGCAGGTCTTGGCGTACTCGTGGGTGGTCGTTGCCACTCTCTACAGCGCCCACTCCAACCAGGCGTCTGAACCCACGCGACTTGTCCACACCGTGATGTCGTCGGCGTAGAACACGTGGTCCATGCCTTCGATCGGCTTGAGTAGTTCGGTTAGGTGGAGGAATAACGGTGAGGATACCATACCACCAAGCAGCCCTATTGAAAATGTGGAGTTGATGGAATCCATCAAAAATCAACATGGTGGATTATGGTAATGGAATTACTGATGGCATGATGGCAGATGACTGCATGCTGGCAGGGTGATGGATGATGGCAGATGACTGCATGCTGGCAGGGTGATGGATGACGGCATGCGTCGGTAGCTGATGGCAATGGTAGCGTCGATGCTGGCAGCTCGGGTGACAGTATGACGGCAGATATGCGAAATTGCAAAAAATGATGACGACATGAAAAGGAAAGATGCTATGCAATGCTAATTAAAAACTGGTTTCATTTCTTGCGAATAAATTTATAAAATAAGATTTGCAGCAAATAAGTAAGCTTGCGTATGCGTTTTGCTCTGTCCATTCATGTCGTGATCATTTTTCTGCTATCCTGCTACAATGATCTGAAAACTTAACCATTTTATGAGAGCTTAGATGTGTGTGCTGGGGTGCTTAAAAATATTACACAAAACAAACTTGGTTTTAAAGTTGAATATATTATCATTAAATATCAAATACGGTGACTATCTTCGAACAGGTGGGCAGCTGAAAAGAAAAAAAAACTGAGTTACACACTAAAGCTTATACAATCCAGATCAACTCAAAACAAATGTATATTCACATTTCACATACCTCCTTAAACATTCTGAGATGGTCACTCCGATGTGGTCCCTTGCTTCTGCCCTTCCTCTTTGCCATAAAAATAGAAAGCCTGCAGAAAAAAAACATTTTCAACAAATTAAGTGGAAACCATCCTGCTAGGGCTCCCTTCAGGTCATGGAAGGGTGCTCTTGACCGGCACTGCTCTAAAAGGCATCGCATGGTGGCAATGCCTTTCCCGGGAAAGGATTTTAGTAAGATGCAAGCGTGCATGCATGCAACCGAGAATTTCAAGAGAACATGCGTTAGCAGCAGGTGGGAAAGAAGCAAAACACCCTCGTCTAGAAGAATTCTATGCTCAAAGCGCAGCCAGCGAATACCAGGCGCAAAAAAAATGTAGCTTCAGGCGAGTGTGTTGAAGGTTAGGAACACGTTAAATTGAAAAGTGAAGAAGGCCAGATGACATTAACCTGGTTGGATGCATTGAAGCGACGAAAAGAAACGCACACAGTCTTGAGATGAAAGTGCAGACTAAACGAACGCTTGCAAAAACTTCAGCAAACTTGTGATGAATTTAGAGAAAGTTCAATACTATGAGGACAACCGAGCTGTGCAAGCACTAAAGACCCTTTCGGAAGCCGCACAAGAAGGAGAACGGGTGTGCCAAATTTGCCATGGAACAGATTATCAATAGTGATAAGGCGCGCTAACTAGACAGGAACCCACGTTGCGGCAAAGTGTTGTGGAAGGCGACTTCTTGTAAAGGATACGAGCATGTGAGGGACAAAAAACTGCTGAAGCTGCCGTGTCAAAGCACACTAAAAATCTTGTCGGACCTTCTGCAAGAGACTCGAGTAATAAACCTAATAAAGGAACGGCTTCAAGTGGAGGGACAAAGCTTGCGGTCACTAAAAGAACCATACTGCAGCCTGATTACTGACGAAATGTCAATACAGGAAAAAGTAATTTATGGCTGCCAAGTCGACATATTTTCGGCCTTGATATAAGCTGTGAACCTTGAACCGGTGGTGCCACTGAATTAGCCTGCAGGCTCCTTTGGTTTGTCCTGCGGGGGCTTTCCACGGCTGACGTTATCCCCTTAGGGTATTTTTTTACCGGGAACAGGAAGCATGACCGGCTCCGTAACCTGAATTTTAGTGTGCTCAACTGTGTAAGAGGTAGGGTTCTTCATTATCCGTATTGTCACAGACAGCCACCAGACAAACAGCGCCATGTTCCTAGGCATGTCGGTTGACAACACACTACAACATCAGCATGTTTTGCTACATCCAGCGCGGCAAAATGACCCATCGTTCCTTTTATTTGACCAAACCACCTCATAAAGAACCTTAGAACAAATTTTCTAGAGAGAGAGAGGGGGATGTTTGATGGAATGCAGAAAGTTAGGGACTGTTTTGTTCTCAAGGCCCTCTTTAAGATCCAATAAAAGTTGTCACTTGTGAACCCAGTTTGGCTCCTAAGCTGATCACACATTGAGCCGAACCTGGAAAAAATTAAGCTGTCCCACGCCACCTTGATATTTTCGCCTGTCGTCATCAGCAGCCCCAAGTTCCTTCAGAAAAAGCCCAAAGGTCACGAATAGGCTACAGAATAAAAAATTCCAGTAAAACAAGCTGAATAGTGCAATCCCATGTTAAGGACCATGCATCTACTCCACGTAAATATGTGATTGCAGCTGTTCAGCAAGGTGTCTGAAGTGAAGCATGAAGCGCAATAACACAACAGCCCAACCAAGAACTGTAGCGCGGATGGCTGATTGTGTGGCCACTTTCCGAATTGACGCCACCGCATCACCGATAGCGTGCACCACAGGCGACGCGGCGGAGGAAAAGAGAGCTATCGTTCTCACAGGCGGAGAGGAGCATTCGGTGGGCTGCACGAAAAGGGGGATATCAAGCAGCTGTGTCACTTCTAAATGTTGCATCATGTGCATCCTAGTTCTCTTTTTTACTAAGAACTCCCACCTTCGTGCTTGTGTTTCAGCAGTCCAATGTACAATGGCAGCAAAGGTTCATGTTAAACAATACATAAAGACGTTAAATACAATACATCCAAATTCACTGATTCCAAACTCGGAGAGCAATGAATTGCTGAAATGAAGATGCCGACCAGCATAGCATATATATACAGTGCTATTGGAAGACCAAAGCACTGCACTCTCGGTCAAATTAGGCAAGTTCTGGTAACTGAATTTCACAGTGCACGTCATAGCATTGCACTACAATTGTATAGAACTAGGTGCTCACCTATTGTAACCAACCTGAAAAACAGCCAGTGACATCTGATGAGAGGTCCATCCAGATAGGTCCATCCACCAAGTAGGGCATGCCAGCTGATCTCCACTGCAAGGTGTAACAGTCAGTAGCCTGCAAAATAGAAGTGAGTGGCAAACAACAAGCAAGTTGCGTTAGCCTTAATCCTTCAAAGTTCTAAATGCGATATTAAGGTGTCGAGCAAGGTGTTCTTCACACTCCAAGCGAAAATATGAGAACGTTAAAATACCACATTACCTGGATGTAAGGATGGCCGAAGTGACTATCACAGCATAGTGACAATGTCAACGATCAAGCTTCTAACTCAATTCTCTCTTTGGAAGTAGATGCCGTTCATTATGACCAGTTCATGTATGCGTAAAAAGGTGCCGAGATGAGCTCTCTCATTGCTATAAGGCAAATTGCTTCCACGATTCTGTGACAAAGCGCAGACCTAAATGATGATAACGTTGCCTTAACAATTAGGGAGTGCCTAGCGTTCCGTCCAGCCGGAATGCTAAAAACTGCTAAAGTTCCGTCCAGACTGAACGCCAAATCAAAACCAGCCAATTAGCCGCCATTTCTCATTCTGGGATTTGGTGTAGTGGTTCCGCGGCTGACTACGAACGTTGTAGGCCCTGGTTCGATTCTCGCACCATTTTTTTGTGTGTGTGTGTGTGGCCGTGGTTAGCGTTTTGTAATAGCAAAACTTCCCGCCCGCTTTACAATTCACGCGATGAGAGCAGTAGGTCTTGGTTTTTTACTCAAGCGGCCGAGCCGCTCCCGCTCACTGGAGCCAAGGCCGACGTAGCCATCGCCAGTTACACCCAATCTCCTCTAATTATTACCAGTGATTAATAATTAACAGTGACTCTGGCTAGTCAGTGAACGGAAGCGGTTTGGCCGGTTAGGTAAAAATCAAGACCGACTGCTCACGCTGAAATATTGTGAAGCGGGCGTCGGGTGGCGACTTGGAGATCTGTCCAGATTGAGCTAGAGTTAGTCCGATCATCTGTAATTATTAATAATGATTAATAATTATCAGTGATTCTGGCTAGTCAGTGAGCGGTAGCTGTTTTGCTGGATGGGTAAAAATCAAGAAAGACTGCTCTCAACGCGAGTTGTGTCTCCTCCGGACGGAACTTTAGTGACAGTTGCCGTTCCGTCTAGACGGAACGCTATACACAGCCTAACAATTCTGCCAAAGGAGGCTGGAAAGGCTGTGATGAACTGCTGAACAACAATACAAGTGAAGCAATTTTTTTTGTTTCTAAAGTCTCTTCTAGGTGATTGCAGCTTAAACCAAGTTCAATTCTTCTTCCCACGCAGTGCTTGAAGCCCACATGATGCGTCGGTGCATGTTTTCAGCTGGTACCGTCAATATCATGGCAACAATTTTTTTCCTTCAAAACATGAATCTAATTAGTCCTTAATAATGGCCGCGATGTCTTAGGGAAGCATAGGGAACCAGATTTAAGGTTGTGCTCACATTGACATCAAACCCATTGAAACGATTTTCAAAAATGATACACATTGGTATAGGCCGCAAAATTTGAAACATGACAATAATGCATTACTGCCAATAATGACAATAGCCAGTGCTTAAAAAATTATTGCGATGAGAAAGAGGTTATCCTCTTCTGAAAAATTAAGAAAAACTTTCAGTGTGATCTAACCATCTAGAAAAGGCTGTTCTCCCATCTATTCTCAGCAGCATATTTTCTAGAACGATATTTATTTACATCAAGTCGTGTTTTTAACAGAGTGTATTATTTGCTGTGCAATTATGTACACAAGCTACTAGAAAGAGACCTTCGGCCTTAACCAGTCCAGAGGAGACCCACTTTTTTTTTGAAGCATTTGCTCTTGTGCGGGGTGCACTCATCCACAGAATGAGAGCCCAATACAAAATTTAACTGAGCAACACGCGTGGCCGCGAATTATTCGGAGACAGTAGTGAATGTTGCAGTGCTTAAACGCTCCCCACGTGCGGCCAGCATTGCTTATACCTCTGCACCAGACGCACGATACGCATGTAGTTTCGACGTGGTAGCAAATTCGGGTTGAATGAACGTTTTTGGTGCTACTGATGCACATGCACAAACATATATGCGATTATCGAACGATTGGAACACTCAAACATTCACTGCACATGCGGGGCTTGCGAGTGTGACGCCAATTTCAGCCATCGTACCCTCAATCTGAACGCAGAGAGCCTTGTTTGTACCAGTGCACTTTTCTGAGTGACCGCTTTGAAAAATGACAATCCCTGCAGTGTAGTGTAGACTGCTATGTGCCTCGGCTAAAAGTTACCTAAAGCGTACCACTCCAGTCCAGGTACGAAAAATGATGCGAAGAACAATTTACATTTCCTTAAAAAGAACTACCCACCAAAAAAAAAAAACTTGCGAACTCAACCTGGAGCGGTCGACCGCGCGTATTGGCGATCGGTTGTTGCGAGCACCAAACCGTTTAGCCAACGTAGCAGTATGGTCCTACTTCGCTCAACAAAAAGCCTACAAACGGCACAAACAATGGACCTTTTTCCAGTAGCGATCTGCGCATGCGCGAGCTGCCGGTCCACCATTCTTGGCAGGCGCCTCCGGCAAAATTAACAAAAGGGCGCCCCTCGACTTTCTGCTCGGGGAGCGGCTATGCTTTCTAGCTCTGCGCTTTTGTATTTTTTCTCTTTCTCAGCTCGTGGTGGGTTCGTACGTGCACGCATACATACAAAGGCTTTCCAAGGAAAGAAGCAAAGATTTCTCAGCAAAGGTGCAGAGGCTGACCACACTGCGAGCACATGCATGGCTGCCAGTGAGGGAGTAACGAAAAGGAACAAAAGTAATGAAAAAGAGGTCCTTCGACCACTGCAGATAGGGGGACGTGCCCCTGCTGCCGTGAAATTCATGTGAAAGGGGGGGAGGGGGGGGGGGGCGCGGGAGGGACTGCAGGACCAGGATAGTATTTTGTGCACGAATTCTCCGAAAGCCCGCATTTTGGGGGCCTGCCTTACTGCCATTTTTAGTTCGCAGGGGCGGCCGCTAGGAGGACCGGTACTGGAAAAAGGTCCATAGGGCTCTTCGATTTAAAGACTCGAATTCACCGCGGATATTCCGCCGGAGTCCGATGATTCCCCGAAGCCATAAGGATACACAAGAAAATCGAATGCCTGACTGCTTTCAGGGAATCGGCGGTGAGTCCGGGACTGTAAATCGAACAGCCCTACTGTTTCTAGTCCCGCACGCAATATCCGCGGTCGAAAGGCAGATCTACGTAACCCTCAAAATCAGTCGCTGTCAAAAAACATTAGGGCTAACCGACGACGCAAACGTCTAACACGGAACGGAATAGCCCTGCCCCGTTAAATACACAAGTAAAGTGCAAAAAGTTGACTAGTCACTTACCTTAAATCACAGGCGACATATCTGTCTTCGCTGTCTTCAAAACAACCACAACAAAGCCACTCGACAAGCGCGTACAACTCCACCGTCTCGGCGGCCAGGAAGAAAGGAATGCGGCGGCGTGATGGCGTGGCGATGTTGCTGGATGGAGCAGTGGAGTGCTGAGGCCGAGGTTTCGGTTTCGGCTGTGCCTTGGTGTTTTCGTAACGCAGTTCATACACGGCGCGAAGTGAACAAAATGCGTCGAAACAAATTCTGGCTTGAACATAGACACATAAAGCAATGTAAATAGAAAGATAAGGTTGCCATACCCAGCAAAAAGTTGAGTTTGTTGGGCTATCCTGAATATGAGCGATTGAGTTGTGGAATAAACCTCCGACATCACTTTGGGGGAAATCACTTTTGGTTAAAAACTACCAAGAACAGGCACATTTTTCGTTTTAAAAAAATGATATCGTGCTGTTAGCAAAAAAAAAAAAAAGAAACAGACCACCGGAGGATCGAACCACCAACTTTGCAACAAAAAACGAGCGCGTTACCACTGCACCACCGCTACAATTGGAAACCAAGCCCGAACAAGTGCCATTTAGTTGGTTTGTCAACCTAAATCGCCCATGAATGCATAAATATTGTGAGTTATGTTTACTGCTTCTCGTATATAACCCATTCCGGCAGTCATACCGCTTCTTGGGCACGCACCAGTCTCCGAAACGAGGCTGACCTTGAGAAGTGTAGCCAGCTATCTCAACCTAAAAGAGATATCGCACATCCCCGTTCTCCGTTGGTTCTCCCCGACGAAAGCCAACGTAGCTATGAGTGAAATGGCATAGAGGGAAATGGCATGCGCGCCCGGAATTAAAATTATGTTGTGTAATAATACCGTGCTTAGATCTGTCTCAAGGCAGCTGATTACAACTAAGGAGGATAGGCGAAGCGCTAGACCCGTAGTCTGCCGCGTACAATTTAAGCCATGCCACGGACGGTTCTGTCCGCGGGCTCAGCGCAGCGAAAATGAACACGTACGGTTTGACGGTTTGACCCTGTCGCAGCGAAAAAAAGCTGCCCATGTTTTCAACGTAAGTGTCCGCACTGCCATCCTTACACCAAAAACGGCGAATAAAGGGCATACAGTTTCATACCAGCCCTCCAAGTTCTGGCTTAAAAACAAGAAGCGCTAATCAAAGTAGCTTTTCTCTAATATGCCAAGTTTTCAGCAGCACCTTATCAAAAATGCAGTTATTGTTTTTTCTTCTCGAAATTCCCAATGCCACCGCTATGTTTCTGTTATTATATCAGTCCTTCGCTATCGAATGAATTTTGGCTTGCTGCCAGCATTCGTTCGGAAAATGCCTTTCCATCATCAGTACAGCAGTCAAGCTTGCCGTCACGCGAACATCTGCCGTCATCGCGCGGTGTGCGTGCCAAGTTTTCGTCAACACCTTTTCAAAAAGGCAGCTTTTGTAATTTTCTCGCAACGGTCAATGCCAAAGCTATGTTTCTGTTATTACAAGCGCTTCGCTCTCGTATAAGTTTTGGCTTTCTGCCGTCATTCATTCAGAAAATGCCTTTCCATCGTCAATTCAGCAGTCAAGCTTGCCGTCACGCAAACATCTGCCGCCATTGCGCCGCAAGCCTGCCAGCATGGAGGAAGGTGCTGGAAGGTGCTGGCAGGCATGCCATCATGCCTGCCAGCACCTTCCAGCGTCTCCTTCCAGCAGCTTCCATTACAGTTTCTTACGTACATCAAGCTTTCCAAGGCGACCATCAAACGCAATCAACCTTTCCAGCAATGAATCTTGATGGTTGGTTGATGGAATTTTCAACAGGGAGTATCATACGCTTTTTCAAGATCAAATCGAATGAAGGGCTCGGGTAGCTGATCGACAAGGCGCTCGAAATCAGAGATAAAAAGCTGGAAGTCAGGAAAGATGTAGAGGGAGCATACCGTTATCAACCTCTTAAATATTATCGCGTGGATAGCTACAGCTGGAAGGGCAGTGTTTAAAAATACACGGTGGCATGCTAATGATTTCCGGTGACAATGGCCGCACCACCCGAAGAGTGTGTGCAGCTAACCCTATCCTTCCTGAATACCATATTAATGAAGTTTTTGTGTTAAGGTGAGTTTCCTGCGGACACATGACACTTGGCTGATTAGCATGCAGTATGTCGTATACATCATCAAGATTTTAAAGGGGGCCTCTGCAGAAGTGTTCGGAGCTACTGGACTGTGTTGTGTATTTATCGTCTTTCAGGGAGTGAACTATCGGGGGGTTTTTTTCGGCCTCTTTGGAGGTTTGGATGAAAAGGTCCGTTCCTTACGCTGCGAAGCAGACAGGAACGGTCCGACATCCATCTCTTCATTTATGTCCGGGGAGTGCCCTGCGAACCAGGCCCCCTGGACTTGGCACCCTTTCGGATGCCCTTCGTTTCGGCTGCCACCATCGCGGTAGTCGGAAGCGCCATGGTCGGGGGAGGCGGTTGGGCGCGGATGGGGGCGGCCGCGGGCCCTCTCGTATCCATGTTTTGCGTGCCCTCCGGTGTCCCCCCAGCAGGGGGAGTGGCAACGCGGGTTGCAGCAGCGCTCCCAGCAACGATCGCAGTCGTGTCGGCTGCGACCATTGAAGCCGCCACACTGCGCCATTCCTCACGGCTCTGGACTGCCGAAGGCGGTCAGGCAAGTGGCGGGACCACCACAGGTGGCTGCTCAGCGGGAGGCTGGGACAGCAACACATCAGCAACGAGGCTGCACTGTGTCGGTGTGCTGACCGAACGCCGCCCCAGCCACTGTCGGGCAGCGTCTGCAGAGGATGTGGCCGAAAGCAGCCTGTGGTTTTGGCGGGCCTCAGCAAAGGTCATGTTTTCTGTGACTTCCATATGAGAATTTCTTTTTCAGCTTTGTATTTCGGGCAGGTTCGCGAATATGCAGCGTGTGGGCCACACGATTTTCGGCATTTCACTGTGCTGTTTAGACAGTCATATGACGAATTATAAGTCTCTGCACATATAGGACAAGTCAGATTTCCTCGACACGATTGAGTTGCATGGCCATAGCAGTGGCACTAAAAGCATAAACTTGGATTAGGGACATATGGTTGCACATTACAGCTTAGGAAGCCTACTTTGATCTTTTCGGGTGGGGCTGTGAAATGGAATGTTAGGACAAGATGCTTTCTTGGAATTTCTTCATTTGCTCTGAGGATTGCAATTCGTTTGACAGAAGTTACTCCTTGAGGTTGAAGCGCCTGAAGAAATGCTACCTCTGTTTCAGACTGTAAATCTCTTTCTGAGATGACGCCTTGAGAGGAGTTGAGAGTTGTGTGTGGAGTCACAGTAGCGGACAGGTCAACCAACGTGGCCTGTTTCAGGAGGTTTTGCCCCTGATATTTTTTCTTTTTACTTCAGCAAGTAGGTCACCGGATGGAAGATTTTCAGCATCATAATCTCAACCAACAACAGACTCAATGCATTTGGCCAAAAGAATGACTGACTTCTTTGCAACCGGGGTGTCTCTGTGTAGTGAACTACAAGATATTTATGGAACTGTTCTGCCTTCTCTTTAGCAAGTACTTCGGTGGGCCCTCTTTTGGGAGTCCGATCATTGGAAGGGAGTTGTAGAAACTTCCATACAACATAGTATAGGAGCATGGGACGGGGGTACTTTTTTCGTCAGCCTTACCCTGATAGCTGAAGAGGTCCCGGAGCTCCTGCCTGGTAAACAGACAGGGAGCCCATTTCCCGGAGCTTGACCATGGCTCCGACGGCCACCGTTTGTGGTTTCTGCCCTTCACCTTAAAACTCCTAGCCACCGTAGTTAACAGCGTGAGTATGGGGGCTCGGGGTCCGTGGTGTCGCCAATGCCGTCACCAAGACTACTCAAGGTGCCCCGTGCGGGGATTTTTTTTTTGCTCAATGAACTTTCTGTTTACCTTACATAATGTTGGTGCACGTTCCCACACATCTAAAATTCTGTGAATCCGTTGCTTCCTGTGCCTCGCCAAGGTAAAAAAATGCCTGTGTCATCGGCCGCCTTTCCATTTCAATGACAAATTTCTCTTGTACTTGGTTTGAAAACACCGCGACTAAAACCGAACAAAAAATTGACGTAAGCTAGGTGAGTATCTGCGGTTTCGAGCCAGTCACAGTACGTTCGTGTCTAGCGGCCCTTCCAGAATTAACAGCAGTAGCGGTGAAAAGTGGGCTAGTTGCCAAAGGTTCATCATCACAACTCTTGTACTGTGTTTTCTTTTCCTCGGTGTACCGTACCTTCTTGCATTGTGAATATGAAGGTTTCCAGGCGTTTGCAAGCACGAAGGAAAGCGAGCGCTTTTTTCCGGTGCTCTTCCTGTGCCCGTCTCAATACCCAGGTCGAATGTGATGCTTTCACCACTGGTAGCACTACAGGACGGTAGCTCCAGGCTTCTTTGCGTAAAAGAACGTGGCATAATGCCGTAAACATGGTTGAGGCCATTAAATAAAGAGAGTTGACTGTACAGATCTTTGTACGAGTGGAACTGAAGAAAGAGGGACAAAGGAAGAAATAATTTCGATTGGGTCATCAGAATGATTCACCCTCATTCATCGTCGCTCATGTTGCGATCACCTGGCCCTGCGGCGCTATTCCATAAAGCCTGAGTTTTGACTACTGCCGAGTTGCCAGCTGCTTGTGTTATGAAAGTAGTGATAGTTGAGTATCCGATACACCACGAGCGAAACCGGCGCAATTGCACGCAGCATGCTCGGCATATTCAGCGCGCAGTGTCCGGGCCGCTTACTTTGATAAAGTACGGCTTGTGCTATCATCTGCTTACAGCGCCATCTGAAATCGATCTGCAATCCCATTTCCAAGCATAAAGTAGATAACCCCACTACTCCTTTGAAATCCCCGGCCTGGCGGTTAGCCACGCCCTGCGCCTCCGTGGAAAAATCGTGTAGTTTGACCGCTCCTATCGGCTCGGACAAGAGTGAACCCCAGTTCTGACCAAACACCCCCGCGACTGTGGTGTTATTGGCTAACGGTGGCCTGGGGGCTTCATTTTTGTTGGGTCCTAAGTTCTTGCCTCCGAAATTAAGTGTGCATCAAATGACGACTTCGTGACTACGACGCTACGCCATCGACAAAGTCGACACTATGGGTGGATGTGGCTTCGGTCGCTACGGCGCGCCCACGAATAGGCTGGGTGTGTTTGATTAGATCTCGGAGAAAACTCGGGAATGGTTTTCCGCGGTCGAGTTGAAGTCGTGAAGCTCGTGGCGGCCGCTGCTTCGTCACAGTTTATTGTGCATGGCTGCTGTAGCAGGCGTATTTCGACCCCAACAAGTTTTTACGCGTAGTAAGGATCTGATATTGTTTTTAACTCTGCAAAAATACCGCCCTAGTGAAAATGTGGAGTTGATAGAAGCCATCAAACATCCACCTAGTGGATTATGGTAATGGCATTTATGATCGCACGACGGCACACGGCTTCATGCTGGCACGATGGCAAGGTGATAGATGTCGGCATGATGGTAGACATGGGCATATCTGTAATTGACGGCATGCTAACAACGGTAGCGTCGATAATGGCAGGTTGGGTGACAGCATGACGGCAGATATTGGACAATTTACACAAAAATGATAACATGAAAAGCAAAGGTGCTATTTAATGCTAACTCAAAACTGATTTCATTTCTTGCTGACAAATTTATAAAACAATATTTGCAGCAAAGAATAAGTTTGCATGACTTGCCATTTGCTCTGTCCATTCCTGTCGGGATGATTTTTCTGGTATCCTGCCACAATGCTCCGGAAATTTATCAAGCATCTATTTCACTGGAGTTTGGAGGTGTGTTCCTGGGTGCTTAAAATAATACACAAAGCTTCTCACTTCGAATATATTGTCATAAAATATCAAATATGGCCACTATCTCCAAACAGGTGGCCAGCTGAAAAAAAAAAACAATCGTTCAGTTACACCCCAAAGCTTACACAATCCAGATCAACTCAATTGAAATGTGTACGCACATTGCACATGCCTTCTTAAATCCTGACATGGTCATTTAAATCTGGTCCCTTGCTTCTGCCATTCCTCTTTGCCGTAAAAACGAAAAATCTGAAGGAAAAGAACGTTTTCACCATTAAAGAGGCACACGGGTCTCAGGGACTTTTCTTGCTTTCTAACCAATCTTGATGATTTCATCTTGATGAAACTTTATGGGCTTGTACAGTTTCTTTAGCTGATTTCAAATGTCCAATTACTTTTATTGCAGGGCATTTAGTTTCCGACATAATTAAATATATTTCTTGAATATCAATGAACAAGTGAAATCTATTTCTGTAATAACACCGTAAGGCGGGCTAGCGGGTACTCAGAATTCATGCTGAATTTTTGCGCAACGTAAGACTAGGACTTCGTGTTCCTTGTTCTATCTGTCCTAGTCTTACGTTGCGCAAAAATTCAGCATGAAATCTATTTCTGATTCTGATTCTGATTGTTCGTGGGAACCATGGGCAAAAACTAAACAAAAATTACCTGCAAGGCAATATTAGATACAAGAAATTATAAGGATTGAAATGGGGGAAGCAGTTTTTACTTTTACAATCACATAGCAGTTTACATCAATTCTAACTTCTAGGTTTGAAGTACTCCTGCTATCATATTGAACATAATGCTAACTAAACAAGTAGTGAAACAGAAAATGCCAAATATGCTTCCCCCATTGAATGGTTTCAACACTCAGCATTACGATGCAAAAGAAATCATCTTTTTAGCTGCTCTACACGCCAGGATGTATCTCTCGAGAACCGGCCGCGGCGGCCGCTTTTCTTATGGAGGCGAAATGCAAAAACACCCGTGTGCACGAGATTTCGGCGCACGTTAAAGATCCCCAGGTGGTCAAAATTAATCCGGAGCCCTCCACTACGGCGCGCCTCATCGCCTGCGTTGCGTCGGCGCGTTAAACCCTACAATCAATCAATCAGTATCTCTCGAGAATATCCTATAGCTGCAATATCGCTCACGGAGAAAAAGGAGAAAATTAGGGAAAAATTACTTTTTTCATCGATATCGTGACTGTACGGCTTCTATATGTACCTGGTTCTGTTCAAGTACCTTGTACTATTCAAGTACCAACTTTTCGGAGGAACAACTGTGCAAACTAAGGAAAAGTAACGCCTGAAAAAATGCTTCTTTGGGCAATATGTTGATCCCAAAGACCCAAGTGCCCCCTTAAGTGTAAACCCTTCTGCTGGGACTCCCTTTAGGCCATGGCATGGGTCCATTCCATGGCACGGTGCTCTTTGCCTGCTCTGCTCTTTCTTCCTTTCCGCGTGTCAGTGGAATTTCCTATACTGTTCAAACTGGGCTCTGGGTGAATGATCCTGCAGGGGAGCATGAGCGCACATTAGGAGACAAAGACACTAGAACTAACTTGGCGGAGCTTTGCATAAATTACGAGAAAGGCGGGACCAGGCCGCGACTGAATGAGATTAAGATTCTTGGCCGAGGCAGCAGCGATGTCGCGCGTGAGATTATTGAACCCGTTTTGATAAAAAATGCGCACAATTGCGTTAGTGACACATCCTTGGCTTTATATAAAAGCGAGTTAGATTTGTTAAAGTCGCGCTTGTAGGGTGTGACTATGGAACATTTTCTCTAGGCGTGTTGCTTATGTATGTTCGGCGCATGCGCAAATTTTGTCTTATATTCGGAGGCCTAAGCCCTTGAATAAATCACTTGTTAGTTGCGCTAGTCTTGTTGTCTTCCCGATGTGTGTCGTCCTGCGCAATCCTCTGGGCTTTTCAAGTATCAGGCCAACTAGCCCGTCAACAAATCTTGCCGATACTGTCAGTCGGAAGCACAACTAGCGTGATGTCATAACCACAAAAAGTTTTCTATCCATGTGACCAGTGACGCCATGCTTCAGCTGTCCCACAACCATTTTCCGACCTACTGGCTGTTTGCACAGTTTTCCTACTTGCGACTTGTGTTTCTGCTCTTTTTCGAATTCCCTTCAGAATTTTATTTTTCCCATATCAGACGTCACAAAGCCATTCAAGCAAAAAAAAGGAAGAAACATCAGATTGCAACCTGTGGCCTCTGGGCAGGCATGAGTATCTTAGCCGCTCGACTACAACCAGGAAAAGCATACGACCCCGAAAAAGGCTGCATAAAAGCCCATTTGTATTTGTAGCCCGGAATTCCATACTTGTTTTGATAATTGCTAATAGCCCCGGAATTTTAACAACGAGCTTACTAATGAACGCGTATATAGTCAGCCATACACGTAAATGTCCAGCTGTCTACACATCACAGCATTATTTATTGCAGGAAAGCAATCGATTTCGGTGCATAGGTTTCTCGTTCCTTATGTTCACGCTTCATGAGTAAAAGATGCGTTAACTTTATTTTAGAGAACCTGAAGATCCGTTGATAAACCTGGTACCAGGGCGAAGGTGCCATTTCGAATGTCCATTTCGAATGCCCATTTCAAACACCACAGTTCCATGAGCTGTAAAACTGGTTCCAAGCGGTGCATCAAAAAATTGATTCTGTTATTTAACTTACCAGGGTTCATAGTATTGGAACATGTAAAGACTACAATTTTATGGGTAACACTGTTTTGTTGATTGTTCTTCCAAAATGGCTAATCATCTCTATTTATCTTGGTAACTGATTGACTGACTCGAAAACTAATGACATATTTCATATCAGCGGAAAAAACAGCAATACTGACAAGTTTCGCAAAGGTTACTTAAAACTTAACAGAAATTGTTCTATGAGCTATGTACCCCCTTAAATACAAAAGCCAAATACCCAAAGTTGTCTTGTCACTTACCTTAAAGCACCGGCGGTATCTTTTCGTCGGAACGATGATCCAATCTTCAAAGCAACTAAAACAAAGCCAGTCGACAAGCGTGTGGGACCATTGCCGCCTTCCCTGCCAGCTGGAGGTGGACGTGATGACGATGGTACAGGAAATATCAGTGGAACCTCCCTGGTGACGGGGCCTCGGTTTCTGCTCTGCCTCTGTTTTAAATGCGGAGCATTTCTTAGTCGCACGATGTCGCGCTTCGGCGTCGGCGCCGTCCACACGCTCACTGCGCATGCGCGTCGCGTCGAGGCGCAGGTGCGCGTCTCTCCCCCGTACCCTCCTCGCTCTCAACAACAGGTGCGGCGGTGCGGGAGGAGCGTGTGTACCCCGTGCGCTCCGTCGCTCTCAACAACAGCTGCGGCGGTGCGGGCGGAGCGCGTCTGTGCGTGCATGCGTCGTAGCTACCCGTGCGCTGCGTCGTGCTCAACAGTAACGGCGGCAGGGCGTGTACACGTGATAACGGCGTGGTGGGTGCGTGGAAAGTTCGCGCGCTTGTGTACGGACGTGTGCGCATGCGCGTCTCTCCCCCGTACTCCTCTCATTCGAACGCGGGCGGTGTGTATATAAGCGGCGGAGCGCGCGTTCGGAATTCAGTCAAGGGCGTCTTTGCTTGGCTTTCGCTTGACTTGACGCTTTGCTTGACTCGAGTAGATGGTATGGAAGCAACGTCTTCACCAGTTACGCAATCGCACGACCACTCCTCAAAGACCCCTTGACAGTGCACTTTAGCGTCATTACTAAACAGCGCAACAAAAACACGGACTTTAGCTGAGGTACACAGGACGAGCGCTGACAGGACGTACACAGGACAGCGCTCGTCCTGTGTACCTCAGCTAAAGTCCGTGTTTTTGTTGCGCTGTTTAGTAATGATGGATAACCAACTCGCCCAATATGCACTGCACTTTAGCGACCACAAAGCAGTCATCCTCTCCGTCCAATACAACGACGGCACCAAGCAATAAAGACAGACTTTAACTTTACACTCCTTGCCTTCGCTTTTCTTCATTCAATAAATAAGAATAATAAAGACGAAATAACAATTAAGCATTCCCAAACCATACCCAATTACGCAAAATTCACGCGATACCCCCACCACTCTGCGACGCATTTACTCGAGTTCCCCCCGTGGGAAGATGCGGGCGGGTTTTTTTCCTAGCATAGTTCGTACAACTATATGCGAAATGAACAAAACGCGTCGAAACAAATGCTGGCTTGAACACAGACCCAGAAAGCACTGTAAGTAGAAAGATCAGGTGCCATACCCAGCGAAAAGTTCTGTTGTGATATCCTGCGCATGAGCAAGTTGTGGAAATAAACCTACGACACCATTTAGGGAAATCACTTGTGGTTAAAAAACCAAAACCAGGCACATTTTCTGGTTAAAGGAAAATGATAGCATACTCTCGGCACGAAAAAGGAAAAAACAAAAACAAAAGAAGGGTGGAGGAGCCAGAACCGAACCAGCAACCATTAGCGCCCAAAGAACGAAGTTCATAAACGCTGCGGAGCTAGACAGGCTGCCAACGGGCGGCATTGATCCTAATAATCGAATCGGATGATCAACAAATAAACAAAGATTGGCAGTTATGTCTACTTTTATTGCATGTCACCCATTCTGGCAGTCATAACGATTGTTTTTCACGAACCCATCTTCAAAACAAGGCCCACCTTAAGCCGTTTCGCTAGCCATCTCAACCTAAAACAGATATCGCACATCCCCGTTCTCCCGACGAAAGCCAACATAGCTAGGAATGAAATGGCATGCGCGCCTGTAATGAAAATTGGGTTGTGTAATAATACTGCTGTTAAATCTCTCTCAAGATAGCTGAATACAACTAAGGAGGATCAGCGAAACGCTAGGCCCGTAGCCTCTGCCGCATACATTTTAAGCCACGGCACGGACGGTTCTGTCCCGTGTTAAGTGAAAGCGCAGCGAAAATGAAGCCGGTTTCACCCTGTCCCCTATGGTGTGCGCGAGAGTGCCTCTCGTCTCTTTGCAGAACGGGCACGAGCTGTCGTGCTCTGCCAGGAAACGGAAAAAATGGTTCCGGAGAAAATGGTCCCGGAGGAAATGGTCCCGGAAAAAATTTTCCCAGTGACAATCCAGCAAAAAATGGTCCCATGTCGACATTTTTCCCTTCAAGTTACTCAGATCTGAACGTTTTCGTTACTTTGACTTGCACACTTCGCGTTTTAGCTAAAGGGTTGAGGAACAGATGGAATGCTTTAATATTCTTATAAGGGACAAGAAATTAACGCCTCTGGAGGCTAAAATCGAACAAAGCAAAATGCGTAGACAGACAGACAGACAGACAGACAGACAGACGGACGGACGGACGGTTTCATGGATGGATGGATGGATGGATGGATGGATGGATGGTAGTAATAAGCACCTATTGAAAATGTTGATCAAGGTAATTGGTGGACAATTTCGAGTAATTATTTGGTTTGTCAGTTGGTGAGGATTACGAAAAAAATAAAACAGCAATATTAGATTTTTAGTTCCAAGCATCTTTTTGTGCTACCAGGTCATCAACACGGAGGCGTGGAAATCATGTACATTTCCCCATTTGAAGGCAATATCGTGCGTGAGTGCGCCGGCGCACGCGCGTGCGAATTTTTTCTGTTTTTTGTATGCATGTTTTTTATATTTTTACGACAACTAATTGCTACCTACGTTATTCTATAACAAACAACTATGGTGCCTCCGCTGATTCCTTATTTTTGTGCAAATGACTGCGTTACACGGTATGTTTTCACAATTTTTTCTATACTCGGTTACAACTCAAGAACGGCACCACCTCATGTAGTGTATCACTCCGCCAAAGCGCCGGACCCGTGATGTCAGTGCGCGCGCGTTTTGAAAGGGGTTTGCAATGAATGCGTGATATCGTTTGTCTTGTCTCACGCAGTTTGTTTGTCGTCACTGGAGTCGTTTATAAACATATCAAGTCCAAAAAATCGCAGGAACGGCTCACGCCATGTTCAAAATATCCCCAGTAACGCCCTACTTGCAACGCGCGGAGAAACACCTGGCTGCGGTGATAAGGCACAGCGGCAACTTCTGGTGCCGTCCTTAAGTTGTCACCGACTATAGCGTTTTTGTCTTTGTTTGGCGTAATTTTTATTTTCTTTGTTTTGGAGGGATACATGTCTATCTTGTAAGCTTACATTTATAACTTTTTATTGTTCTATTTTTTCTTTTTCTCTTTTTTAAAATTTTGTGCAGCCAATTATTTATATTTATGGGAAATAAAGTGATTGAATGTGTTAACTCTGCCAATCACACGTTTTGCGAAAAAGCTTGCGGGGGTCCGAACATTTCGGTGTAAGACATTCCGGAGCATATCGTTTCGGTGCTGACATTTCCATGCACGGACTTCTTGGTGACGGACATTTCGGTGCAGGATGTCTCGATGCAGACCATTCGGTGCACTGAACCCCAGCGCCCGTTTGCTCGTACGCACAAGTTCTTGATTAAGTTCCCGCTTACGAATAAGACGCCAGTAAGTGGAAGTCGGCCACGGCAAATAAGCCGGTTGCCCGAAAACCCGACGAAAACGCTACCTTAACCAAGCGTTTGTATCAGTTTCAGGCAAACGACTTATTACCTAGACAGCGCAAAAGTCGTAGTTCAGAACTTATTCCCAGACTTATCGCGTTCTGGCAAACGGCCCCAGGAATTCTTTTAACAATTAAGCTTAAATATTTTAATTTCGTCAGACGATATGACTTGAACGTTCGAGATTTGTACATTTTAAATTTTGCTTTCGTGCAACATTTTCGCGCCATATTATCGCCCCAGGAGAATGGGTCGGGGAAACTGGCATCGGGGCAAATGGCACGCGGGGATCATGGCGTGGGGATGCTGCACGCGGGGCAAATAAGACCTGGGGCTAACGTGGCGGGGTTTTCGGGACGGTGATTCTGCTCGCGGGGCAATCGTAACACACCCCCTGAGAACATCCTGCTCATTAGTACAATAAATGTTTGTCTCTCTCTCTCTCTCTCTTCCTACCTTGGCTTTGGGAGCATTTTTTTCGGTACCAATTTTTCTAGGACCATTTTTTCCTACCTTGCCTTTGGGACCATTTTTTCCGGGAACATTTTTTCCTACACCCGCTTGGCCGGGTACATCTTGTTCGGAAGCACGAGATGCGCTTGCGACCCCGATTGCATGGGACGAACGATCGTCTGCGGTCGTCTGCCCAGCTGCGGATGCGGACAGGGAAGCCCACATCGGTGCATTTGGACTATGTCTTTGTAGCTCGTGGAGGGGTGCGGTAGCTCATGCTCAGCCCGGATTGACATTTCTCGGGCGTGGGGGTCGTCCAGGAGGTTGCCTTCCACCTGCGAGTGAGCCGGGAGCAACAACAGCTTTATCGCTCGTCCCGGTGGTCTTCATTTGTTTAGAATGACTCGTGTCACGAGAGAGGCTCTCCCCCTCTGGTAGCACGCGCATGCCGTCTTGGAGTCGATTACCACGGTCTTCGCCTCCGGCGTAGTCAAGCAAGGGCCACGGCCACCTCTTCTGCTTCGGCCGGATCCGTTGGGCACACCGACGGGCTAGTGACCAGCTTGTCGATGGTGGTGACAACTGCCGTTGCCTTCGTGCCGTGTTCCGGGAGCGAATCGTCGACGCAGAGCACCCGAGGGTCCTGTTCCAGCTTCCGGGCCAGAGCTTTGGCACGCGCCGATCGCCTCTCGTCGTACCTTCCCGCTTGCATGTTACGGAGGAGGGTATAGTCTCGATTGCTTCTTGCCACTCCTTGGGGAGCGCCGCCGTCTCTGGCTGTGGTTCGACCTGCCATCCGATCCTTATCAGGACTGGCCGGCCGTGCTCGGTCTTGCTCAGCCGTATTAGTTGGTTCGACAGGTGAGCCATGCTCAGCTCTTCCGTGGTTCTTAACGCGGTGATTCAGACAACGCGTTCCTAACGCGTAATTTATTGCATTGTTACAACAGCTGCGAGAATTCTGGCGCCCTAAGTTCATTTGGACCCTCCCGTTATTGGACGCTTTCTCTTTGCTGCTGTTTTTACTGAGTAGCTGGGGGCTGTAGCCAACAGCAATATCGATGCCACTGCATTGTTTGGTAGCGCGCACCTCTTCAACATTCACTAGTACTTCCCCTACAAGCTCCGAAAAGTACACTTTCGCGCAACCGCACTCTCAGAGAAATGCTGAATGCAAGTAGAATAATTTTCTGCTGCGGATGGCTGTAAAGCACGCATTCATTCGTTTACGATCACTCGAAACGTTAAATAATGTGGTGTCTTCTTGCCAGCCGTTGCAGTACGTACTCAATATGGCATTTTCAACCCGGTTTTTCATTGCGCAAGCATGACATCGCACTTGTTAGGTTCTCAATGGCAACCGCAGCACACATTACCTTGGGTTTAGTGTTTTATACCTTCTTTTAATTGTTACCGACTCAAAACACATGCCCAGAACCCGTTGAAACACTGGGGAGAGCAAAAAGGCTTTTGCATGGCTTTCTTCAAATTATCTTCTGCTCCACCAGACGACAGAATCGGCCAAGCCGCGGCAACCAGACAGCGAGCAGACGACTGGTTACGGAAGCTACCGAGAAGGCCTTGTTGCGTCTCGTTGCGAGTTGTAGCGACCGCAGTCTGCTGGTAGCGGGGCCGGTCGCCGTCGCTTCGTCGTGCCAGGACTAGGGGAGAGCTTAGAGCAAACTCAACGGGTTTATTTACATTTTTACAGTGAGTTGTCGAGATGAAGACAGAAGACAGATCTTGGCGGGCCGCAGCACGCCCTTTTTGTTGACCCCCGATCCCTAGTTCCCTAGGTTGGGGATCCCCATACAAAACAATGCGGACCAATGGTGAGGTGTAAGTTCCTCGCTGTGAAGCACCGCCCTCGGGTAGGGACACGCCTTTCAGGTATGTCGACAGATGCACGGCACACACACACACACACACACACCCTTGCCACTCGTCAGGAGCATCTAGTCGGTGTTGCTGTAGTAGAAGGGGAAGAACGGAAGACGCGCGAGCGCCTCGTATCTTTTTGGTGTCCGCCGCGCGCTGCGTTCCCACGGTGGGGTTCTCACACATACTTCCCAGGGAGCTAACAAGGTTCGTGGAATCACTCGGAAGGGTTAATGGCTTGACCATTGCCATGCCTTCTTCGCTGTGCTGCCGCCGCCACTGGGTCCCATTGTCCGGTCGTCGCCGTCTGGGCTTTCACGCGCACACGCGTTCAGTTGCTTAGGCCGGGGGACGAGCGGCGGCTCCCTAATCCCTTTTGGGCAACAACACTAAACACCGCTCAAAAGCCGCTGTCAATCAGTGGCCGCCGCCGCGGTGTCGGCTTCCTTTCGTTTCCGTCGACAAGCGGTGGGGAGGTCGACCGGCGGGTGACTGACCCGCGCAAACATGGCGCCGGTGAGTCATAACAGCCTGACGAGAAGCCGTGAATATCCGAACACTTCCGAGTGGCCGGCCCTCGGGCAGCTTCTTTTCTCTGGCGCTGGAGGGTGCTGCAGTCAAAGGTCTCAGCGGCGTCAGTTTAGCGGCTTTATTAAAACGACGAGTACACGTTTGTTTTGCAAGCTGTGCCCTCACCTATTCGTATATCTTACGCCGTGGGCTGGAGGAACAGAAGAGCGGGCGTCTGACGATCAAGTCACTGGCCTTCCTCACTATACCCGTCTCTCGGCGTACGATCTGATAGCCCGGTAGTTTACAGATTGTCATTTTGCCTAATTACGTGGCCATCCCAAGTAGATTTCCTTTTTTTAACTGTGATGTATCATAGCAATTATACTCTAGTTAGTACTCTAATCCAGAAAGCTTGTTTCTTGTCTCTAAGTGTTACTCCCACCATTATTCTTTTTAAGGCCTGTCGATCCGACGTAAGTTTACATTCAAGTCACTTGGTAAGGCACGCTTAATGATTTAACCATTAACCTACCAACACCAATTAATTAACCGTTAACCTACCAACACGGTTAATGATTGTGCTTCATCACACCGGCGGGAGTGTCTCCTTGCTATCGGATGTCGCGAAGATGCATAGGAAGGCAAAAAATATGAAGAAAGGACGAGATAAAACAGTTGAAGCAAAGACGCAGGCATTGCGCAGGACAGGAGTGGTTTGGAATTCCCGCGTTCTGGAGCGCGATAAATGGCCAGTGATGATAATGGTGGCGGTTATTATAATTATGATTACGATAATGATCACTATGAGGCCTAATGCGTTTCATTCTACTGAAAATTTTCAGTTCGCGCACATATAAATGCGCCAAATGAGCACGTTACACAGGACACCGCAAACCTGACCTCGGGTCATTTGGCAGGGGAACCCTAATGAATTGCTCCGACTCAGGGCTGGTTGTTGCTCGGCCGCAGGTACCAGGAGCGCAGGCGGCGAGGGTGACCGCAAAAGGAGGGGCGTGAGAGGAAGGCCGAAATTGGCCCGGAGATTGAAAGCAGCAGGCGTGAAAGGCGGCGCGAGTTGGCGCCGGCCTGCTCCGGAAGCAAGTTGATTTTTGGCTGACGTTTCGTATTAGGCGCCGTGCGGGCCCTTTCGCTCCTCCTCGGAAGCGCACTGCACTTTGTTTGACGTGGCACCGGAAACGGAAGGACGTCGCGGTGGGAGGAGAAGGCCGGGAACACATTGGAATCTTCGCCGGAAGTAGCGCGTCGGGAAGGAGCCACCTGCTTCTTTGATCGGGGCCAGGAACGTCGAACGCCCCGGGAAGCAGCGAAGCAAGAGCACCCCCACTTTTCTCGTTGCGCCAGGAAGTGGAATGGGAAAGAGTAAAAAAAGCGACTTCGTGCAGCTTGGTGCGGCTTCCTGATGCTCACTCCTTCTGTCGGCCCAAAAAGAAGCCAAAATCGAAGGAAGCGACGGCGGGGCAACATGTCGAAATTGGAAGCCTCGGCTCAGCCGGGAACAACAAGCGGGGCGTGCGGAGATACGAGAAGGCTTACGCGAGAAACCCGTGTTTCTGGCGTCTTGCAACCTTTTTTCCCTCTTCCGTTGCCCTTCATATCGGCCTTGTTAGAGGTCGCGCAAGACAGAGCCTGTTTCGACTAATGAGTGTTCCCTCTGGAGGAGGCCGCGCCTGACCAGAATGGACAGCGTAAGCGGATGGGGCTCGGATGCGGGAACTTTGCAGCGAGACGGGAGAAGGCCGGGCTTGGTTTCGGGCCAGTTCAAATGAAGAAACACACACAATGTCTTTTAATGCTTGTCCTAGGTTTTTGGACCAAAAGGCACTCCGTTATCGCCTGCGCTACGGGAGAGAGAACGGAGTGAGATGCTGTGCTCAACCATTTCCAGTGTAGAAAGCTTGCGCGCCGTTCGAACCCATGCTCATCATCATCGTCATCGTCTGCTTATTCAATTCTACTGCAGGACGAAGGCTTCTCCCATTGACCTCCAACCCCTCCTTCCCTGAGCTGCCAGAGTCCAATCTTTGCCTCCGAATTTTATAATTTCGTCCAATGGCCTTCCCCTATTTCTCTACCCGTCTCTCGGTATCCCCTCTGTTATTTATTTGTGATACCTTACAAGCTCAATGAGAGCATTGAGTAAGGGGTACAAACTTCAAAGAGTAAAAGGCGGTCATCAACAACAAGGAATACATAGAAAGTAACACAATATCGTGACAAAACATGAGTAGTAACTGACACTCAAACAAATGTAATAACCCGAAGGTTTGCCGATATGCAGAAAGCTTGGATAACAAAAAATTCAGGGTACATGAAAGAAACACAGTAAAAACATTCGGAAGGCCAAGGTATAGAATTCAAGTGAGCAGCAACGGCAGTGCGACTGAGCGGCAAAATTTTGAGAACAATTACTTAGGTACATCAGAGGTAAACACACTAAAAACACAGTAAAGTCTACCGATTGTCATTTCGTCTCACTACATGGCCAACGAAGGTCCATTTCTTTTTTCTTGCTTGCTTCCTGATTCACGGAGCTCTTTTCCTTTTCCTGGCCTGTTGAGCCGACCTGCGGTTTCTTTCAAGTTGCTTAGTAGGGAGCCAAATTTCTTCCTCATATGTCATCAGCAGAAGAACGCATTTTTTTGTATACTATTCTTTTCAGTGAAAGAGGTAGCTTACTTTGGCACTATTTGGAAGTGCGTACCCAGTGCTCCCAACCCCATACCTATTCTGCGCCGGAGTTCTTTCTCGTGGTTTGGATAAGCACTGGTGACCTATCCAAGGTAGTTAGATTCCTTTGATTCTTCTATCGTTTCGTTTTCTAAGTTGAAAAGTGCGCTTTCGGCATGCTTCATTACTTCAGATTTATCCATGTTTATTTTTAGCCCCAATGCCGTGCTTTCTGACTATAATTCCTCAGGCATTTTTCGCAGGTGTTCTGCAGCCACACTCAGCACGACAATATCGTCCGCAAACCTCAAGCGGCTCAAGTATTCGCGGTTTATCCGTAATCCTACATTTTCCCATTCGAGCTTCCTAAATACCCCCTCCAGGTATGGTGTGAAACATTTCGGCGAGATGGTATCTCCCTGTCGTACTCGGAACTTTTTGCTTTTCATGTGAAGGATTGTCCTGCCCGTGCATTCTTTATATATGCCGTCTAATAATTCCCTGCTCTCTAAATGCTTCCAGCAGTGCTGCAGTGCTCACCGAGTCAAATACTTTTCCATAGTCTATAAATGCCATGTAAAGGGGCTCATTACTCTTTGCAAAACTATCTATTACTTCATTAATGACATGGATGTGATCTAGTGTAGAGTATTGTTTTCTAAACCAGGCCTGTTGTCGGGGTTGGAAATCTAGGCTGCGGCTGATGAGTTTAACTGTTACTTTAGTGAACAGCTTGTATACAACTGAGTGTAGGTTGATGGGCCTTTAATTGTTTTGGTCGTTTGGGTCCCCCTTTGTGTGAATTACAATTGTTAGCATTTTTCGAGGCTATGGGAACTTTCAGAGCCTTTAAGCATTCCGAAAAAAGTGCAGCGAGATTTTCCACTACAATATCTTCCCCTTACTTTGAAAGATTCATGTTTATGCCGTCGTCACCTGCAGCGTTGCCTCTTTTCATGCCTTTCAGAGCCTTTCCGTCTTCCTCTTTAGTTACTAGTGTGACATCGCAAGTTAAGCTTGTACGTTCAGTAGTTCCTCTGAGCCTAGCGCGCTTACATAAAACCTGGTGTAGACTCGTTCTGCTACTTTTATTATTTCGTTCATGCTGTGGGTAATGTTACTCTACTGGCGTCTGATT